>NC_143448.1:15542670-15850227 GCF_987193195.1 Phasianus colchicus | reverse complement strand
ACCTGCACCTTTGAAGGAAATTATATAATAAATTCCCCACTGCTATACAATTTCTATATGCTTTTATACAGGTCACATCCAAAGACATGATCTTGTAACAGATTTAGTAATCTCCACCACAGTCAAGTTTCTTTGAGACATCTGACAGCAGAGTCTTATTTCAATCTGGTTGATTAAAAAAAAAAAAAGCAAAGAAATTCCATTTATAGTTAAATGCAAAAAGAAAACACCGAAGGTACAAAAGTTTCCCAATTACACCTGGAGCATGAAATTCAGTCTAAAGTAAGCTATGTTTTAAACAGTTACCACATGCAGTGAAGTGGATTCTAAAACAAGAATCGAGAGATAACAAATGAAGTCATCAGAAGCAGATTCAAAACAAACAAAAGGAGATTAGCCACGTGTAGTGTGTGGAGGTACCTATGAACAGCACCCACAGCATCTTTTCTATGACAAGAATCCCCACCGTTTCAAAAGCCAACTGTAACTGTTGATTTGTAAGTATTCCCCAGGTTTATAGCTGTGACTAGTTACCTTTTAAATTCATCATGATAAAATTCAGATTTACACGTCACCATCTCACTGGCTTGGCTGTCATCACGACTCCTGACCCCACCAAACACATAAAGCTCAGAGGCAACTCCACAGGCCACTGCCCCAAACCTAAGAATCCATTAAGAAGAAAAAAAAAACAAAAAACACACAATCAGAAGATACACACAGTCAGAAGATATACTAGAACATTCCATCCTTCTGAACTTTTTCATTTTTTAATGTATTTTTAGATATAACTTGTACTGATGAAAAATATACATATATACACTTACCACTACAATAATGTATTTATCTCTAAAGAAAATGTTGAAGTTCTGACTGAACTATAATTTCTACTCTTTGTTTTGCCTCAGGATAGTATTGCTTGTAATACTAAGCATATCCCTACAGAAACATTTTGACTGGTTGAATACTTCTCTTTGCTCAGCCATATCTTGGCATTACAACTACAGGCCACCATGATCAGGAAGAAAGTAAAACCCGCAGTGATTTCTAACAGCAATATATAAGGATTCACCCAAAGAATAAAGGCAACTTTCACTCATTAGAGTATCAGCATTTCAGTGTTAAAAAGGCCATACATGTTATCAAACACCCACACTGATATAGCAGTGATGACATCATCAGTCAACTCTTCCTTTATTTAAAAACAAACAAAAATAATAATGGTGCTTTAGTGACTACTTCGGGGGGTTCTGACTGAATACACTCCAGCAATCTAACTATCCCTCTACCCCCCCACGCTCCACCTTCACCCACCTTCTCTCTTTCAGAGGACAGATGGCTGTCCACTGTTGAGTCCTGGGGTCGTAACACTCAACAGACTCAAAGAGCTTTCCATAGGAGCCTCCACCCATTGCATAGATTTTCTTCTTCATAGCTGCATAGCAGCCAATCTCAAAAAAGAAAAGTACACATAAGATTACACGTAAACACATTATATCAAGAGCTCAAAACTATACACACACTTATGTACACTTAAGTGTATTGTGCATGAACATTTTCAGTCATGGTTCTAACATACACATAAACAAGGAACGTGCTCTCATTTCCATGCTACTTGTTAGAGTTTCTAGTTGAAGCAAAGCCTTATGATACACAGGATGGTTGCAACTGTTTAACAGCAAGGAAGGTGGTAATATACAATGTAGTTCTTACCTTCCTAACCATGGTCAAGTCTGGCTGCTTGGTCCAGGTACGGTTATAAATATCATAACTCTCCATAGAGATTAGTTCCCTTTCACCATCCTCACCTCCCAGAATATACAGAATTCCATCAATCTCCACCACACCAAAATTATGCCGTGCCTAAGGAATATCAATGAGGATAGCACTGTAAAACATAACTGCTATTTCTGAACAGTCAATACAATCTTCTCTCCTATCTCTCAGCCAAGTGATACAGGTATTACTACAGTGGTTTTTCTTTTTTTTTTTTTTTTTTAAATACAATGAAGTCTGAATCTCACAAATAAGATTATTACATCCTGCAATTAAAGAACATAAAGGGTATTCAAAGAAAAAAAACAAAGAGCAGTAAAAGCGATACTGCAGAAATCTAATAATGGAGCTTGGCCACACTTCAGTTTGCACAGCAGTGGTCTCCAAAACAAAGCTGCTGCTTTTCAGGCCTCTACTCTCACAATGCTCACAACTACAAATGTAGATTTCCTTTGAGCTCAAGTATAGGCCCTTGACAGCAAGGAATTCCTGAAGTTCAACTTTACAGCAAGCTCTTCAGTAACAGTTTGTTTGCTACTCCTGCAGCCATTAACAGGCTACAGGTAACAACAGTGTATAAGCAGAAAGCAATCTCTAGCATGACTCTGAATGCATAAGATGCAAATGATTGGAGATTCAGAAAATAATTCTGCAGAAGCAACTGAATGTTTTGCCAAAGTAGGAAAAAAAAAAATCAACTCCAACAATTAAGCAATGATCTTACCTCATTCATTGGCGGCAAAGAACTCCAGGAATTGGTGTCTGGATCGTATTTCTCTCCAGAGCTCAGTGTTCCCTTGTTTTCATCCTGACCACCAAGCACAAATAAAAATCCTTCTGTAAAACAAAATGCAATGTGATCTTAAAAACAGGACTCGTGTACGCTGAGCAAGGCAACAAGACTGGTGAGCTGTATCCCACACTTTGCTAAGAGTTTCAGATCAGTCACACGTCATGCTCTGGACTGGAAGAAGTAAAGCATGTGTTTATACCCACTCTCAAGCCTACCACTGCAGATACTCTTCGACACATTCAGTGATGCAGCAACTAGAATTCACTTAAAACACAAAATACTCCTGGAAAAACAGATGAGCACATTCCAACAGATACTGTGGGAATGGTGACTGTAAGACATTCATATGACAGGGATTTTCACAGAATAAAGTGATGTTTTGGGCAGACAAAGGGGAAGCATGAAATAAGCCCAGTGCAACGTAATCTTAAAGAAAAAACATATATAAACTGTATCTCATATTTTGAGGCACTGGTAAGTTTCCATAACACTGCCTTTACAAACACAAAGTTCCCCTTTACCTGCTGACAACACTCCATGATTGATCCTTGGAATACTCATAGGAGCAAGTTCAATCCAGAGCTGTCTATTGGGATCATAAAGAGGACACATACACCGCATCACTGAGGTTGGTTTCCGGGATCTGAACACAAGGTGGGGAACAAACAAAACCAAAACACAGTTTTACAAGTTCACCATTAACTACTTGCGTCTAAAGCTGTGTTATCCACAACATACATTCATAAAGTGCAGCATTTCCCTGATAAGGCAAGTTTAGTTTTCTACACACCAGAGACATAAAAAGCAGGTCCTCCTCGTTCATATTGTATTTACCTGTATTATTTTTAGGAGGAAATTCGAACAAAAGAACCAACAGATTATCAGTAACCTCAGCAAAGCGATCGACAAACTGATGAGCAAAATGTTATTTGAATATTTGTAATAATGAGCTATCTTTTAGAGTACTGCAAGTACTGAAACTGCACAAATCCTGCTGCAGAGCTGCTCAGGCACAGAAAGGGATTATTCTGTGACACACCAATTTTCACTGGCATCTCAGATGCACCAATAATGACTCTACTTTGGAGCCACAGGTGTCATAAATGAAACAAAGTATATGCTCATTATCTTTCAGGTTACTATAGATGCTTTATAAGATGATTAGAAGAGTGTTTCTCCAAAGTTCCGTGCTTGTTTTGAGTACAATCTATTGAGTAAGAAACAAACAAACAAAATAAAAAACACCAACAAAGCAGCCAACGCATACTGATACCAAACAAACAACACATCCTACTCTAAGTCAGAGGATTATCACAAAACAATTGCTTGCTGCCAAACCACTCAAAAAATATTTTAGGTGTGGCTGAACAACTCCAAACCAAGTTCAAATGATAGGCTAACAAGCATGCTGAGATGCAAATACTGACTCCACGCTGCATTCTCAGATGCTCCACCTCGAGGCTTCTATTTGACCATTCGTATCAACCTGCAGTGCCACTCAGTACTTACACTCTTTCTTCTCCACCGACAGTCACGATGCACTCTGAGTAGCCACGGGGTTTGAAGGAGGCCAGCATGGCCTCTCCCTGCTGAGGTGGTGTGAGTGGGATATTGTTGCATTCTTTAACAATCTCCCGTACCAGTGGTTCGCTCATCATCTGCTCACGTAAATACGCCGCATCTAAGCCTGAAACCCACACTGCTGACATGACATCCTTCATGTGAACCTGGAGAAAGAGACCAACTCAACATTCCCCAAACTCTGTGGAATGACATTAAGGCATTCACACACAGATTAACAAAACCTTTAAAGAGCGTTTCTGATATTTGGAAGTAGTAACGAAATCTACTGCAGTGTTATTAAGAATTCTTTGAAGTTTCACTACAAATGTGCTACTTGCTTTCTCTCTCTGAGATCAACATTATATCATTAAGTGTCAAAAGGTTTCTTTTTTCTTTTTAATGCCTATTAAATAATAAAGACAGGAAATAAAATAATATATCAACACAGCTTTCTTTCACCCTTTTACTACAATCACACAGTCTGCATTTCTGGCAAAATTCAACTCTATAAAAATCAGATTAGCCCTGAAAATAACATTCCTAGAAAACAAGATATACAAGGAGCAGCTGAGAGAGCAGGGATTGTTTAGTATGGAGAAGACGAGGCTGAAGGGAAAACTCGTTGTTCTCTACAACTATCTGAAAGGAGGTTGCAGCAAAGAGGAGTCAAGCAACAGGACACGAGGAAACTACCTGAGGTTGTGCAAAGGGAGGTTTAGATTGGATGTTAGGAGGAATTTCTTATGGAAGGAGTGGTTAGCCATTGGAGCAGAAGCCCCAGGAGGTGATGGCATCCCCAAACCTGGAGGTATTCCAGGGTCATGTGGACATCAAGCTGGGGGACATGGTTGAAGTGGTAGACTTGGTAGTGTTACATGATGGCTGAACTCAATGATTACATACGTTTTTTTCCAACCTAAATGACTATGACTCTATCTGAAGTTCCCACCCATTAGAATAAGCATACTATTTTAAGTCACATTCAAAAAATAAACCTTTTAGTATCCTGACCTTTCTCGATTCTGAATCATGAGAAATCCACCTAATCACTGCTTCAAAGACGTATCTTTCATTTCCAACATTGAGCTTTTCCATCGACAGCACTTCTTTCAGTTTTTGAGGAGTCAGTTCCAAGAATTCCTCTGTGCTGCTGACATCTCGAAAATGAGTTTCCAGATACTCTGAGGCAAGGTAGTGAACATGATGCAAACAATAGTGCAGTGCAAAGTCCCGAATACCAATACAGTTCTCAGCAGCTATGCAACCTTCTAAAAACTCACAGCAGAGAGTTTTTAAGTCTGTAAGCAGCAGGAGATCAGCTGCTTGTACCACATCTTGGATAGTTTCTTCATTTAGCCTGATCTGCAAGAATTAATTTAGAAGTTATCGCTACCATCACCCGTTTGCTTCAATGACATGTCCATATTCACTACAATCATTCTCAGTGGCTGGGAAATGGAATATTAACAGCATTGCAAAAATTATGAGAAATCAATATGACTACTACACATTTATAAATTAATCAAGGAATGGGAAGGGATTGGTTTGACAGAAGATGGCACTGCAGGATTTTGCACCTTAGGGAACCATGAAATTGCTACTCTCTCATCTGAGAACCTGTAATGAATTTTTCTGCAGTAAATTAATAGTCTTTAAAGTGAACATCCAGAAAGAAACTCAGGACTTGTCTGCTTCTTTGCTTTTGCCTAAAGCTTAAGCAGTTCAGCAGTCACATTCTGGTTCTGAATGAACTGCACACATTGATACCTTCTAAGGCTACTGGAATAAAGACACAGTGGGCACATGGCCAGCAGGAGGCCAGAGAACCAGACATGAGAATGCCTGCAGTACTTTAACACATGGGGTCAGTGATGTGGTCTCAGCCTCCATTGCTGTCAATCTAGTTTTCTTTTCTGGTAGTGGTCTGTTTTAAAGCAGGTTACTAAACAGTGAACAGTTTAATACAAGTACTCAAAATGGAATTTTTCAGAGTCCTCCTCCATGGTGTGACAAGAAAGAACTCCTTGCAGAACTTGCTGCCTCTATTTCATGGGCAGAGCCTATGTGAGATGTACCACTCTGCAGTTGCTTCATCATTAATCTTTAAAGTGTGATTCCTGATGGATCTGTCTTTCAGTATAGTACTGTTAAAACCCAGATTATTTTGTCAAACAATCCAATTTCCACCTAGTTCTTTTTAATACCATACCTGTCCACTGAAGATGTAATCTAGTATCTCTTTCATGATATCAACAGATATCCCTTCAAGTTCAATCTTGTACGTTGAGCCATCATCCTTTGGAGGATTATAATTCAACTTTGTCCTAAGAGAAGAAGGGAAGATGAATCAATAAATAAGAAGCACTCATAAGCTGGGCACAGCATTTCTTTCTAAAGAAAAGTGACAGCAGGCAAGCTGTAGATTACATTCACTAAAACAGAAATGGTAAAACCTTACAATATAATCTGAAAATTGGCAAGAAGAGACTATATGCATGCTCCCTGGTACTGCTTATCATATAGTGCACTGTGCAGACAGAACAAGCAGGTCAACCTTGGAAACTACTTATGGCACCATAGAGACAAAGCAATTTTCCCCTGCCACATTCATCCCAAGCATTCACAAACATCACTCAAAGCTTCAAACAGAAAGGCATTTCTGCTGACCAATTCGCTTTGGTAAAGGTGAAACAAACTAACAAACAGCCCCCATTGCCTTCCCAAAAACACACACTGGAATGAGCACAGGTGACCAAATGCCTACTGGCAGCACAACATGACCATTCTGTCTGGCTTATGATGTTATCAGCTCAACATTACGACTGGCTCTAGCTGCACTGTGTGCTCACAGTTCTAGGAAACAGACCATGTTCTGCTCAATCAAGCTGTAAATATTCATCTATGTCAGCAGACACATTACTGGTGAGCAGTTTCCTTAAAAATCCCAGGAAGTTTGGATGTGCTTTTGAGTAGAACAGAAGAGATCTGGAAAACGCCTTACATTGTCACTGTCTTCTGTTAACCACACTCACACTAAGCAGATACGACCTAGTTAAGGGCTAGATGCTGCTTCACTTACACTCAGAATAAATCATTTTCTCAAAGCATACAACTCACATCAAATAAAATCTGAGTCTATAAAGAGTTATTCTGAAGTGCAAATAAAGATGGCAATTTCAGCCCTCAACCATATCTGCTGTCTTGTTTTCACATCGCTCTAAGCTGTGAGCAAAACTCTGGCAGAAATAACTGCTCCAATTCATGCAAATCACTGCAACAGCACTGACACTGAGCTGCTGTGCTGTGTGTTTGTGTAGCACCTAGCACAAGTAACAGAACAACAACATCATTTGGATGAGCAAATTGCTTATTTCCTAACTCTTGGAATGAGATTAGGAAAATTAAACACCTTCTGTAAATGGCCCACATGACTCCCAATCGTGTTGAAAGAACAGACACTGATCTGTGAACTGCCAGCTAAAAACTTCCACAGCAAATGTAAGACTCAAGCAATTTCATGCAACTTGTATCCCAATCCATCCCATCCTGCCCATGGGAAACAGGCATTTCCCACACCTACAAGCTCCAAACGAAGGAAAGAGCATATGCACTCACACCAACATCCATTCCCAATTCCAGGGTTAGGTTTCTATACGCAGATTTTCAAGTCTATCCAAATTACCTCAATTTTATGTACGTTGGTTACACTTGAGTTCGGGGTTTCTTGCTTGATAATGAAAGCTATACCCTATTTCCCGGGACAAAATGGCATTTTTGTTCATTAACACCAAACAGATCTACATTTGCAGTGCCTGGCTTATTTCCAGGAACAGCAGTGAGATGGGATCCATTCCACACCAAGCACCTATGGGTAACAGCTACAGAACCACACCAAACCAGGGCAGCCAATGCACTGTGGGCTTTAAACTGAGTACAAGCATATAATAAACACTGCATAGCAGCACTAATGGGGAGATTAGGGAAAGGACTAGCACTGCTTATCATTAATTTTCATCTCAGCATCACCAGCCCACACCCAAGCTAAATCACCTCATTGCACGGACTTTACACTGACACCTCCTAGTAACAAGGAAGCATTGCCCAGAGCTTTGGGGTCTTATCAGGCTTTGTGTTCTATTTCCTGTGTACTTCTTCAGGGCACAACAGTTGTTAACCTGAAAAGAAACAAACCAACCGCAGATGCCCAAAACAAACAGAGCAGAAAAAATAAACTTGAGAGCACATGGAGAAGTCGCACAGTTACAGACTCTTGTATGCAGACAAACACTCACAGTATGCAGATGCATCCCACTCAGTTTCAGACGACACTTTGCTGCCTCTCAGATGATAGGAGCAGTTATCCATCTGTCTCAGAGCCTTAATTTGCTAGCTAATGAACTACTAGGCTCCCCGTTTTGGCACAAGGATGTCTGAGCCATGACACAAGAACCACTCCCAAACAGCAGCTGGATGGTTTATAGCAGGGCATAGGGCTGGAAAAGGCTAAGATAGAAAACTGAGTGTAGCAGTTCAGAGAAACCTGGAAGAGGAGAAATTAACGGGCTATGTAAGAGGAAGGAACGGGGACATGTCTCCTCTTGCACCACCTGCACCCACTCCTCACCAGCAAAAACAGAGCTTGGGTATCCTGGTCACAGCACATCCAGCTCTCAGAACTGGGAAGTTTCCAAACACATTTGCTCCCAGCTCAGGTAGAGAGCAGACAGCAGCATGTGAAACATATAACCCCCATTTTCTCCATTAAACTTCAATCTAGAAGAAAAGTTCCAAACCACGCTTAAGCAAAGGTTTCCAGTCTGTCGATACGCCAGGAAGGATGTTTGCTTTCCCTGCCAGCATGCTCTTTTCCATAGTGATTCATTCTTCCTATGATCAGCATGGATGAAATCTGGAAACCAACACCGAACAGCGACACACTACGGTTGCTTCTAATGCATGCATGTGAGAGCTTCCTACTAAGGACAACATTTCTGATGACTTTAAAAGCACTCTAATTTGCCAAACCATTGCATAAATAGCTGCCTCAGTCTTCCTCAGCTCAGATGAAAGACCAGACCATCCAGATTTGGAAGGAAATAAAACCTCACGGCACAGAGCACAGCCCAGATACATACAGAGCTGGGGGAAAACAAAGCAAGGGAATTTCTTAACCTTATCTTCTAACCTAATTCAGTTTTGAACAGCTTGACTCCATGCATACAAACAAGCGCTACTGTGCTGTGCTTGATGTTGTGTGGCTGTCATAGACAAATTTAGAATCTGCTCTTCCACGTCACTTAAGGAGCACAATCCTAATGAGTCATCTCAGATGTCACCGCATAACGCACAATAAGGAAAAACATCCAAACATCTCTTCTTGAGATGTGAGCAATAACACCAGCAAGGTAAATGAAAGCAACGCAGCCTCCAAAGAGAACGCTCCGGACTGCAGTTACTTGAGTAGATTTAAGATATTTGTAGTGAAGAACAAACAGAAATTGGGAAACAAAGCTAGTTGCTTTGGTTTTGGTGCTTTGCAGTAAGAGAAGACCAGAGGTTAAAACAAAACTTTTGCCTACTTGGACATCACCACACTGCTAACAACTCAGCTCTGCAGGGCTGCTTACACAGCTGTGAGAAGCCAGAACCCAGGAGGGAAGAGGGAAATGCTCTTCTTTTTGAGAGAAGCTGCCTTTCCAGATTACTGATCTAGCTTCAGATTAACCACAAGGGCCAGCCTGCACTGCACAGTCTCTGCCAATGGACACTATCTCAGCACTGAAGTAACAAGGCTATCCTTCCAAATCAAGGCACAATAAAATCCATTTTTGCTGACACATCCTTTATCTGCACTAGTGCTGTGACCTTCACAAGAAGGCATTTTCAAATGGAGCTGTATCTCTAGCAAAAATTTCTGGCAAAGACACACCAAGCCCAAAACACACGGCTGCACTCCAGGCCAGAAGAAGATGCCCATGGGACACCAGAGTGCACCAAAATGCCAAGTACATCATTGTTCCTCATCAGTAGGGAAAAAACTTTCAAATTCTGGTTTCAGTGCAAACACAATATCAGCAAACATCACTTTGTCTCTCTTCCTTACGCTGGCTGAGTCTTCACACTACAAGCTTGCTGGGTTAAATCTAACCAAAACCGCTCCACCATTACATTGGCCAATTCCTTCTCATGTCTGCCCTTCTATCATACAATCACAGAATGGCCTGGGTTGAAAACGACCACAATGGTCATCTAGTTTCAACCCCCTGCTATGTGCAGGGTTGCCAACCAACAGACCAGGCTGCCCAGAGCCACATCCAGCCTGGCCTCGAATGCCTCCAGGGATGGGGCATCCACAACCTCCTTGGGCAACCTGTTCCAGTGTGTCACCACCCTCTGTGTGAAGTGTTCTATCTGCAACATTTTCCTTCCATCCAGGCTGATCTTTCTGCATGCAAAAAACCTTAATAATTACAGCGTTAAATAGGTCACACACAACAACATGGTGCAGCAGTTCACTCCACCCACTGCCCTCCTCCAACACGGCACTTTACAACCAAATGAGAGGCTCTCCTGGAGGTTGCACCCTGGCCTTCAGCAGTGCACATAAAAGACTGCCTGTCTTTCACCACACCCTGGAAAGGATGCCAGCTCTCAGTGCGTTCTGGCTGTGCCTTGACTATGTCTTTCTTTTTAAAATCACCCGTAACTGCAACTTCTGGTCTCAAGGCAAAATATTCCACCCAACAGCTCAGCATACAGATCTGCACAAGTTGCTTCCTTTGGTTTAAAGGGAAACAATGAGGAATAACCTGAACTTTCCAATGGAGAAAAAAAATTCAGTCAGGCAAAAACTTAACTTACGGTTGGACTGGGTGATCTTGGAGGTCTTTTCCAACCTCGGTGATTCTATGATTAAGGCTTTTTTCCCCTCCCACTATAAGAAAAAAGTGAAACAAAACACAAAGCGATTCCTTCAACAGCAGCACAAGGTGTGTTCACATCTGGTGGGCTTCCCTCAACGAACTGCCTGTTCACCCCAAACATCTGACAGTGCTGAGCTCACCCAGAGCCAGGCTGTAATCTCAGTTGGCAGTCTCCCCTCAGTCCTGCACAAACACACAGGTTAGCACTAAGTAGACAGAACACACACCTGTCTAGCACAGTCTCCAAGCAGGGACACTTGGCTTTAGGGCTCACCCCACAGCATCACAGAGCCAGGCCTCCCCGTGTCGTGTAGCTGAGGAGAGCAGGCCTGGCTGCCATCTCCTCACAGGAAGACGATTATTACATACCTTCCTGTAAAAGAAATACCTCTAAAATGTGGTATTTCTGCACCAATTGTTTTAGATAGGTCATTCGTTCATTTTAGAAGGTGGAAGAAATATTGAACTGCAATTCCTCAACAGGCAGCAGGTTAGCTCCATGCAGCACTCATCAAGGCTTTTCCTCAGCTACTCCAGTGTCACATCTACACCATTTCGGTGCTCCAGAGCATGTTCACATCCACCCACTGAACAGATGACTCACGAGACTTCCATTCAGCATCAGCTGAACGCTAGAACTGAGTTTCTACCAAACAGGAAGCAGCCTGGAGCCAGGTCTTCCTTGGAAGAGAAAAGGAAGGCATTTCTACAATTTTAAACCAACTGTACCTTAGTTGAAAAGTCTTCTTTTAAATTAACTCTGCATTTAAATGTGTTAATTTTTTTTTTTTTTTTTTTAAGTAAGGAGGAGCAAGAACAGTACCACACTCACGCCATTAAACTTCTAATAAAGCCTTTATGAACTACAACACCAAGTAATACATCTCTAATAAACTAAACACATCTGTGACTTACTGCAAACTTATTGGAAAAACACCAATGAACATGCTGAGAAAACCTCATTTTTTCAGGCAGGTTTTTTTTTACCCCTCTTACCCTCGTGGAGCTCTGGAGAACACCAGAAGCTGGAAAACCACAGTCTGCAAGGCTGCAATGAAAAGCAACAACAGCCAAGAGGAAAAAGGAAAGTGAAGTATAAACTTCGCCAGCACAAGGAGCCAAGAGTCTACAAGTCAAAGGGCTACATTCATAAGGAACAGCAAGAGTCGTAGTCGGCAGCTTACAGTTGTTCAGGAGATGTAAAAGCAACATGCCTAAGGACATAAGCCAGCCACTAAATACATGGTATTACGAAGCTATTTCCTTGATAGGCAGCAGGTAGTTTTAGAGTTGTCCACAGCAGCAATTTTGTTTGTTTGCTTGGAACTGTTGGGAGATAAACAGGGCAGACTTCAGCACAGAAACACACATGGCATTGCACTCAGGAGCAGGATCAAGAGGGAAAGATTTGTACACGTGACATAAAAGGTCTACACAGAGCAAAGAAAAACTCTTTTTCTAAGATCATTAGTTACTTCTCATTTCATTTTCTGTCAGCCCACATGAGGAAGAAGTTCCTTCTCTGTTTGTAGCTGAGATCAATGCAAACAGAACACAATGAAAGAAGCATTCAAACTCAGCTCCACATTTTCCCTCGGGCACAGCAGCACCATTGGAACAGCCCTGTTCCACACAGAGTACACTTTAAAGAAGAAAGGTTAATACAAAAAGCCCTGTTAACAAGAAAACTTTGGGCAAACAACAATTAACACAGGTGCGCACACAACCTGCAGAGTGGAACTGACCCAGACATCCTGAACTGCTGCATTCTGTTCCCCTCCCTCAAACCAAGCACGTGCTTGAATTGCTCTTCTTCAATACAGAGACCACAAAGTGTCACCTCAAGATCTCTTCTGTAAACAAGATGCTCTGATTTCATGCTCCCCTTTGCCTGACATGGAGCAGCAGCCCGGCTGCATTGCCTGCCTGTACTGAGCTGAGCAGGAACCTTATTGCTTCCTCCCTCCAGGCTGTCTTTAGGGGCTTGTTGGAGCAGGAACGTAATTAGTAACTCCCCAATCAAGCCTGGCATAGCCCTTTTTAAACCATAAGCTCTTAATATACCTATATCACTGTTGCCCCTCAACTCCTTATCCAAATACAACCCACATTTAGACACTTCTGGGCTGTGCCAGATAAAGAATTTCTGGATGCAGCCACAATCTTGATTCATCGCTCCTCAAAGTTGCAGAGGCTCTACAACTGAGGTATCACTAAAGCATCACCGGTAACATTTTAGTATCATTTGGAAAGAAGTGTTGCATAATTTGCAAAACAGCTTTAAAAGTCTGGGAGGAAAACCTGTCACAATCTGTTCCTACCTTACTGCAAGAGTTCACACTGTCAGGGCAGCCTCTGAAATCCCCAGGAGACTGACAGAAACAAATCTCTCCTAAGAAAGCTTTGCTATGGCATGGCTTGAAACTCCTGCTTGTAGAAGCACTTACTACAGCAGCAGTCTGCATGCAGTGGGGAGCAGACAAACGGAGAGGGACGGACAGACACCCCTCAACCTGCAACAAGCAGACAGCAATTCAGCTAAAGCACAGCTTAAGAAAACAGAGTCCTCGTCACCAAAGTAGCACCCAGCTTCAGCTGTTATTTGTCCTAGTCCTGAACAGTGCTAAAACACTACAAAGAGTTCCCATAAATGCCAGTTAAAACCAAACAAGGATCAGGAAATAAGCAGCAGGAGCAAGTTGCACTGGCACCCACTTTGTGCAGTTCTGCAAAGGAAGAAGTTTTAGTGGCTGCCTCCTGGTAACCCCAATGGATCAGTGATGGCACGGGGAGGAAAGGAGCCAGGTGACAGAGGACACAGCACAGCTCCACTGCAGTCTGTGGAGGTTTGGGGGTCTCACAAGATGTGCTTGTTTTAGGCATGCCAGAAGGCTGAACAGCACAGCTCAGAAGGTGCAAACGCTGTCGTATTATTTCCAATCAAAACATCTACAGGTAAAGTATCAGAACTTCACCTTTCATTTTTATTTTGGCTATATTATGCATGTCTGGAAAAAGACACAAGTATGGTTACTGGCCTGTTATCAAGTCAGAAAAATGTTGAGGAACAGCATAGAGTACATACACCCATCTACAATCTGTTCACACAGATGTGTGAAAACCAAAGATGAGACACACTGAGATAACAAAAAAATCCTGATTTGTTAAATACAGCACTTAATTGAGATAGCAGAACTATCACCACATAACAGTGCAAAGTTCATTCACAAACTTGAGTTCCTACATCCCCTTTGCTCTCGGTGTGTCCTGACACACGGGGAGCAGACAGAGCTGCCAGGTGCCCAGAGCTGCAAGTTTCAGCCGGCCTCAAACTGCTCAGACAGTGACAGACCTGCTCGGATGAGAAACCTGCTGCTGAGGATACCAGGAATACTTAACCAAACCTATCCTATAAAAGGTTCTGGATGAATGCTACAACTTATACTATCCTAGTGTAAGCGGTTTATTTTGTCAAAAGCACTCTTATGCTGGAGTAATATACTCTGGGTTCTCAAATCAAACAAAATGAGCCAAAGGAAACTGTCTTGGGAAAAATGTGTTACAGCTATTGCCAGGACAAAAGCACAGAACAAAAAAGCAGGAGTGCAGAGCTGTGGCTGGTTTGTTACAGCAGAGAAAGCCAAGAGCTAACCTGGCTCAAACCAAACCTCTCTGGGGAGCAGAGCAGTGCCCATGAGCCAAGCCATGCTTCGCCCTGTGGCAGACTCTTCATTAGGACCACTCCTTTTCTCAGGCTCAGGAACACACCACAAGATGTTAGAGATATGCAGGAAGACTTCTGGTTTGTTTGTTTGTTTTTTAAATGTCAAGATTTGCTCTGGGGCAGGCTAAGGGATGAAATAAAGCTGCACAAATACATCCATCCTGTGGGAATTCACACAGCCACCCAAGGTCCTGCTGCCCCTATGAGGACTATGAGCAGCCTGGCACCGAGCAGCTGGGGCAAGACCTCAGGCTACCACACAAATGCAGTCCTACCGGCCCAAAGGCTGACAGCTTATCCTTGAAGCTGGTGCTTTTTCCTACCCCTGCAGAAGCCAGCAAATGGACAAAGGCAGATGGGGCCCACAACATCAGCAGAACTTCCATGTGTGCCTGCTTTGTCTTCACGTCTTTCTGCCTCTTCCCAGCTGCCATTTCTGAGCTGCATGGATAATCATGCTGCCAAGTAACAACAGGGAAACCACATCACTGCAATTTATAAATGTCCTACTCATAACCACTCAGCCAAATAACTTCCATGCAAAACTCAAAAACAGGTAACGCTCCTCTCTCTGTGGCTACACAAATCCTTCAGCACATAGACTGTGCTCACACCCAACCACCCCCTCAGAACATCCATGCCTACTTATTTTCCTGCTCACACCCTAAATTCAGCATTCATGCAAACCATACGAAGTTTCTGAACTTGCCCACAGCCACAATATATAATGATAGAGCCAGGAAAGGCAGTGCCAGCTAATACTTCCACTGCTACGTTCCACATATCCACTCGTTTTTCTTCCAAATGTTCTTCTGAAATTAGTTATTGGATTTTTGGAGCTACATATTGAAATAACTGTAACTCAAATCAATTGGCAGTTGGAGACTTTCAGACTCTGGTAACATAGCATGCTTTGGAATAAGCTAGCTTTAAAATAACATGACATTGAATTCTTGCGTCTCCTGGTAACTCTTTATATAGAAACATAAATCAATCATTCTGAAAACACTCAGAATAAATAGGACTTGCAGAAATTTGGGTATGGCTAGAGCTGCATTTTATCACCAGAGCCACTGAGACGTTCATTTCAGCCAGAACCACAGTTCTCCAGTACTGGTGCCCTACCTGACCCATTCCACCCAAAATGAAGAACAGCTGGAGTAAGAAAGGGATCCTACAGTGATGAGAAGAGACAAGCATCACAGGTAGAAATGTGGTTTTGCAAAGGCAGGTAAGGCAAACATGCTTCTTAATGTGCTGCAGAATTGGGTACGTGTATTGTCACATCTTGTAAGCCCAAGGAGAAAAGATGAGTAAGCTCAAAAAAACACAGAAGAAACAAAATGACCAACACTACATCATATTTATATATTAATGCAGGTAACCTACTTTCCACGTAGCTAATGAGTTCCTTCATGGATATGAGCCTGAGCAATCCTGAGTTACAAAAATACCCACAACTCCAATGAGTGCAGGTTCTGTTGGAGCTAACGTAGCTCTGTCTAACTCCAGGACACGTAACTTGTGCTTCCCAGCACGTTTTTCAGAGATCAAGAACAAAATGCAATACATTGATATGAACATCTGTGAAAAGATGCCCTTCTGTAGAATAGCTTATAGTATCTTTGAACTACAGAGGTTGTGCAACCAAAAATCACACATTTTTTGTACGTCTGTACTGCTGTTGCAGCAGAACAGCAGCATCTTCCACCTAAAGTAAGCCTCCCAGTCTTGATTTTGAACCTGGCATTGGGTCATCTATAAAATGATGAGCAACCACCAAGAAAGGATTCAGGCATCTGAAGAGGATTTCACTGACTGCTCACCCTTACCTCACGCCTTGGATTTGCCTTTCAATGCAGCCTCCCACAGCTGACTCCGAGTACAGAAGCACCTCAGTGTCCTGAGGTTTCTTTTCCCTGCTCTTCCATCTCGGTGAGTTTTATGGCACCCTATTCCCAGCCTCAGCCCCGCCTGCTCATCACTACAGGCAGGGAGAACCGCTCCTTTGGACCAACACCCATTTAAAAGTTCATCACCAACTTCACACTCCGTTTGTTTTTACTTTGTTTATAACGCCGAGGCCGTACCACAAAACACCACGCTGCCCCAAAAGCGTACAGAACAGAGGCGCCGAGCGCTCCGTCGATGTGGCAGCAGCAAGCAGGCAGCGCACGGCCGCCCGGCCCGAGCTCCACGCCAAGCCGGCACGCAGGCAGGCAGGCAGGCAGACGTTCCGTCCCAACAGGCCCCGCCGCAGCAGCCCGGAGCCGCACCGGCCGGGCAGGCAGAGCGGCGGCCCGCCGCCCCGCGCACCCGTTACATAACCGCCCCGGGACGGCCCGGCACCCCGCACCTGATGTAGGGACTGGCGGCCGCCAGGATGTTCTTCTGCACCGGGATCTCCTCGCCTTCCAGCACCAGGTGCGCGTCGCAGAAGCGGCTCTCCTCCCGGAAGGAGCTGAGGGCCCGCAGCAGCCGCGCCGGGTGCTGGGGATCCGACACGGCGCTCGGTGCCGACATGCTGCCCGGCCGGGCCCCGCCGCCCGCAAGGCCCCGCGCTGTGCCGAGCCGCGCCGCGCCGCGCCGGCCGCCTCAATCAGTGCCTCGCACCATGCTGACGTCATCACTCCGCGCCGCCCCTCGGGGCGGGAGCGGCAGCGGCACGACGCGCCCCGGCCCCGGCAGCGCCCCCGCGCGGAGCGGAGCGGTAATGCAGGAGGGCTGGCGGCACTGTTAAAATGTGAGAAGGTCGCTTCTGGCTTGGGTGTAATTATCCGGAACGTCAGATGGCTCTGCTTCGAGTCAGACCGGCAGGATGCAGAAGGGCTGCACGCACGTCTCCGCAGCACTGAGCACGCACAGCTCTCGGGCTGCTGGTGGAAGGTGTATTTTGCTCATTGCTGGGTAATTGCACGCCCAAGGGAGCAGTGGTTTGAATTATTGCAAAAGCTGTCACTGAGCGGCCTGGTTATTTGAACAGACAAACACGGGTTTGTTTCTGCGCCTCCTGCACGGGCTGTAAGGGTGGAAAACACAGTTGTGTTACTGGTTTTAGCTCTTCCTCCTGCTGTGTATGTGGGGCACTGGGACAAGGCGTAACAGATAATACCCACTTCCAGAGATCAAATTAATGGGTACATTTTGTTATTCGCTTCATTTCATGAAACTCGCTGATAAAAAACAACAATGCACCAAACCTGAGAGGGCTGCTCACAGCATCTTTGAAGCGATGAGTTGTGTCCATCCCGCTCAGCTCAGCTTTCGCTCAGCTGTTCTTTCCCTCTGAGGGAGCAATCTCTCTTTACTATTTTTATTTGCAGCCACTGAGTGCGGGTTCTTTTTCTGCCATTACGGGAACCCCAGTAGTTTTAGGGGCTAACTTAAGACTGGAACTGGTGCAAAAGAAGAATCCGGCCCTTATGACCCTCAGGATCTCATTCATGGTGAAGGACGTCAGAGAAGCAAAGCAAACTATGCACTTGCCTACCATGTGTTGTACTACCACAACAAAACACCCACAAGCCTTGCAGCCACTTGGCAAAGCACGCGTGCATTCCCTCTTGCTGTTGTCAGCCTCAAAATTATACTGTATGCCACTGTACTTGTGGTAAATGTTTCATCAGATCACTATTGCAACCACTAAAAATAGTCTCAGAAATTTGTGATTAGCTGTATGGTCTGATCTGTATTGTCTGTGGTGCAGGATGACCTGGATCAAACACTGAGATTAGCAAATCCAGATTTAGTCTGTAGATAACCAATCTGATCTGTTTTTATGATGAATATTCCCCTTTTATGTCTTCTCTGTGGTATGAGTTAGCTCCCCAGAATCCTGTAGCTCCTGTATCCAAACTCACGGTCATCCAAACACGTAACACTATGAAACCTCAGATGGAATTCTGGAGATAAACTCTTAAAATGAGATCTCTAATAATGGTTAGACCTTTGACTGATGTTCCTCTTATAATTCCAGAAATATTTGTGGAGACTTTGTTAAGTCTGAAAGTATCACCTATTTATTTCCGCAGAAACTCCAGGAGATGCAAAGAGCACAATAACACTATTTGATAGAACAAATTCTCAGCTACAAAACACTATTTTGCAACACAGTCACCACCATTAGCACTGCATTTTTGCCAGTGCTGAACAAGAGCCTGCAT
Organism: Phasianus colchicus; assembly: GCF_987193195.1. NCBI lineage: Eukaryota > Metazoa > Chordata > Aves > Galliformes > Phasianidae > Phasianus > Phasianus colchicus. The sequence goes on along the minus strand of NC_143448.1, from coordinate 15,831,285 downwards.
GCAACGCTCATAAAAATCTGCACCAGAAGAGGTGACCCACTGCCATTGTTCCCACCACCTCACTGTGCTCACTTCCACCGTTCGGTCTCCATAAATGTTCAGCAAGTGATGAATGTCAGTGGGTGCCATTTTTTTTTCTGCACAGAGGAATTCAATAACACACCTTTGCTTCATACGCACTTTCGCATCAGATGTCATTCTGTCACACTGCCCCTCTGCTGCCATCTGTCACATGGCAACAAAATGGAATGGAATATTAGTGGGAAGCTTCAGCTTCTACTGTCGTACCACCAACATCTGACTCTGATGTCATGGGCAATGTAATAATGTAGGAGGCATTGCTTTTGGAGCAGCCTTTCTACTTTCCCAACACCAAAGGTCAGTCTGCCATTGCAGTACTATTTCTATGTTACATACAAAACTGGAATTCAATTTCTTCTTTAGATTATAAAATTCTCATACAGGGTGATGGTAACATGCCTTGAGAACACTGATGTTCACTATTTCTGCATACACGTATTGCAGAGGTGTTTATTTACATTTTAGGGAACATACAGACATTTAAAACCCCAAACTGCTTACTTAAGCTCTAGATCTGATCCCAGTGACTTTTTAACAGTAAAATTAGGCAGTGTGTTCTTTATACATGCAAACTATAAAGACAGCAAAGGGAGTCATAACAGAGCAATCAAGAACTGTGGACAGTGTTGGTTCTATTGCTGCTCTGCTGCACACATCTTATGTAACCATGAACAAGTCACCAAAGCCCAGTTGTTCTCATGTGATGGGGCAGTAGATGACAATGATCTCATTTTGTTTCCCTCCTGCAAAATACAGTGAGTAGCAGAAACACCAAGAACAGGTTATGTGAAAGTGAGAGATACCCAAATAATGTGGTGACACATACAGACCAAGTGAACACCTAACATGGATGGATGGATGGATGGATGGATGGATGGATGGATGGACACCGAGTTTTCTCCCTCATTAGTGATTCAACTTCCATCAGTAAATAAACTTTCACCTAAAGAAATTGTTGAACGTATATCTGAGTTCTCCTAGAAATATATTGCTCTCATTCATATGCGTTGTATTAGTAACACAATTAACAATATTAATATAAGATACATTTCTGTTCATCTTTAGACAACATACTCATCTAATTACATGAAATGTTATGTCAGATATTCTCAAAGAAAACTGATTTAAATACAAATTGCTTATAACATTAGGGTAGAATAGCACTGAAGTATAATTGAATGCTACATAAAACCATATGTACTTGGTTTTGTCATCATAAAAAGGAAAAGTACACCATGGGATTATTAGCAAAGCAAGTTTTGTTTGCTTGTTTGTTAAATTAGAAAGTTATAGCACCTGAATATCATATAACTTTGGTTATAGTGGAAATCAAGCACCAAGAAAATGCATTGGTATTAATTACCAGTAGCAGATGGTTTAAAATGAGGTTTTCTGGCTGGAGAAAACTTGCATCACAAGCTGCAATCTTGAAACGATCTCTGAAAGATACACGAGCTGCAGACCTATGTGACTCATGCCTTGTATCACACTATAAATACTGTACTTCATTTGCTCAGAAATCTATATTCTACTTAAATATTCTCATTACCTTTCTCTCCTGTTCATCCTACCACAGTTATGTACAACATTAGCACTTTTAAAATACCAATCATTCTCCTTTTGGAATAGTTATGTGCCAGTTGTGCATATCGTTACCTGTAGTAAAAGTCATTGCTGTGTCTTAAAAGGATTATATCTATTATTTAAGAGATTATATATAGTCATTCTGTGTCATAATATGGTTGTTCTTGAATGATAAAAGGGATATTATCCCACGCTCAGTAGAAAGCTGTCTCAGTTTGTGTAATGGGATAAATAGTGCTTTACTCCGTCTCAGCCTCCAAATCATTCTGTGGTATAAACACTCCATGCAGGTCCAGATGCATTTCCACATTAACAGTGGCTCGGCCCAATTCTTTGAATGTTTTAGCATCCAAGATGAGTAGGAAGGGTGCTTTGTTTGGCTCAGACACCACAACACAGGTCAAAACAACACCTGTGACATACAAGTGGAGAATTAGAAGCTCATACTGGTTACACCAAGCTCAAAATATAACACTGTGAGGAAATGAGTCTTGTTTGCTTGGAATCTGAGGACACAAACTGAAGGTGCTTACTAGATGAAGTCTGAATGGGGGAGCTGAAGAACTAATGAATGTTCTCTTCTGTTCCTTTACCTGGCCTGCCTGCAGCAAGCAAACACTGAACTGTGTCCCTGACAGTCTCGTTGGGCAACTGAGTAGTGAAGCTCGGGGCACATCCTTTCAGCTATTTATCATTTGTCTTTGCAAGGAGCCGCCTCAGAACAGAACTGGATCCAGATTACAGGGAGACTTGCAATGCCACTTTGTGTTCTCATTTGTAACAACACTGACTTCCACAGCTCCAGCTTTTCTTCACTTGATAAATCTAGTTCCCAGTGGCAATCTGGAAAGTCCTAAGCATGGATTTTACTGTTTCTGAATAGTGTGGGACTTTATGCAAGCTCCTTTTGCTCTGTCATTGATTTGTCTTTAGTCTGCAGGAGTAAAATGGTTGGCAATCATTCTAATTGACCTGCAGAAACATCGGCCTAGCTTCCTTCTTCTGACTGACAACAATGAAACTTTTAAGACTTAATGCAAAACCCAGCTTTCAAAATGTCGTTGCTATTTTACCTTCATCCTCTTCTCTTGCGCCGGGGCTGGGAACAAAGATGGGCTCTGAGGGCCAGCAGTGCTCTTCTCCCCAGTGCAGTATTTCCTTTGTTTGGACATTCAGTTTTGCAATCTAAGTTGTTGTGATCAGAAAAGAAAAGTGTCAGTGATGGTGGCGGATCCCAAAGGTGCAACATGAACAGATTGCTGTGTGGGACCAGTGCTGAGAGGTCAGGAGCAACGAGGCACGTGGTATCACAAAAAGGAAATGCCTGGAAAATGTTTAACCTAGGAGTCACATTTGGTAGCTGCATAATCATAAGATGTTCCTTAATTTTATAGAGACTATTTTAGTAGTGTTAAAAAAGGCATAGATACCACTTCATTACTCTGCAATTACATCTTCCCTTGTTGGGCTTGAAGTATTTGACAAGTACTAATATGTGGTAAGACTTGCTTACCCTGCATCATGGGTAAATAATATCCTCCCCATATGGAGAAGAGTGCACGGCACAGCACTTTGAAGTGACTTGCCCCAAATGACTGCAGTTCTGTTGTAAAGCAGGAAACAGGATTTAAACCTTCCAATTTCTAATCCTGTGAATTATTTTCCTTTTGTTGTGACCTCAATATTCCTCAAGGCCTTCTATTGTTAACTGGGGTATATATGCCAGAGCACGGGCTATTAATAGTGATGTAAAGATTAAACCAATGGGGCAAGAATTCCACACAGACACTGGCATTAACCAAAGGAACAGGGTACAGCTTTTCATCTCATTAATGGCTCAAGTGCCTGCCCAAACCACCTTCCACTGGGGACACACTTCCACATAAGTTTTTTTCTACACATCCAGATGCAGTTTTATTCTTTTCCCCTTCAGTGTTCACTCAGAAAAATAACTTCAAACAAAAATGAAAGCATTCAAGCACTGGAGGAAGAATTTTCCCTTATATCTAAGATGACAGCAGTTTCACTGACCTAAGGATTGTACACGGTTGTTGCTGTGACTGCATTCGTTAAAGAAAAACTGAAGTGAATAAGCAGCAATATAAATATAAATTGCTGTCAGGTTATGTTTTAAGGCAGGCAGAAATTATCTGCACTGGAAATCACAAACGTGCTTATTTGCTTGAGCTACTGTCAAATGTTCTGCAATAAATTTTCTCGCATTGTGAAGAAATCCAGCTTTATTTTGTAATCAGCGGTGGTAATTATATAGAGCCAAGAGTGATCTCAATTTGCTCTCAGTACAGTAATTATAAAGTATGAGTCTGTGTGTGCAATACTCCTTCACTAGCAGTACTTTTCATCTTAATCTGTTGGTAATTCAAGGCTGTCTCCTGAGAAGCTGCCATCACACATACACAAAGGATGCATTTGCTATCCTGTTACACAAAACTAGCTCTCTAGCAAAGGCTAGCTTTCTGAAAAAGCTTGTTTTAACTGAGTTTCCTTAGGAAAAAAAAAACAAACAACTTATTATTATAGATATGTGTCTGCCTAATGCTCTTCCTTTCTGCTACTGCCTCCTTTGTAGGTTTTGGCACGTGACAGAAATTCAATCAAATTGAGCAGAAAAGTGAGGGTCTCTGTAACTTCTGTATTCAGAAGACTGGAAATAAAATACTGGATAAAGAAGCCTGACTTTATCAATACTTCACAAGGGAAATGATACAACTTGAGCTTACCTTTATGAGAATTCAGCCATTTCCTATTGCTTTGCATATGGATGACTCGCAAATGGAAAAAGTTTTAATAGAAACTGATTCTCTATTGAATATTACAGCATCCAATCTCAAGTCACACACTTAAGAAAGCAACTGTATGCTCTTTATGGAGCTATATGCTTGGAACAGCTGGCAACAAAATTCCATACCTTCAACTAGCAAAAGAAGGATGTACTTTTTCCATAGTTTGGCCTGGTGGGGCTGTTTCAATTATACAAGTAAGCTAACTCACATGCCCAACTTTTAATCTCAGTGCTTTCAAGTGCTGAAGTTTATCATCACAGTACACAGCTGCAGTGTTGTCATTTAGAAGCTCTATCAGTTTCAGTTCCAGCCTCAGAACCCCCCCCCTTTCAATTTGGATTGATGACTGCAGATGACACTGTATTTTGGGCCAGACTGAAGCATGGTCTACTTATAACTGCTTACATTTGATTTGTGTTATATATATACCGTTCCCAACGTTGTAAATGTTAGTGATACCTTTGTAGGAACTGGACTCCACTGGACTTCTGTTGCATAGACATATTTGTATTTTTTGCCATTGTAGTCATAGTTGACACGAGGCAGCTCTATTCCTAGGTACAAAAAAGCCCGAGACTTAGGAACAAAAAAAGAAATATAATTCTAAGCATACATTTACATAGGCCAACTAATGTTACCCTGTGAAAAAAAAATTGACAGCATTTAAAACAGATTTTATATGTTTGAATTCTAAAAAGCCAATAATGGGTATTAACAGAGCCCAATTAAGCCAAGGGAGTTCGTTCAAAAATGATCCATTATACTGGAAATTATTAGTATTATTTCATTTGTTTCATAAACACATTACATGTGAGCTTCTGAGATATAATTGGAGGGTAATATTCTGAGAAATAACTTTCTCTTTAAGCACACCTTTTACAAATTCCTGTTATAACCCCTCATAAAATTTAAGTATCCACTCCCAGAGGTAAAACTCACAAAATACAGCACAAAACTGAAGTTATCAATTTTATACCTCGCAACAAGTAGATCTGAAAGCCACATTAATAGCTGTAAGATCAGGCTTGGGACCCTAGAGCAATATAAAACTGACATAACTGCAGACATTTAGAAGATTTCATTCTTGATAAATATGTATCCAGGTGACAGCAACCCCTTCCTCAGTCTGCTAGGATGCTCACCTTTCTGTGGGATGCTGTTTGGGAACCAGGATTTACCTGACCTAGGAGATCTTTTGCAATCCTTTTAAAAAGCTGTGCAGATCTCCAGTAAGCACACACAGATCGATCACTTGCAAAGTGAAGTTCTCTGTCTTTGACACAGTGGTATTTTGAACTTTCTAAATATAAATCTCTAGAACATCTAGAAATCTCTTTCTAAATATAAATTTCTAGAACTGAGGTACCATTATAGGTCACAACAATTCACTTATTCTCTAACTTAACAACTCAGCTTCTAAATACTGCCTCTATATCATTCCTATGCAGATTCAAGGTCTTATATTAATGGATGGACTCCAAGGAATGAAATAAGGAAGAGAAAGATATTGTCCATATTATGAAAAACATATTAATTAAAGCTTTTGTTACTTTCAGCTTTATAAAGATCTGACATACACGAACAGCTGCTAGGCACTGTTAGAATACATCTAAGTGTAGGTGTGTAAGAGAATGCATTTGAGATCTGTGTAACAGATATTTCTTACCTTCACATAACATTTCAGGTTGGCAATAGATGCTGCCATCTTTTTCTTTTACAGCAGTTGCGGAAGTTGGAAGTTTGACTAAATTAGAACCTACTTCTGCATCCTGAAAGAGAGAGATGCTGAAAATGTAATGTGTTTCTAATTTAGAACTTTCATCAGGTTTGATATTAACATAGACAAATTTGGGATTAAACAGATATTTCAGGTTCATGAAGTTCCTCCATTTATCCTGTAACATTAGATTCTGACCTTCCCATTAGAAATCTGAATATATCATTGTGTAACTGCTTTGAATCACACTGAGCATTTAGAAAGGCTTAGAGAGATATGGCTGTGTTCCAGAAGCACAATAAATTGATGATACAGTTTGTGTATTTAATTAACAAAGATAGGATTTAAAATATAAGGCATAAAATTCCCACTAAAAATCACCAAAGTTAAGGTGCATTCTTGTTTTCAATATACTACAGCTGAATGTTTAACACTGCAGCATAGGTAGGATAGTTGAGATCCAATACATCCTTTGCCCTTGCTACATAAGTTTTTGAGACATGAAAAGCCAGCAAGATTCTGGGATGTATGAGGAAAAAGTATAATCTGTTCCAAAGGAATCAAGCAGAAACTTGCCCAAGTTGCTGGCCAGTATATAATCTTTGCTGCAAACAATGATGTAAAATGATGTTTTAAATTATATTGAAAGATAAGATCATTCCTCATGCTAGTAAATCTTGCACTTAACTGAAATCTTCTCATTTTAATAAAGCTATTGCAACAGTGGGGAGTGTGAATATATTTTATATAGGCTTCCAGTAAAGTGAAAAAATCAGATTGTGCAAAATCTCATAACTACCTTTCTAACCAACATCAAGTTGATATATCTGCTCATATTTTACAGCATCTTACAAATAATTGCAGTGTTAAGGAAATGATATATGCTATGCAACCCTCCATAAATCTCCATGAATGATGGCATGAGAACCTCAATCCATGTAACAGTATCCAACTGCTCATTGCCATTTCTCACATCACATACAAAAAACAAAACTCCTGAACACTTTGTGAATATGTTATTTTTAAAGAACTAAAAATTTGACAAAAGGGCTGGCAACTGCTCATCCACCCACTTTTCTAATTGATGCATTTTACGTTACTTGAACAGAGAGCAGTTTAAAAAGCCCTTTTCTTCCTACCTTATCATACTGCAGAGGCACAACAAACCGCTTGCAGGTTGGGATGGAAGTGAGCTTGTTGTTCTCTTCAAAGTCTTTGTTCAGTTTTTTTAAGTAAAACATATCATACAAGCTGTTGTCTTTGTAGGCAATGATATCAAAAACAACATGGCCATCTTCTTCATAAGCATTTATGTGGTGATAAAGCACCATGGCATCAGTGTAAAACTTGGTGGACACTTCTTTTTTTGTCTTTCTGTCTACAAAGTGAAACCACGTCTGAAAGACAGCAAACATTACGTAAAGCCATTAATGATCAGCAAACAGTTACATGGGAAATTATTTTTCTACAGATAGCCATCTACATTCTAAACCACTGCCTGTTTCTAGTGAAGCACATTACAAATTCGAGATTTGCTGCTAGGAGGTGAGAGGCTCCAATCTTGAGACCAAAAAAATGCAGTAGAAAATGAGTGTGGAAGTGCTCCAAACTCATTTCACTGTTGCACATTGCTGTTTGGGCCAAGCTGAAGGTAGAAGTTTTCCAGTAAACCTGGAAAATCCCCTGGCCTATTTTTAATTTAAATAACTCTGCCCTAGCATAGAGTCTCTGTCATCTTCTCTGTCGGTGTCCTCTACTCCAGCACTCTCCCCATTTTGAGGGTCACAAAATGTGGAAATCAGGTCCTCAGGAAATAGATTTTTTTCCCCTTACTTGCCTCAATGAAAGAGACTGTCCTTGTGTTGGGTTCAGGCTTTTCCACCAATCTGTCTCTACTTAATCTGATTAAATGGATCTAGAACAGATTTCATCCACACTGTACAGCATTTTGTATGAAGCAGGAGCAGCTGTACATGTCTGGGATGCTACAGCAGTTTTATTTTCTCTTCTGGCACACAATATTTTAACTATGCCAAACTGTCACTTCAGCATCAGTATTTATTTGTGAAATTTCTGGAGAAGGAAGATAATACTTAGAAAATACAACATTAGTTTGAAAAAAGTGCAATATGACAGTAAGGACTTTTATAGAAAGGGTTATTACTGAAATTAATGAACTTGACAAAAAACAGAGCAGCAACAGTAACAACAGGTTACTGGCCTGGCTGACTCCATTGCTCAGCATTAGACAGAATACCTTATCCTCCTTATGAAAGGCAAGGCAGGAAGCCCAGTTCACACCTCGGATGTAGGCAGTTGCCAGTTTGACAATATCCAGCTTGAATGGCTGTTCTATGAACACAATATAATTCTCTGTGATTCCAAAGCTGTGGTAGTAACTTGGTTGGAGCAGGGAGCGAGAAGGGATGGAGCATACTACTTCCATGTGTTTAAAACAAGATTTCTTCTTTTCTTTCTCTGAACAGAAATAAGAAAAAGTAAAATTACATTTACAAAATCTTGTGATTTCTCCCCTTAACCTTAGAAGAAAAGAAAATGTTGACAAGTTTCTAAGAAATACTGATAAAAGCCGTATCTTACCTGGTACAGAGGAGGGGATCTTAAAGAGAAGATATTTTGTTCTCCCTTTATCAACAATTGAAGTACCCATGTTGAGAATATTTCCAGCACTGTCATAGTGTGGGTGAGAAGTTGCCAAGTTTACAGCTACATATTTGCTGTAGTCTACCTGGAAGATGATACAGTAGGAGAATTTAGAGATGTGTAAGTACATTAAAACTGATCATAGCTAACGGCACAAATCCACCCACCCTTCTGCTCTGGTAGCCTTATACTGGTGCCCCCCAGAGGTCTTGAGAATTCATCATTTAAGTCACATAACTCATTCAGGTTCTCACATCATTTCCTAATTTGAGGCTAAACAAACTACAGAATCTGAATTCACCTCTCCATTGCAGCCACATAAAACAGCAGGGTGGTTGGCTAAAGGCATTACTCTGCAAATGCCCATTTCATTCTGAGAGCAGTTATTTAACAGGGCAATGAGTCTAACAATTTTCTGGAACAAAATGATTTTGATTCAATTTAAGGGAACTGTACTCAAAACATAATGTATGACAGGAAAAACTCAATGTTCAGTATGTCCACATTTGCTTTTAACAATTAAGTAATAGCTTGCATAAGGCAGTTGAAAAGTCATCATATAAATGACCTACTAAACTGTTAATTATGTAAATCGCTTGAGAACTGCAGATGTATTATAATGGAAATCATCCAAAATAATCACGTCATAAGCACAATATGTGGAATTATGCCTGAAGCCTCACTACGCTGTGTACAGTTGTACAATTGCCCAAAGCCCCACTTTTCTCTAAACTGCTTGGGATTTTCTTTTGAACTCCTGAGTTCTTACATGAACAGGTATCTTCACCATTTCATTTTACCACAATTTCAAAAAAGTCTACTCTGCTAGCCTGGAAATAGGAGGAAATACATGTCTTTCCAATTTTGTGTACTGCAGATTTAACAGATTTGTCCGAATCAGTCTGAAACCATCTTCCTTGGCAGGCAGGGAACCAGAACAACACACAGACATTTATACCTTTTCTAGTGTCTCCAGAGTCTGTGGATCAATTTTTCTGATGAAGTTAGTCTCACTGGTAGCATAATAATCATCCCCACTTTTCATAATGTTGATCAGGCAGTTGTCCGTGAACTCGGGAATGGTGTGAGATAAGTATGAGAATGCCCTGAGAGGAGGGAAATGTCACATTAGAAAGAAAACAAAGTACTCGCCTGTTCAAAACTACAATAAAATCTACTTGCACTGGTGAATAAAACAGACAACACTACTGACAAAGTGGAATTAAAATGTTTGCCTTAGACTAACCCACAGAGCATACGTGACACTCCTGACCTTATCACTATGTGGACATTGTAAATTTACAAAACAAAATTCGTATTTGTATGCATGTGTCAAGAGTAAACAGAAAAGACAGCCGTGCTGGAGAGAGAGATAGATAGCAGCACTCTGTTGGGAAAAGCATTGCTTACTTGGCAAATATGTTTTTGCATGGATCCGGATAAGCCATGGTTCCAAACTCAGACACCACGATTCGGTTTGCTTCTATATTGCAGTTGTATGTGTCACTTCGGAGGTACTTACTTCTGTAGTAAACTTCACCTGACAAAGGTCAAATGGACTTCAATCACATTTCATACTAAGTTTTTCAGAATACTGGCACAAAAATGGAGAAAGAATCTGTTAAGCAGATGTCCTTTAGCAAAGAAAAGTTTGCAATGGATCAGGCTGTCTAAATCCCAGCTATGGAAGGCAACCTCAGCTGTCTAGGTGTCTAGAGGATCCCAGGACTGTTCTTGTGGCTGCTGAGATCAGCAACAATTTCATTACCTTCCTCAATTACCATCAAGTTTGGACAATACTGTGGACTAGGGTGAAGAAAGAATGGATTTGGATAAATTCTTCCAGTAAACCAAAGGAATCAGTATAAAAATGATTAATTATGCAGCAATGTGTGGGTGGTGGTAAATCTCTAATATTGGCAAAACTTACACTTTGCTGTTTATGTCAGAGTAGCACACTGACTGAAGGAACCAACTTCTGCACTAACTGATCTGATAGACTGATATACTTGAGCTAGCTGAGCTCTGTTTGCATCAGGGAAATAAAACAACTAGCAATTTAAAAAACACTGCTCATTACTTTATATGTTATTTTGTTGGTGATGTAGACTTGGACAGGCTAGGAGACCCTGCAGCTGCACCAAATGCTTCCAGTTACAGAAATGAAAACTAAACAGGAATGGAGAACGACAGGGGTGATCTCAGTTCTTTCACAGAACTGTACTTTTTGTGGGAAGAATAGATGTAAAACATCCTGCCTCACACTGAAAAGCACTGAAGCAACAGAAAGTGCTTTCACTTCCATGGTTATGAAAAGGGGCACTCGTGGTGCATGTGGAAAGCAAATGCTGCCCTGCAGTGACCTGCTCAGAGCTGGCTGCACACCATCCCACAGCACAGACAGCGCTGAACTTTGGCACTTCAGAAAGAAGGACAGTATAATCTGCCTTGGAGAACAGCCCTGGAGAGATACCTCTGCTCCTGCTATGGAGATTGAGGTGTAAATGTACTTTACCATCACAGTGTTATCATTTCAGACGCTCCATCCTGCAGACAAGAGGCAGAAATTGGCCCTTGCTTACACTGAGTGGCTGAAACAACTTTTACCCTCAGTTACTGCAGACAAAGAACTGTGGTTTTGCTTGCATGACTTTGTGAAGTTGGTCTTAAAACATGTAATTGCTCCAGAGATAGGACTGCCCCACTGAACCATCACAACAGTTTCTTCTCCATCTCCTTTTATGTTAGGAGGGAAGGGCTGTAGCTGGAGGACACAGCTATATCTGAGATCCTGGCATCAAGCAGCTGCCTCTCTAGAGCTCAGTGTTGTGACAGGGCACCTAACACACACAAGCCAGAGCAGTGCCAGAATCAGAAACACAGGCTCTCCTCACTGATGTGTGCACAGCCCTCTCTCACAAAGAAGTTATAGGGAACAGCTCACCTGCTCTGACTGCTGGCTGTGACAGACTCACCAGCACACAGCACCCACATGGCTGTTTTTTTTGGAGGGTTATAACCACACACCTGGAACATTTTAATGCTAATCAAACTCAGAACAGAATTGGCAACACCAATGTTTGGTTGTTTCTCTTTCTGTGATCTGATGTGCAATAACTTACCATTTTTAAATGTGAAGCTGTGCAGCAGAGCCAAGCCATCAAACCAGTGGTTGTATTTAGTGTCCCCTATTGTATGCATCCCTGGGCCATTTCGGAGCAGTACTCCTTGCAACCAAGTGGGCAAATGACCTGAGAACAAAAGAAGCATTCCAGTATTCCTTCCTTTAGGAAAGGAGCATGCTGCAGGACAATTTTACTAAGGGCATAGGCTTCATAGACAGATGGGTTGTGAATGCAAGTCCAGATTTGTAGTAGCAAATAATTATGTTTCAGTTTCGGATAACTAAAGCATAACCTGCTAAAAAATATTGCTAGTAATATTCTGCATAAATGTTGTGATATGACATTACCACTTAAGCAAAAGTCTGCTGAAAATTGCTTACAGCCAGAAAGTAAATAGAGTTGGGCCTTTTCTTCCCTGCACTCAGTTTTTAAAAAATGTGTTTAATCCCTTTTATTCATGCCAGGAAAAGCTAGAGTTTCTCAGAAATCAACATATTTCATAGGATATATACTGATATATACTTGATATATACTTCTACTGGTTGATACATACTTGTATTGGTCTTCGTTACATCAATTGAAGTCTCAAAGTTAAAAATTTTTTATCTATATGTTTAGATGTCTCTAGATATTATCTATCTATCCATCTATAAATAGGCATACATCTCTTTATACAGATGTCTAATAGAGAGATATATTCCCTAAATGAGAAGAAAAATGCTCAAGGAATTCCAGGACAAGGATAATCAGGAAAAAAAAAGGTAGTCTTTTGTTTAAGGCACTGTAGACTTGATGCAGCTTCTGAATCTTCTGATGTAATTCAGTGTAATTTCTGACACAGTTGCAGTATAAAAGTCATAAAGAAAATGGACATATTCTGAAGTTTTCAGATGAAAGTTCATTTAAGTGGGAATTAAGAACATCTGCAAATCACAATAGGTATCAGTCAGCTTAAACAGCTTTACAAGTCTGGACTGCATCTCTTTTTCACCTTGTGCTTTTATCTACAGTGAAAATAATAATGCTTTTCTGTACTACATGAGGACACGAAAATGACAGCAAAATCTCCAAATATTTGGAACAGTATGAGCTGTCACAGCTATGGAGGATCGGATGTTCATGTAGCTGTACAGTCTTTAGGACAGCAAGAGTTTTATGTCTGACGTTGGTGTTAAGGGGTCATATTTACAATGCATATATTGAGTAACAAGGAGACAGTACATGGGCAGAACTCCGGGATTGCTAAACATGTAAAGAGGTCAGAATCCTCTTTAATTTTCATTACTGGTAAATACTGAATGACCATTACCACTGAAGTAATTTAATGTTAATTTAATTTACTCAACTGTTCCGTTTTTGTTCAAATAAACCATTCCATAACATAGATAAGTTGTAGTAAAAGTTGTTGCTTGCAAACAAATTCATATATTTCAGTAGTAAGCTTTTATTTTGAGTGACAAACATTCAAAAGGCATAAAATCACCTCCAATTAAAACAAAGCACATTGAAACAAAATCTTTTTCAATTCAGCCACCATGCTGAACAACAAGATAGCCATGTAATTATGTACCTGATATGACCTACCTGGGAACTGACTTTAAAACTGGTGTTAGATGTCTGCTATGTGCATATGTGCTAGAAAGAGGTACTCAACAACAAACCTCTCCTGTAGCTGTAGCAAAAATCTCTTTAAGTCCCTCTTCTTCAAGGTGAAAAAAGCAGAAAAAAGGCTAAATTGATCAAGTCTTCATATCTAGAAAGTCACTTCAGGCTATCTCACTGTGCATTTTTTGCTAGAATGCCTTCCAGTAAAAGTACCTTCTCTACCCTAGAGAGGGTAGTGAAGGGTTACGGAGAGGAGAAAACGAAAGTCTGTACGGAACCATGGGGGAGGGAGTCCCACTAGATTAAATCCTGAGATTTTGTCCCTCACCACCAACTTCTGTGAATCCTGTTCAGACAGACTTTCTGAAAAAGCACGTAGAAATACCCATTAGATGAGAAAAATCCCACAGTCAGGGGCACAAATAAGGTCTGAGCTCAGCCCTTTAAACAAAACTCGCTGACGTCTCTCACTTTCCGCTTCCCTTTTCTGTGTTGATTTGAGTGAGCAATGTTTCAATATTTTATATATTTGAAAACACAAGAGTTTGTCACTCACTTACCTTGTACCTCAGCTCTTATGGGCTCTGGATGTTCTTCTTTGTTTCTGCTAAATATTGTCTCCATTGCTCACGTAACCGAACAGTTCCTGTGTCCTCTACCCAGCTGCTCCTGCAGGCGTAGCGGTTCCCTCCTCTCTGGGCTAAGAACAGCTCTTTCCTGTTACATAGAAGGATGAGGTTAAAGTGCAACTCGAGCTAAAGGCTGCTGGCTTATAGATCGACAACTTATAACAGTTGATCTTTAATCCCTAACACATACACAATAATTCTTGCACATTCCCTTTAACTCTTTCACTAATTTGATGTTAGAGTAAGAAAAGCACAGCTCACCTGTTTGCTCTGTATGAAGATAGCTCAAGCAGCCAGGCACACCAAAGGTAAAATGAAACTGAAATATCAGCTTCAGCATTGCAGGGAAAATCGGAGCTGTTTGTAGGGGTGCCTGCCCCACTTGGCAGGAGCAGAGAGAAAAACAGAAGAAAGCTCTACCCACCTTTCTGAATTTGTCTTGTTGGGAGTGATAGACAACTGGAGTGTCATCGGTTTCTTTCCATTCTGTCAAATTTAACCCGGGCTATTCTGTTAACTCACAAAGTATCACTGCTGAACAACGATGAGTTTTTTTTTTCTTTAGGTACAAACAGTTCCAGAGTGAACTGAGCAGCACACCTTTGAATTAAACACCTTTTTACAAACAGACACTGTTATACATTCTCCCACATGTGACCTGATTCCACCTGGTTATCAGCTCCTTGAAGGCTCTGCGAAAGTATGGCAGGAATAATTAAGAAGAAGGGGGATTTTTAACTTCATGCATTTCTTTCAAGATAAGGTACTTAGCTGAGTCCAATGTTGTTAATTTTAAAATCCTCTAGAAAAAGAATTATTTCAATATAAAGCATGTGATTGCAGAGGAAATCACAGGCTCCATTGAACATGAAGGATAAAAAGATTCTTTGCACAATCATATATTATGCAATTTTATATGAGGTTACCCTAAAATCCGATTTTTTTTCTCCTAAATCACTGTTGTTCCCAAAATGTTTTAACATCCATTCCGAAGTCTAATTGATCATTTATAAATATCCACACTCATTGAATTGATAACACTGTTTCTGCTACAGGTGACTGCTCAGATTCCTGTTATACACATACATCACTCTTCTCATCCTCACCCTGTGTCTGCCGACTTGTCTTTACCTTGAGAAATCACCAGGACAGCATGCCTTTGTCTCCATTTGGAAAGCACTGATGGAAACAAGTGATAAAAAAAAAAATCAGAACTGCTATCTGTGCAATTTTCCTCTTTTTACACTGAAATGGATTAATATCCAAGTATTTATTTACAGTTATAATATACAGTGTAACTGTTGGAGGAAGTAGATGTGGATTAGGCAACTTCTCTAATTTCACTGTTTCACAGTGTTCCTTCTCCCTTTGCAAAGATGTGTTTGATGGGAGAGCATGGAGGTGGTTATAGAAGTCCACATTCTAGAGAGCATAGAAAACTTTTCTACTTTTCCTTATTCTTCTCATCTATTTTGAATGAGAAAGAAGAAGTTCAGTTCAACTATCAGAAGTTCAGTTCAACTTCCCTAAGAGCTGGAGTTCTTCGTCAGCACAAAGTTGCATATCCTTATGATGAATCTGAGACTGTTTCCTATTAATATTTCCATGTCTGCTTTTTGGTTTTGGCTTAAAACTCCTATACAGAACAACAGAAAGAGGTTAGAAAGGGAGCTGCTGCCTTTAGCGGGCCTATAGAACTACAAGCCCTCCTGGATTTTGGAGAGACTGCCTGACTATCTCTGATTTTGGGCTTAGCAGACACATAATAACTCACACACACAGTATTTTCCAGACCATCATAACTTTGGGCAGACTGTGCTGTCTGCGTGAAGAACAGATGGTTTTCTGTAGTGTGAGATTTTCGGCATGTTACTGAAGCCTCTTAATGGAATAGTCTGCATTGAAGGAAAGAAGTGAGAAGGGGGCAGTGCTTACTTTCTGGCTGTATAAATAGTTAAAGATTTGTACAGCTCAAATTGCTAGTTAATTAAGCTTCTTTTATAACAATAATGTAATTGCCACGTGTCTACCTTTGTACTTTTGGTTTACTTACACAAGAAGCAAATCAGTGCCTTTTGAATCAGGGAGAGACCGATCCTATTTCTTATCTCGATATTGAAATAGAAGTACTTATTCAATTTACTTTAATCACAACCTTTCCATTATAAAATTCAGATTATAGTTAAAGCCCATTAACAAAGACCAAATTACTTGCCTACATCTTTAGGCTGTGCTAAGAACTTCCAACTAATAACTGTTATCTATTATTACCAAATAAAGGCTCCAGCAGTAAAGCTGATAGGAACTTAGAGCTGCTCTTGCTGAAATCATACTGACTGCTATCTCACTGTACCAGGAGATGTAAGCTCCAATATTCATCTCTGTTAAATATTCTCTTGTTGACATCATCTCATTTCAAAAGACATATGGCCAGCACCAGTGAGGAATAATCCTCTTGCATTGTCCAAGTCCGATTGTAATTAATACAGTTTGTGTCAATTCAAACAACAGTAGTTTCCATATATTGTTCTGATTGGGCTTTGTTTGGATCAAACTAATTATTTTACTGGTTTTGGTGAGTTTTTTTGTGAGACTTCAATACATTTTGTAATAAATGAAACATTTTTTCTTTTACAATAGTGTGTACAAATATTACCAGAGACACTGATTTAATCACTCAGATAAGAACATTCTGTAACTGAGCATTAAAACTCCAAGCACTGAAGCACAGAACTGCTGCCCCAACCACACTCATACCTAACCAGACTGAGCTGACCCACGTATTATAATGTCCAAATATTCAAATGCCCAAGCATTTAAATGTGAGACATTCAAATAAAACATCACAATACCCACATAAACTTCCTCATCGTGAGACTTTCATGACCCTACCTGCACTTATCAACATCCCAAGACTACCTACATGTTTTGTTATGTAATGATACAGTTAAGCAACCTACACTCACATGTCCCCTGACTAAAACAAGAAAACAGTTCTTTTTTGCTTTTTAAATGTTTGGCATGTAAAAAGCTTTTTACATGTTCAGCAACATGTTCTCCAGTGGGCCAACTGCCAGTGTGGAGGATAGCATTTTCATCCTTGACTGAAGCTGTAAAAATAGTGTTATAGGCATCTAAAGTGAGAAATGTTAATGTTGCTGCACACTGTCCTACCTTTTAGCCTACTGCACATCTTTGGGACAACATCAGATCAAAAGCAAAAAAGAACTGCTTTCTGGTTTCAGTCAGGTGGCATTTGAGTGCAGGCTGCTTAACACAAAAGCACTGTCCCAAACAGCCTCTGGGACCTCTTCTCAACACGGGGACTGTGGGGCTGATCTCTTTGGTAAGGTTCTTTGAAATCTGCTGATGAGAAATGAAAACGTGTAACGCAGCTTTTTTTCCATGTTCTTGTCCAATAAGCTTGGAAATATTTCGTGTCAATATGGAGCAAAACAAACAGAAGATGGACGTAGGACTGCCTTAGAAATCTCTTGTGCTCACAGAAATCTGAAGAGATTGCAGAGATATCAGTGAAATTACAATGGCTGTAATTCATATCTAAGCAATTTTTTTGCCTGCTAGGTATATGTGCTAGGAAAAGTTCAGCCTATTTGTATCTACCAGTGTTAATGCTTTACCCAGATAGGGTGCCTTTAATCACTACTTCTTGCATTAACATACACATCTAAATTGTGCCGCTTATGATGGTAAGAACACATGAGATGTCAGCAGATGTTTCAGATAGCTCTGCTACTTTATATGTGAATTCAAGTCTAACCTCAGCTATCAATAGCCCTTGCCTGATTAATGTTCTTACATGGCACACATTTACTCTTCTTCCCAATAGTCAAGACTCTGCTGTGGGCAGCAATAAAACATAGGAGCTATCTGTGAGAGGGGGAGGTATACATGCATCAACTGTATGGCAAGTTAGGAAAGTCGAGCTACTAGCCCTAAGGTAGCAGTATATGCTTCTATAAGGACACTTCTCAGAAGACCTCCAGGAACTTATCCAGACAACAACTATGCCAGAAGGTAACCATACACATCCTATAAACACAAATTATGTCCAACTCAGCAGCTCCTGAATGTAGTCTAGCTTATCTGCACTTTGACCCTATCATTCCAGGTATGCATATCTAAATTAATTATTGCACCCTATAAAGATAAGAATTATTTTCTGTTTTTCTTAACAAGATAAGATCACAATTAGCAGGAATCACTGAGAAGTTCACTGTTACCACATGGAAAATTAGACATTAGAACCACAACAAAACCAAATTCCTTTGATTCAGCAAACAAGTGGGTCTTGCTATCAGGACACCCAGCCCAGAGATCAGCAAGGAAGGAGGCCTGATTGTGACCCACCTTCTAAAAGCAGTTGATAGATGGACTCTTCTAAAGCACTCTGTGGATACGGAAGATCTCTGTGTACATAAGTACTTTTCTCCATACCTTTCCAGGCAGCCTGCTCCATACTCATTACTTCCTCCTCGGGTAATAATGAAACAGACCTTTTCATGAAGCAGTTTGGCACACAGTGGAAGTGCATGTGACACACAGTCTAAACTCAAGTAAGTGATACCTGAAAATCATCTTTTTTTTCTACCTAAATGGCAGGATAGTGTAAAATGGTTTTCCATTAATATGATGCTCACAGAACAGAGATACATTTCTATTTCAGATAAAATCTATACATTACACCCAGTAATATTCAGGAACGTAAAGATGAGATTTCCTATAGAGACTAAACTTACTTGCTCTTCCTTAAGGCAAATGAACAATGGCCAAAACGAAGAAGGGTGTGATTTATTCTTTCTTATTGGCAGCTCTTCACTTCCTTAACTCTTCAAATCTAATTCTTTCTGGCCTGTGGGGGAGGATTGTCAGGCTGTATTGCTGGGCTGCCATGGTCTTTTGAAGCACAGGATGATGTGAGGCTGCACTGGGGTACAGATCAGGACCACCACCAGTCAGTATGGACACCATGCCTCTCCTTGTCTGTGCACCGATAGCACAGTGATACTATGGAACTCATTGTCCTCAGAAAATCCCAGGGCTCCCTGTAACATTTCTGTGGAAAATGAAAGACTTATTCCAACATATGCAACAGAGCTCACAAACAAAGGAGTTATGTACAGCTTTATCACAGCTTGGAGTGAGGGTGTGAAAATATTGAGAAAGCTTTGGCATTAATTTCTAGTCAAAGCTTGCAAAACACAACTGTTTTGTAAGCCTTATGTTTGCTGGACAGTGTTTGAGTTGGAGCTGCTGGTATGTAATATGTGCTGTAAAGGTACACAGCCTTTCAGGTGGAAGCTACAACTGAACAGAGATGAACAAATCTCAGCAAGATGGGAAACTTCCACGGGGACTTCTGAAACTGCTTTAAAAAATGTCCTTCTGTTGAAGAAGAATGCAAACAGCATGTTTCCTACAATATGAAAAAATCCAGAAGCAATGTTTATTTGAAATTAAGTCATTTCTTCCTTAGGAGTGAAAAAGGCTTTCAGGAATTTTTTTCCTGAGGACCCTAGTTGCTAATTTTGATGCTTTTAAAACAGATTTTTTCTTCTTTTTAAAAGCTTTTCTCTTCCTCTTGGTAAGCAAAATAAATGGCCAGATTGATTTAATGACACTAAAATGCATGAAACCAAGAAACTGCAAAAGAGAGAAAACGATCTTTCTTCCATTCCCCATCTGCTGCAGGCAGTTGAGGAGTCATTTACAGCAACTGTAGGTTTGGAGAAAAACATCATCCTGCTGTAGAAATTGCTAACAGTGTGTTCACTTGAAGAGCTTGGCTTTATTTGTAGATATTTCCAAGCATTACTCGTCCTTTCTGAGGCCTGTTTCAAAATCCATCAGTCAGAGACAAGATTTCTATTAACTTCAATTACTTTGGAGCAGATCCACAGGGGACAGCCTGTGGCACCTCTGGCATATTTAGCAGTATGTTCATGTATTCAAGTTTTCGGTTGCAGAGTGAGAATTGGATGATGCTACAGAATTAATCCATCACACATGTGAGTCAGTGGCACTTACTGGCAATGCAGTCTGTATCACTGAGTCAGACACATTTAAGTACAGTCTCCTTCTTCATCCTTATGTTTCTCACCTATGAAGCCAAAACAGAAGGGCTATCTGTCAGCTTCTCCAAAGCCAGGCAAGTCAGCAGGGCCCAAGGAAAAGCAAGGACTCTAAAAGGGAATGTCATGAAAATGTGCAGTGGCATATTTCTCTCCCAGGAAAAGGGATGGATGTGTGGACAGTGACTGGGCCAGATACATTGGACAATCGGAGAACGGAGTGGCCATCCTCAGAGGTGGGAATCCCAGACTCATCTGCCTCAACAGCCCTCTTTATCAATCAGAGATTAATGTGGGATCTGGAGCAAGGGTTCCATAGCTGAGGCAAGTCTCAGTTTTCAATTGCAGTGGGAGAGGGGGCATCCAGCTCAGTGATTATCCTTCCACCCCATGACATTTTCTTTCCCTTTCCTCTCCTACTGTCCCACCCATTAAACGCTTTCCTGTAAACTTTCTCTTGAAAACCCTGACCATAATCCTGCTTTATCCAGCTGAGAAAGGTGACTGGAGTAGAAGTCGAGAAAGGTCTTGAGACTGAAGATCATTCTTAAACATTTCTTGGATACAGTGCACATACGTTACTCTGCAAGAAACTGTAAGAAATAGAGCTGGACTGGCACACTGTGTGATCGGTGCATTGCTTTCAGGGTGACAGTGTAATGCAAATGGCATTTCTGCAATATGGGAATTCAAACAGGGATCACTGCTTCCTGCACCTCTGTTATGTAGCTCCTAAGACCAAATATAAGCATGTGTTCTTTCAGTGTCAGGCTATCGTGGTATCAATTAATATTAGGAGCATCAAATTCAGTGGAGCTGCTACCAAGGATAGGAGGATCACAATAGCTAAAGATCCTTATCTGTGCTGTGTTTCTGCTAATCCAGTGGCCTTATAAATCCAATGGGTATCTTTTGTAAGGAAGTTCAGAAGTACTGAGGGATTTCAGCTCCTAAATGTTGCTGAGCTGGCTTCACAAATTCCATCAGCAGTCAGTGCAATGTCCACATCAGGCTCCCAACTAGCTTTGATGATAAAGGCAGTATTTACATTTTCCCAGATCACTGTATCAACTTCCAGCTTTCTCTTCTATTTACTAGCAGGTAAGAGGTAGCTCTGTATAGTTAAGCAGCTTAGCTTTTAAGGGCTGATGGTAGCATTTCATATGGGTGTGGAACTCTAAACAAGCACAACAATTAGGTCTACTTGGAACAGCTGAGACTAACCCTGGTGTATGTAAACAGGTGGGCAGGATGAATATGATACAATAATTATAGGCATCACATTAGTCTCCAAAAGAAGTACCTCAAATAATCACACTAAAAGAATAATAATTATTAAAAACAAAGCAATTCAAAACAATTAAATGTATCTAGAGGAACACAGTGTGTTTTCCCATCTAATGACTTCTTGTGTTTCTCATTTTCCTTATTTTTACTGTCGTGTCTCTTTGTTGTCATTGTAAAGACCTCTGGCTTTAATGCTCATACAATGATATCTTTGATGGAGAAGCTTTATCTCACTTTTGCATGTGTCCAGTAACACTATACATCAACTTTATCTTCTCTGCTCAAGAGGAAAGCAATACTATCATATCTTCTCTTCAAACTGACTTGACATGGAATGATGTTTATACAACAGGCCTCACAAAGGCCACTGCAGTGATTTAGTACCAACATTTGCTGTGTGTCCACAGACACAATCACCATCACAGATGCCATTTGTTCCATGTGCTATTGCAGCTGTTGTTGCAAGCAGAATAGAGGAAGGAGGAATACTGATGACGTGACAACTCAAGCTTTTGAAGAAGGCAGCAAAAAGAGTGTTGATGTGATAAGCACTACCAGTGCCACACTGGGCACTAAGCTGAGAATGTGGCTTGGGATCACAGTTCTAATTTCTCTTGCTATATGTTTGGCTATGGAGGAGGCAACTGACGAGGAAGGAACCCCTTGCTCAAAGCATCAGCTAGCTTTCAACCACTCATGCTATGAGTTTGTTAGACTGCAGCGTACATTCACAAGTGCCGAGAGGTGGTGTGAGAGAGGAGGGGGGCACCTTGTCTTTATTGAAAATGAGGAGACTCAAGAATTCTTGCAGAAACATATTGCTGAGGATCAGGAATGGTGGATAGGACTGATTTCAGACTCCTTGCTGAATGAAACTACTGACGGTAGGTGATTTTAAAATCTTGTCTTCTTTAGAACTATCAGACTGGGATGCTTTCCTACCATGGCAACAAATGCAATCTATCCCACCATAGATGTCTGCTGAAAAGCCACTGTCTTTTGTTGCTGTAACTTTAGATTTATATTAAGATATTTTAATTGTCCGCTTCACTTCTCAGTTGTATGCTGTCACCATTTGCATTTGATCTTGCTCTTGTGTAAACACACATTAGATTAGCTTGCTGACCCAGTGAAAAATATGTGCTGGGTTGGTTTTCCAGTAGACAAGCAAGCTAAGCATCATGCTGGGAAATGCTGCAAGATCTGATGTAAGGGAAATTGTGGAATCTTGAGGCTGAGAGTCTGGGAGGACGCAGCAGTGTCTTTTTTAGTGGTTATGTCAGATTTCATGTAAAACTAAATTGAAGATCTCTATTCAGACAAAACTGCCTTTCCTTCAATAGGAGCAAGGATGCAGATTTGTTCTGCAGACTCTGACTCTTTAGTTGTTTTCCTATGGGAAATAAACACTCAGGAAATGTATATTTTGTTGACAGGGTCAATTATTTGGCTGGACACCTCAAATGTAAGCTACAGTAACTGGTACAAGGATCAGCCATCTCCTTTCTCATCTGTGTGTGGATACATCCTGAAGAATGCCAAGTATCAGTGGGGTGTGACTGAAAACTGCAGCCAGGAATTTGACTTCATCTGTGAGTTTGGTAAGATGGAACTAAGAAGTGAGCTTACTCTATTCACAATTGTGCATAAATTGTCTTGCTTCTTTCAAAGTGGCTGAGCAATAATCTGAAGTTTATTAAAAGTGAACAAGCAAAAAACCATACAAGCCCAATAGCTGCTCTTTTTCCACTTTGTTTGTGATCTGAACTGAAGGAAAGAAGAATCCTAAAATCACCAGGTTTCAGAATGGTTACAAATATGAACTCACCTACCTATATGATTGCTCTTAAATTCTTAATCACAAATATGGGCCAAAGCAAGCCCATCCAAATAATTTCCATTCATCACGGAAGCAAAAATACTGCCAGGCTTCCAGTGATACTTGTTCTAGCAGTCTGAAGTAAGCAAATGTGAGAGCAAGTTTTTCTTGTTTCTTCTCAGATCCTTCCATCAGTTGAAGTTCAAGGGCTTCCCTGGGCCAAGGATACAGACAAGAGCCTGTTCTTCCTTGTGCTCAGACAGAAAAAGTACGGTCTTTCATCCCTTAAACTGCTTGGAACAAACAGTCCTGGAAAGGAATGCTGGCAGTATTATCCCGTTTGACATATAGATAAGAGGGGAATTTGTGTTCCTTGCATTCTGCACATAAACCAAGTACTTTAAACTGTAACTAGATCTAAGGTCAAAAGCACTCGATGGCAAATCTGGCTGTAGACTCACTAATACAGTCTTCAAATCCAATATACATGTACAGGTTACCACAAGCCATAGCAGGGCTATTGCAGTGGTGTGACATAATTAACAAGTCATTCCATAAACAGCAAAATGAATAATGTTTTGTTTCCTGTCTTGATCTTCTGTTCCATATCCCCTCTCCATCCTTCTCCCCAGACCCCCTGCTCACTCCTATATCCCCAGCACTTTCTGTCTCTCCAAATACTTCTCCCTCTGTCCCCGTGGCTCTGCAGCAGCTTCAAAGCATCAGTTGTACCTGCTGGCCCTCATCATAAATTGGAGTATAATTTCTACTCATAATAGAGGCACTGATGCAGTTCTTTCTCTTTCACCCAGCTCTTGATTTTCATGAATTTTAGAGTGTTTTGAGGTTTATATCTATACATCAAATTTGGCTGAAGATGACTAACATTAAAAATGACTGGAGGAGTGGAAATTGGCAGACAGTACAATTCCTTCAGCTGATTTTCCTTGCAAAAACAGATTACAATTATTTTTTTCCATTATAACCACAGTAGACAACTATCTGTTTTTAAGGAAGCTACCATCTGTTACCATAGGATCTGACTTAAAGCCCATTAAATTCAATGAGAGTTTGCTTTATTGAGCAACAATGCCCTGCCCTACATCCATCTTTTCATTACCAAGGAAACTGAGAACAGATTGAGGTAATTACAGCCTTGTTTTCAGTATTTACAGCCTATGTCCATTAATGCACATACATGTTTCAATAATAGTGTAGACTCCTCTTTTACTAGCTTTGCATGCAAGGAATTTGAACAACCCTAAAGAAACAGGGACAACATTCTACTCATTAATTCCTCTGGGTGCTGAACGTTTAGAAGTTTGTGCTGCCTCACTGCTTCAGTTTGTCTCTGTAAAATGGGCATAGTGATATTTAAGTCACACCCAGGTACTGTGAGACTTAATTCACACCAAGTATGAAACTTCATATGAAATCTATAGGTAGCTCCTATAGTGATATCATTATTTGCACTGAATCTCTCTGATTCCTCATAACTGTGCACATTTGATGACCTGAGACATGTTTCTAAAAGCATCTAACCAGAGACAGCATTCTGCCTTCATCCTTTCTTTGACTCTGTCCTTGAATGATTTGTGCTTCTCAGCTCAAGCAGAAGTTTTCCTTAGTTCAATTCACTGCTCTTATTATTTTATCCTACCAATTGGTGCTCTGTGAATTAGGAGTCTGTTGTAGTAAAAGTATACATTTTGAACCAGTACAAAGGAACACACATCTGGTTCTATGCATTTTCATATGTAATTTTACTAAGACAGCATATACTATGAGAGCCCTCTATGCCAAGTAAAAAACAAATAAATGGAAGAGATAATAGCCTGTATTATAATTTAACAGCAAATTATTTTCCAAGCTTATTTAGAGAGCTCTAATCTGTAAACTGATCATGTTGCTATAGCTACAGCCAGGCTTAGATTTAGCTTTAAATAACAGTAGCATACAATTACTGCAGTGTGCAAATACTGGCTCTGTTAATCAAGGTGCTTAAGGGGAATGATCAAAACAGCAATTGGAGGACAATGTCTTTAATCCTGAGACAGCTGAAATAAAAACATTCTTTTGCAACACTTTCATGTAAGAGCTTTTCATCCTCCTCTTCAGGTACTACATATCCTGATTGCTAAAGGATCCCAAGAAATCTAAAGGGTAATTAACTGCCTCAGAATAACCCAAGAATGAGGTGTTTGCTTTTAGAAATATGACCTTACTCATTTGAGCAGTCCTGCTGAATGGAGCCTATTGAATATCACAAAGGAATAAAGATGTCTTTGTAACAGAAATGGGATCAGGTCCTGTACTTTATATGCAAACTCTTCTCTGATGCAATTACCTGAATATCATGCAAATCACATACTGCTACAAGGCTTTCTGAAGTAAGATGTGATCAGAAACCTGCCAGTACTGTAGGTCAAACAAATGCTATATGTTTTTCACAAATGTATATTTATTCTTTTCAATGGCAATATTTTCTTTTATTAAATACGTTATCAAATTTTTGTTTAAGGTGGTAAAATGGAAAAGTGTTTGATGCTTTCTTCTTTTTTCCATTTTCAGTATTGCTTAATTTAAGAGGGAGAGAAGGAGAGAAAGAGAAACAAACGGGGAAAAAAAAGAAAATGCAGGAGAACTCTAGAAGATTTTTTTTTTTTTTTTGGAAATTCAAAAAGTTAAATCAGAGTTTTTCTTCCCTATTAGAAAATGGCCAGAGCATTGCTTGTGATAATTACAATGCCACCGTACAGTGTGGATCAGGAGAAGTTATTCAAATCGGAGAGTCATTCTATGGACGGAAGACCCCTCACTACTGCATATTGGAGACTCCTCCCCAGAACGACACGGAGGAAGAATGTAGCTGGATCAGTGTCAAAGAAGAAGTGGCAGGTAGTGTCTTATGGCATGGAGGTTTGCTGTGGGATTTTGTCTAGAACTCAGGAACAAGATACTAACGCATTTCTACCCTTGTTTCTGTGATTGCCTCTCACCTGAATTATGACAGCTACAGACAAAACCACTAATCCATATAAACTTCTTTCCAGGACAGTGTCATGGTCTTCAGGCCTGCCAAGTGGCAGCGGATGGCACTTTCTTTGGAGATCCATGTCCAGCTTCTGGAAGCTATTTGTCCATTCAGTACCACTGCAAGGAGGGTAAGCACAAGGGCTGTCAGTATCAATAGCTTGTTCTTCACTAGGCTGTAACACTATGAGTGTAATATTTTTCTCAAAAATCCCTGCTCTGTCCTCAAGGAAGAGCCTGGAACAGTGATGATTACACAAAATACTGAAGACATAACAAGGTAATTTCTCTGTCCTTACTGACAGCTCCAGAGGGTTTTTGATAGGATAAAAAGCCAGGAAATCCATACACATATAATACACAAATAAAATTATATCCCAACATGAATATTGACCAACTGATATGGAGAAGAATCAGCTCCTGATCACTCCACTAATGCATTCAAATTGACAGCAGTGTCAAGTCTGATTTGAAGAAGGCCTGTTCTCACCAATGCATGAATATCAATTGACTCAAGCAAGAAATGTAGACAAAATGGCACTGAATTCTGTCGTGTTTTACAGGTCTGCAGCTGATTGTAACAGACACATGTTTTATCTTTGAAAACATCACAATCACTTTGAACTGGCTGCTCTCTCCATACTCTGGCAACCTTTCCTGCATCATTAGCACTGGAGATGGCCACACTGTGGATCCTTACTACCCTCTAACGTAAGATATATCCCTTACACATCATCAGAACAGAAAAATTAAGGGCATTGTTTTAGTGTGAAGAGCCTTGTCCACCTCCTGACAGCAGGAGACATGAGTCAGGTCAGAAATTTGACAGCTGTGACTAGTGTTGTCACATAAGGAGACTTGCCAGGACAGTTTTCCACAAGTGGCCATTCTCTTTCTGTCGTAGACTGCTCAGCAGTGTCACACATAGATATGCATCTCCTGGGGAGTTTGTTGTTTTTGTGGAATGCAGCACCAGCGAATGGCACGTGACAGCACAGAAGCGGGTGATGGTTCAGGACAAGATGGATGAACTAAGCATTACTGGGTGCTACAGCCACCGTGAGTCTGGGAACGGCTCTCACTGCCGAACGCTGTATGGAGAGCTGTTGTGGATTCAGGTTGAACTCAATGGAGGTAAGGGTAATTAGTCTGTGTGGTTTAAATAACTATCTAGATACTATCCTAACCATGGAATGGAAGTAGGATTTTCATTACAGAAAACACCTCTTTTTTTCCCCCTCTAATTGTTGCCTTTCTGCAACTGAACACTCCAAGCTCTATTGGAGGGATTCTTTCCCAGAGGGATTACACTACTTTGAACATAAACGTAAACCCTTTTTCCCTCTCCACAAATCTGACAAAGCATGACCTCGACTTCAGTCACATGAATCTACATGGAGCCAGTAGTAATATTTCTGCATTTGAAGTTAGGAATCCACAGAAATGCCTCTCCAGCTGAGGGTAAGAGGATTTCACACTAAGCAGGTCATGTTTGCTATTGTATATTTTGTTCTCACTTCGGGCTCCTGGAATCTGCGTGTTTAAAAAGTTAAATTCAATAGCATTTGAATTCTCTTGACTGCCTTACTGCTCACAGCAGAAAATGTGACAGACTTCCATAGCAAGCCTAAATGGGCACAAAAACACTTGGGAGTGACTTTATTCAAAATAACTGCATTGCTGCAGTATTTTTATGACTCTAGAAATACTTAAATGCTGTATGAAACAGAATGGGATTGCCTATTATGCAAGCTGTGAGAAATTCTGAACTGTCTTTTTACAGGTAGTGGAGTGACGTACATTGTATTAGCAAATAACATGACACTTACTGAGTCCAGTGCAGAGGAAGGAATTGCCCCTCACAACCTGACACTTGACAGTGCTGCTCAAGAGCTGCTAGGCCCTGGGGTACATCAGCTGCAAATCCGAGTGTCCAGCAACACAACTGCACCAGAGATCTCGGAGAGCATCACTGTTCACTTAATTGAGCCAGTGTCTGGTCTTCGGGCTGTATTAGCTTCTCACACGCTGCAGCTGGGGGAGAATTTGGAGATAAATGTCTCTGTGGCTCATGGTGCCCCAGCTAGGATGAGGTTTGAAGTGGTCGGATTGAATGAAACTCATGCTCACCAGGAAGACTGCCCTCAAGGGGAACCTCAAACATACATCATTCCCATGCACTCTGAAGGTACAGCATGCTGACTTCTGTGTTTCTAAGATGCTCCTGTTTGCTCATAAACATAACTTTCCAAGTTTATACTCCATTTCACACTATTGTGATAGAAAATCTGAGGAGTTCTCAGCACAGATGACAAAGAAAAGGGAAGCTCCATCCTCACCTGCACATCAGTCTCCAGCACGTAGTTTTTGTTGGAGTTAGGAATCAGCTTTTAAGCATTTTTTCTTCCCATTATTAAGCAATCAAAGCCTTTAAAACATGGGACTAGTGAGATTGTCTTTAAGAGATAATTCAGTGGCAGAAGACAAAAAAAAAAAGTCTCCTTTAATAAATTATTCAAATCCCATGCAAAAGCTGGCACACTAGAAGCTAATTATGATTTCGTTTTATGTTTTAAAATTTTCAACATCAGAAGCTTTCTTGGGCCTCCCTGTACCCATTTGAACATCCCATCCCCTCAGGTAGAAAATCTCAAATAAGACAGATGCTTTCCTAAGTGGAAAACTCATCAGCAAACAAACAAAATTTACCGAGAGAAAATAATAGAATTTTCTTTATGAACTTTATATCACAAACATGATAGTCTGGTCCACTGACATACTAGTTTGGACATTTGTCTTTTCTAGGTATTTTCCTAGTGAAAGTGGTGGCCATGAATGCTTTCTCAAATGTGAGTCTGGACATTGGGTTCATCAATGTGCTGGCAAACAGTTCTCATAAAGAAGGTAATTGCGTTAATCTGACAGTGCTGGCTTTGACCACACGTCTTTTTGCAATCAGAGCACTTCATGGAGTCTTTATGGTTTGCGTCTAGTAATTTCTTCCTTTCCAGCAACAGTGCTGAAACTTTTGAGAAGGCTTCTTCCTGATGACAGCAGATTCCCAGGCTTTGAAGTGCTCATTAATTAGCATCACACTCTATGTATTACACATTGCACATTTGCTGTTTGTCCTCAAGTCTAATTAGTGAAGTGTGTGTCCTGGGATATAGTTCTGAAGTTAGGAAATATCTGCATCACAGCAAATCACATAAATTGCTGTCAGTAAACACTTCTAGATGGCAAGTCCTTACATTTACAAAAGCAGAATATACCAGGAATAAAGTGACTTTAGAATTAATCCCATTGAAACCTTTCCAGTACTTTCCCTCATTTCTTCTCTGTACATCAGTTAAATTTCATCACCTCCTGTAAATTTGATTTGCACCATTATGACTGAAGAATAACAATGATCTTACTTAGAGTATGTGACTATCTAGTTAGAGTTTCATCTACTGAAACTAAGTTGCTGATCACAGTTATTGTTTTTTGTAACAGATCCTACTAAGGAAAAAGACAGCTCTAAAAGAAATACCCAAATGACCAAAGTAAGTATTATTTAAAGAGCTTTTTTTAAAATTGAAATGCATTACATAAGAGTATGGGAATATTTGGCCACACGTCGTTCCTCTATGCCATCTGTTGCTATTCCTATAGCTCATACTCACATGCTACCACTGGTTAAGGAAAGAGCATTTAAACTGCAGATGCACATAGAGTGATCCGGTGTCTAAATTTTCAGCCCTTTTACATTTATTTATGAAATAGCATATGTGTTTATACATGCCACTGTCCTAACTGGTATATTTACTTATTTTTTAGGGTCACCAAAGAAAAAACAAAATACATATTAAACCGAGTCGCCACGTGGATCCTTTCACAACTATTACTCTTGGTTGGCCAGATAACAATGATAATTCCAGTTTTCTCTGGTCTTGTGGTATGTAAATTTCCTGAAGTTTTTCCACCAATTTTTATTTCATGAGTGACAAATGTTCTGTCAGGCCAGACCAAGTTGTGATACTCTGACTGATGGTTTAATTTCTGCCTGGCATTAAAAGTTTGCCATTCACTGTGTATGAAGAATGCCCCTCTACCCAACTAATCATGGTATATAATACTGCATGGTACACAGTTCTGTTTTTTTTTTTTTTTTTCCCAAAGATAGATCTGAGGTTTTAATTTGTCAAGACCTACCCCCTAATCCTTTACTCTCATAGCCAAGAGCTAATTCCAAGTGACTTACACAGTTAGGTATTTGAAAGGTATATGTCTCAATAGAACAGCAATAGTTCTATAATATTTATGGCTGAAAACTGGATTTAGAGCATCCATGTTCTGTCCTCACATTTTTCCTTGATCTCATGTATTATTTCAAAGAAATCAGTCTGAACTTTGGTTACCTCCTCTATAAACCATGACACTTAAGGAAACCTGTGGTTCTATAAAGATCTTTGAAACCTGTACGAGGGAAGACCCTTATAAGTGACGTGGGATGTTATAACTATTCAAGCTATAAAAGAAATGTTCATGCAGGAGCTTGCTGGCCTGAATGGGATGAATGTGTGCAGCACCAGATAATCCTCACCAGCCAACAAGAGGTGCAAATCCCACCTTCCTGCCTTCCTCCTCCGAAGTCAGCAGTGACTGTGAGGGTCACAGTGCGAAGCCACGGGAATGAAGAGAGGCAGGATGAACAATGCCTCTATGTGACTGCAAAACAAGATCTACAGCTAGAAATCAGGTCTGTTTTCAAACTTCAGCATTCACTACTTAATATCACTACACAGACCTAGTGCAGGACCACGTGTATCATTATTAATTACAATTATGACAATTTATTGATTGTTGTAAATTTATTTATTACCATCAAAGGAGTTAAAGACAGTGGGCCTAGCTGCATTTTTCCAGTCTGCATTTCTGAGCATAATCCCTTTATAAACTGAATAATATTCTTCCCAAAAGCACTTAGGCATTTTAACCCCCTCTACCTTTTATCTACCTTTTTTTGGAGATTTCCATATGCAAACTTAATTGAAATGATGGGAATAAAAGTAAAAAATAGGTCTGAAATTCCTACTAGACACCCAGAGACACAATAATGCTTTAAAAAAATCTGGTCTTTGGGAATCTGGGGCCTCACTGAAGATCAGTGGCATTTCAATGATTTGTTAATATAATCCTTTCAGGAGGT
Organism: Phasianus colchicus; assembly: GCF_987193195.1. Classification (NCBI taxonomy): domain Eukaryota; kingdom Metazoa; phylum Chordata; class Aves; order Galliformes; family Phasianidae; genus Phasianus; species Phasianus colchicus. The sequence goes on along the minus strand of NC_143448.1, from coordinate 15,799,654 downwards.
TAAATAGAGCTAGGATTTACTTGAGAGCTTGAATGAACATGAAGAGTGTGTGGATTCTGCACTTCAGTCAGTGCTGAAAATAAAGATGAAGGTTTCTAAAACTCTTGCTGTAAAATGAAGCATTTCACTATTTGTGAGTCGCAGCTCACTTGTATAAATATCATGGGGATTTTGCAGATGTTCATTAAACAAGGTTAAAACGGCTGACATCAGTGGTTGGACTGGATGATCTTTTAGGTCTTCTCCAACCTTGGTGATTCTATGAAAATATTCTTTCTATGAAATGACTGTGACTTCTCGTCCAGTTACTACTTGTAGCTACTGTCTTACTTCCCTACAGGTGTGAGGCAAACTGCAAGCCAGTGAATGCAAGTGAGGAAGTTGTTTTGAGTGTGTCTGGACAGAAGGACTCTCAGGACATGTACTATAACTGGTACTTAGATAACACATTCCAAAACAAGGTGAGAGCAACAGATTTGTCAGAAATACTACCAATAAGCATCTATTACGAGGAAAAGCCACACAGCCTCAGAGTGGTGCTTTGTCACAGGGGAGCTTTGCAAATAGCAGGGAAGACCAAGACATGGTGGTGTCGTGTCTGGGAGCAGTTATAATAACATCAAATTGCTACCCCACTTCTGCAGCCCAGCTGCAACAGAAATCGCAGCAAAGAGTCTCTGCTGTCATGTTTTCTTTTCTGTCTGGCTTTCCAGTCTACACCCCTCCCTCCAGCCTGCAGCCTGACTGGTTTCCGTCAGAACTCTTTGAGTTTGCTTCAAAGCAACACATCCACGTTGATAATGAACAGCTCCTTCTTGCAGACACATGGAGAAGCTTTTCAGATTAAAGTAACAGGTAGGGACAAGCAGGGTTTTTTAGACTGCTTTGAGATAGTCCCTGCCACCATGACATCATACAGATGTTACGTACATGTACTCTTGCTGACAAGCAATTCTACAAGTTTAGAGCTGTTACTTTACATATGGGTTCCTTCAAATAATTAAGTTTGTTCTGGGCTGTTGCATGGCAGGACAAATTCCATTCTCTCGCTCCAAGCTGTTAACAATTTTGTTAAGGCTCATCTGAAAATAACATTATATTGAATACTTGATCAAATAATGGAATTTTAGTTTACAATGCAAAAACTGTTGTGCTCTTAATAGTTCTTCTCTTCTTATGGCTCACTCAGTAGTGGGATTCCACTTCTGATTAGGCCAACTATTAGGTTTGTGTTGCCTGAACAACACTGCCACGATAGGTAAGATGTCTGCAGATCAGTGCTGCCACAGCATGATTACTGCTGATGTTCTGCTCCCTCCACTCCCAGCACTGACTCAGCGTGCTTACGGGGAACAAACCTACCTTGTCAGCACCGTGCCTCCGCCCCAGGTCCCCAGCTGTGCCGTGTCTCCCAAGCAGGGATCTGTGCTCACCACTTTCACAGTCTCCTGCAGCACTCCATGCTCTGTGGATTCGTGCCAAACAAGTCATAGCACACAGCTCAACTACTGCTTCTATCTGAACTCAAGTAAGTCCTGAGGTGAACTGTTTGACTAAGTGCTTCTTCACATTTCTGGCAAGCACTGTTACTGCTGTCAGTAAGAGCAAAGGCACGGCCTGCTTCTGCTCTTTGTCTACATATAAGCCAGTCAGGTCTGCACAATGCAAACCCACAGAGCCCTGTTCTTAGATAGCAGGAGGTGTCTGTGTGATGTCTGTTAGGTAACAACATCTTTCCTATTTCAGATTCTCTCCTGCACTGTGGCCCAGACCCTGAACTCTTCCCAGTTTATCTTCCACTTGGAGAAGAGGAAAATAATTTCATCTTACATGTGACAATTACTATTAGCAACAGTTTCGGTGATACAGTTCACACCAATGCTTCAGTGAAGGTACCCAGAAGAAATACTTTATTTCAAGGTGTTCCAAGTTGATGTTAACCTGTGAATCTCTTTTGGAACTTCTTCCCATTTTGTATTTATTACATATCTGTGACCATACAATAATCCCCATTTCCCCATCAAGCAGAGACTATTCTCAGTGGACTCAAAGTAGTCGAGACACTTCCAACTACTCTTTTTCTAGGACAGAATTTTAAAAGATGACCTATTTGAACACTGGGTAGCAAAAGCTGTATTTAGAGAGTCTGGAGTTATTCTCTAATAGGTCCCAGAAAACTCCTGCTTCTGCCTGTCCAGCAGATTCCTATCAGGCTGATAGAAGTCCATGTCTTTCCCCATGTTTCACACTCAGTGAAGCTGCTTTTCACTGCAAATTTTTCTTGGCAATCCATTCACTGGGGTTTAGAAAACTCTGGGTTGAATTAGGCTCTGTCTCTTCTGCACAAATTTGTCAGCCAAGTTGGCAAGATCAGACATCTTAAAAAGACAGAAATTTGTCATAGATTGAGAAGTGGGGTGTTTTCCTACATTTGGACATTTCTAAAGATGTCCCATTGTATTTTAGAAAGCAAACAACATTCTATAGGGTTTTAACAACAGCATGAATCTGTTCCATTTGTACAAGTCCATGACTTCAGCACTTAGTCAAAGGACCCAAGAGGACAGCAGAGCTGTCTGGAGCATTTAATACAAAATAAAACACACAAAAAAACCTGGTAACATAGTTTTCTGTCCCACTCGGACTAGGCTGCCAATGATACGGTTGCAGAAACTGTTCAATGACAACTATAATTGTTAGCAATGTTAAGAGCATATCTGTGATTTCCCCGTCAGGTTATACAAGCAGATACAATCGATGGGAACCTGACCCTGCAGACCATTGTATCTGAGAAGGCAAACACCATCCTAAAAGATGGGAACAACAGTATGAGTCTTTTCCAGCTGTTTAAGTCAGTGACTTCAGTCCTTAATCATGAGACCCAAGAGGAAAACTTTAACATATCTTTACAGACAGACACACGAAAAGAGGTGAGCCAGACACTTGTTTTCTTGCAGTACAGTGCAATATAATGGACTCTTCGTACTCTTTGACAGCTCGTAAGTAACAAAAAGCTCATATATCAGCTCTTTAAATCAATGGAGGTTTCAAGTTTCTGGTATCCATCTCAGTGTTTGGCACGGGTTTTGGCTGTTATTCACTACTTGCCCAAGCAAAAAATTTGTTTTATCATCCATCAGTAAAGGAACACATTCACAATTCTTATTGCAATCACTTAAACTAATTTGGATAGTCTTTTTAAACTTACAGTAATTTGATTTTGAACAAAAATTAAATATTAATAAAATTGCCTTTCCTCTAAAAATTTCCCCTGGAGTCCTAGATAGCAAGTAATTTTAGTTTATTCCTTTCAGCTACAAGCTTATGTTTCAGTTATAAGCTTATATTTAGACTGTGCTTTGCATGCTCAGGTGAAAAGATAAATGCAGCATATCCTTCAGTTATGATTTATTATTTGAACATGGCTCTGCTTTCTCCAGAAGTGGAATTTACATGTAATTCACACTCATCTGAGAAGTAACTGCTTGCTCCTGATGTATGTTAACTGTAAAAATTCTCTGTGTTGGAAGAAAACACAAAGCTCATGTGGTTACACAGCTACTAAGGAAGTGGCAGCTTCTCAGCAGACCTAACATCAGTTCACATGATGCTTGAGGAGTTTTATTCTACCACATATTTCACAGCAAGCCCGGCTGTCAATATATAGCACTATTTGCACAGTCTTAATTAGCATCTTAATCTTTTGCCTAATTACCCCTTTCCATTCCAAGCTCCGAGGGCTAATGCTGACAACTCTCTCTGCTGTTAATGTAACATCAGTACAAACTGCTCTTAAGATGTCAGAAGTACTGAAAGAAATCACTTACAGGACTGAAGAGCTGTCTGTCTCAGCACAGGTAAGAAGCAATTCATCCTGTCTCCATACACCAGCAGTTACAGACTCCTTTGAACCCTTCAAACCTTGGAAGAATGTCAGTGCCTTACAGTTATCTGTTCTTTGCTCATTTCTTTTTATAACTGTACCAGCATGTATGTCTTGACCAGACGGGAATACATTTTACTGTTTTGAGTAAGCAAATCTGGAACCACAGACATTGACTCAGCAGCCACTGCAATCCAGGCTATGACTGGCCAGCCAGTTACATTCTCTGATACATCTTTCAGATGGAAACCTTAACTTTCAGTGAGCAAGCAGCGTGGCAGGAACATGGCAGCACAACCAGAGGAACCAAGCACAAATGTTAAGATTGGCCTTGCAAAAGTGTTCCTGGAGTCTTGAATACAATATGACATTAGCAGATAATGTATTTGTGTTTAAGGAGTAAAAAGTAAGCACAGGGAAGGGCAGAACAAACTGGGGAAATTTTACAAATAAACTGGCAATGAGAAGAGCTGTCCTGATTTCTGGTATGTTATACAGCTATAGCCAGACAATGGCCTGGGAGCACTTCAGCAGTTAATTTCAGCAGGATAAGAATACAGCTCAGATTCAGTACTCACAGTACAGAGAGGCTGCTATGCATTTGCAGACTGTGGGAATGGACATGTATGAGCTTGCAGTGAATTTGCTTGGCTTTCTCACCCTGAGCTATTATGCTGGCCAGTGCTTTCACAATCACAAAGCAATCATTAGCTGTGTTTGGGCACAAAATAAAAACTGTAAGATTCATTCTCCTTTGGCATTTAGCACAGCACAAGGCCAAAGGTATTACTTGCTGATAAACCAACAGGCTATATGGAAATGAAGATTGAAATGCACATGCATTTGACTGTGGTTATATTTTGGACTCACCACTCTGAAGTATAACCTGATTTACTACATTACTGTACATCTAAACTGTACCCTGGCCCAGTGTTTGAATGATAAGCCTCCTTCAAATATTATTCATCTTGCTTTTATGGGTTGAATCTGTGGAAGCAGGCTGTGCTTTTCAGGTCTGTATTACACATTAGTATGTCATCTAGTAGTATACCATCTTTATTAGTGTTTGAGGTGTTAGCCCAGCACAAGTAATTACAGTAAAACAGCTTTAGCCACAAATTCCCATGGGATTGCTTATGTTGCAATACTCAGTAAAAGACTCAATGGCACAATGTGTTGCTTGTGTCATTGGTAGTAATAAAACAGAGACTTTTCCACTTATTTCACATGCAGGTGGAAGCCAGCAATACACTGAAAGATGTCAGTGCTTCCTTGCTCACTGTAAACACAGAGGACAGCAGAGATGATCAGAAACTAACGGATGCAGCCAGCTACCTATTTAATGCAGTGAGCAATGTCCTTCAAGCCTCCATACAAAACAGAGCCATGAACACTACAGTGCCTGAGGCAGAACAGGTAATTTTGATTCAGCCCAGTTTGTAGAAGACTGTGGCTGAACATCTACTTTAGAAGACTCTAAAGAGCTTTGCTGCCTTGCATTTTTAAATTGACATCAGGTGGGGCACAAAACAGTGCACTGTAGAAGGCAAGATCAGCATTAAGACCTCTAAGGGATGACAAGTAGATGGATTGCAGTAAATCTTTTTTTCCAGATTTGGTTCTATTCCCTCCTTTTTCCCCTCAGTTCAAGGAAGACTCAGGTATTCAGTATTCATGACTTGTTTCATAACTTCAGAGCTCAAATCTGTTCAGGTTTCTGCTTACATTTTCTCAGAAAGCCCACTCTGATTTTCTATTTAGAATTAAGTAATGTGCTTGTTTTGTCTTAGGCCTTCCTATTTATATGTGAATTGTCACATTTCCCTTTGTGTAATTCCTGGACTGAATACACTTTAGCTGTCAGTCCTGCAAAGGAGTATGACATAAATCTAACCTGAGAGAAAATGTTACGCACTGTTCAGACTCCCCCAGGACAACACAACAGTAACACTACCAGTAGGTAATTAGATCTTGCTTTATAAACACTGAAATGTGCAGTGAAAGGGAATTAACATACATAAATACATAAATGTCTTGCATGAAATTGATGTCATGTTTGTAGTCTTTCAAATTTCATGCACAGAAGTTCTAAATATTCGATTTCCATTTACTGTAAGACATATTTATTTGCAGTATGTTATGTTTTCATGAGAATTACAGAACTTGAATTGCTGATAAGAATAACTTTCTCTGAGATTAACAAGAACATCATCGAGTTTGGCAGCTTTATAAGACACTGTGAAAGCAATATTACATAATAAAAGGAATTAAGGGCCAATAGTGGGCAACTTACTGATTCTGAGCAGCTCTGTTAGATGTTCCCTCCTCTAATGCTTGTCTAGAGTTTGGTGTCCCACCAGCTCCTGAATACAGTTGAAAATCTGCAGAGTGCCCTTCTGTTTGGGAAGGAACCAGATGATGAACCCATGGTCCTTACCACTCATTCCGCCACGATGTATATAAACAGGTAACAGTAACAAATGTCTGTCTGTCTGTCTGTCTATCTTCCCCAACCACCCCCTGCGCTCCTGATAGGCACCCAAACTTTCCTCAAATATTCATTGCATTATCCTTGAAACCACCCAACCACTCAAATTAATACTGCAGCATAATGACAACTTCAACAGCATGATGAAGTTGCTAACTAATTGTAAGAACAGCTTGGACCCCAATTAGCTTCAGTTATATCATCTTAAAAATTCTCATGTTGTGCTTCCTTTGACCAAAGAAGAACTTACTAGTAGCTGCTTGCCTTTAAAAGATAAGTTCTTTCTTATTTTCCAAGTTGCCAAGCTGCCAATAACACATGATATACGAAACTGTAACTAGATTGACAAGAGCAAATATAATCATAAGGAGCCTGATGAGTATTCTCCATTCCCAACAATCATCCCCATATTGTTCCCCAAGAGTCTGATTTTCATTCACATTTAACTGTGTGTAGAAATCAAGAACATGTTCATACAAAGACCACGTGCACCTTTTGCATAAGTACACCGAATTGGGTACAACTTCACATTCAGATATGCCAGTCCACCCCTTTTCCTGATGACTGTATGGTAGTGTTATGTGAACTACTACATCAGAGACAATGTACTAATATATTTGCTGGCAGAGTCAGAAATAATTTTCCAGATAAGCTATACTCACAAAGAGAACTTTTTAAGAGAACTTTTTCTCTGTGTTTGAAGTTCATACTATTGACTGTCTGTATGCTCGTTTGTTTTCTGTGTTTTTATTTTCTTTCTCTTTTTTTTCTGTTTCATTTGTGTCCAACTGGACTGGATAGATTACAAACAGAAAATATGGATGGTACATCCATTAATATCTCCAGTTCCAGCTCTGCCAGTTTTACTCTCCCAACTGCTTCCTCTCTTGGCATTTCAGGAGTTGATGATGAAACAGTGGATATAAGGGCAAGTAAACAGCTTTAATATGATTCAATCTGACCTCCAACTTACATTCTTGGTCAAGCAATTTTAGAGTCCTTTCTCCTTTTACAATGAGTGTGCAAGCACACAAGTCATCCCTCCAGTCATTTTTGGTCAAAGAAACCTTCACTTATCTTAATTGCATGAAGCTGGCTGAGCAAACTTAAATTTCCCACCCCCTCAGCTCACATACACTCTTGCTTTAAACTTGCATGGTTAGAGAAGGTGATGGAATCAATACTACAAACTTAGTTGCTGTTTGTTTACATGTAATGCTCCGAGGGGTACGTAACAGCTCAGAGTCCCTATCAACATTCAAACTAATAGGCAGCAGACCTCTTTCATCCCAGCTAGAAGCAAATGATTCTGAGGCACTCAGATCCTGCAGGAGACAGAAGGTCTGCAAATGTCCTGATCATAGCACATAACTGTGATCCAAGTTAGGAGATTTTGTTTTTAACCCTCAGAGCAATGGATTGCATATTACTGTGATATTTTTGTAAGAAATTTTCAAAGGGTTCTCAGATTAATTTCACACTCTCAGGAAACTCCTACAATATCTGGAAAACATTTTTTTTTTTCATTGTGTCTTTTCCAGTTCTGCCAAAAAGTGACCAGAACCTCTTCATAACAACAGCAATATATCCACCTGAGCGTTAGGAGAGGCTTCTGAATCCTCTCATTGAAATAATGAATCTGACACACAATTCCATGCATTGCTATCACAGTAAAAACAGATTTTTTGTTTCTAATTCCAAGAGGAGTGACACAGGTTTGATGGAGTTTCTTTCAAAAAGGCCTGTGCAATTGCATTTTGATATCTGATATCTGAAAGAAAAAACAGTTCCAGTGAATAGAACCTCACATTGTTGCATACATACAACATTTCAGAATCAAAATCATCTTCCAGGGTTGTGTGGCCTACCACAGAAATTAGGCATATATTTAAAACTGGACTTGGTCTTCTTTTGAGTTCTGTTTTTGAGTCTGAGGTCAGCAAATTTATTTGGTCTATTAATCAATTTAATTTTTAAAATAGTGAAATATTAACAATAACTCAGAGATTATTACTAATGTCTTGCTAACAGATGGTGAGCTTTGCCATGAATCCCTTTTTCTCCAGTGACACCAGTTTTGACATCAGTGGAACAGTGGGAGGTCTAAGTCTTACTGGTCTGGATGGCTTGATCATACCAGTCAGCAATCTTAAAGAAAACATTGAGGTAAACTCACTATTTTCTATCCCTCTTCTTTCTTCCTTCTGTTTACAAGCTGTCATGTATATTACTGTCTTATTTGACTACAAATGGTGGTACTGTATTCATTTCAACATATAATGGGTGTCTGCATTTGTGATGGAGTTATTTTTGTGATATGAAGAAGAAAATGGCAAATATTTCTTAGAAATGAGATGATATTCATTTAAATGGTTGTGACAATGGTAACGGTTGGGGAAAACTATTCCAGATTACAGTGACCTTGAAACACAATGTAATGTCTGATTCAATACCCAACAACTGCATGCTCATATTACTTATGGTTGGGATTCCTAGCCCATTTATAAACTGCCATCTAGAGAATACATTTATGTACTTCATGTGACCAATATTTCAGTAATAATCTCAGCTTTTCGTTAAAAAATGCACTGATGATCACAGATTTTGTGATGAATCTATACAGGTTGGAAAAGGACTTTTCAGAAGTTATCTGGCAGTATCAAGAAAACAATTTCAACGAAAATATTTTTGACAGCCATACTTATGGAAAAGATTATTTAGTGTGTGGGTGTACCTATAGACACTTATAGTGCTTACAGATAAGTAAAATGCTCTTCTGTATTTGTATTTGTCTTTCTGTTTAAAACCAGATAATATTACCAAGGCATTCTGCACCCCAGGAAGATAGGATTCAGTTGAACCTGAGCAATTTTAGCATTTTCCAAGTAAACATCACCTCAGAAAACACCTCAATAGTGATTCAGCTGGAATGTGAACAAGACATTCCACTAATACTCTACTTAGGATATGGTTATCGCCCAAATGAAACTAACTATGACATGAAAAGTCATCTGTTCTATAAGAAAACTACTGGAGGTAAGACAGCATGTTAGTGATGAGTTAACTTTTGCATTCTGGGCTTATGTAACCAAAAGACTTAGCCTTATACATGTTTGCTACTGGGAAGTTAAGGGCATCCGGTATGGATATCTTGGAGTGCTCACTGACAAATTTACAGGGTCATTATGACCCCAAATTTGCAGAATGAGATTGATATCTAATTGGAAAGAAACTTCTCAAAGGAGTTTCAATTTATCATGCTTCAGGAGAAAGAGTGGGATGCTTTGAACAACGAGTTGCTAAGGATTATTTGGTACCTGCTTCTTTTATTTTGTTCAGTTTATTTATAATATGCAATATAGCTGTAGTCAAAATACACATTTTCACATATACATTGAAAATAAATATTTTTGTTCGAGGTGAAACAAATACCTGGGTTCTTAGCCCTGAAGAACTCATTTTTGGAGAGGGAACTTACTATCTGATGGTTTCACAAGACATGGGAATGGATTCCACTGTCTATGATGGGCTAGCTATAGCTGTCACTTGCTTTGCATCCCGCTGTGTATTTTGGGATGAGCAGCAGGGGAACTGGAACAGCTATGGATGTCAAGTAAGTAGAGAGAAATAAAGATATCTTTATATTATATATGCCAAAGCCAGCTCTTGTGATCCCCATTGAATTCATACCACCAAATAACATAATTCTCAGATGTTTTAGTAAAATGAAGAAGTGAAATTTAATCCACTATGACTAAATTTCAAATTGCATTCCCATTACACTTCTTGGGATGCACTCCCACATAAAGAGAAACTTAGCTGTTCAGACAAGTTTGTATCATATTATAAATGCCTTTTTCTGGCTGGACATCAGAATTAATATACCCAATAACGATTTGTTCCCGTAAAGCAGTTCTCTATACTAACTCACCATTCTCAGCACTGTCTTCATCTGCATGGTAAGTTATCCAATACTTTGAAGCAAACTGTTCTATCCAGAGTTTTTTTTCTGGTTTTCAGGTAGGACCAAAAACAAATTCTAGAAGCACACAGTGTCTCTGCAACCATCTGACCTTCTTTGGGAGCTCCTTCTTTGTCATACCTAATGCTGTTGATATTAGTAGAACTGCACAGCTATTTGGTACATTTGTAGACAACCCCGTCGTGGTGACCACAGTAGGATGTATCTTTCTGATATATGTGCTTGTAGTTATTTGGGCCCGAAGGAAAGACATCCAGGATGATGCCAAAGTAAGTCTTTCATTAATAAAGACTGGAAGTATTTAGGCCAATTGCCTTTTTGACTGTCCTGTTTTAACAGAAGTCTTCATCTAACCCTAATCCCTTCCATTCACACTGTTCATAAGATGATATGTTCCTACCCACAGCTTTAAGGTATCTGTACTTACAGAGCTGCTAATGATCTCTTTGTATCTTGTCACTCTGCAGGCAAAAATCACAGTGCTGGAAGACAATGACCCCTTTGCTCAGTATCGTTATCTTGTGACAGTTTTCACAGGACACCGCCGTGGGGCAGCCACAACCTCCAAGGTATCAGCTGTACTGTGTAGTAAAAGAGCTTTGCACTCATTTAGAGATCTGGAGCAATAAAGGAGCACCCAAGGCTATGGAACAGCACGGCTCAAATGCAACTCCTAAGCTAGAAAGTGGGCAGAGTATGTCAGAGGAATAAGCACATACAGGATTCTGAGATGAGCGATCCTTCTTTTTGCTATCTTACTCTGCAGGTGACACTCACTCTCTATGGACTAGAAGGAGAGAGTGAGCCACATCATCTAACTGATCCTGACACACCAGTGTTTGAACGTGGAGGAGTGGATGTTTTCCTACTCTGTACTCTCTTTCCTCTTGGGGAATTGCAGAGTATTCGACTGTGGCATGATAATTCAGGGGACAATCCATCCTGGTAAGTGCATACAAGAAATAATAAAGATTCAAAAATATGTTTATAATGACAACTGCTTTCCTTTCCTAGCACTTGAAATTATTCTTTCTACAGTTCTAGAAAGTAAGGGCTAGTTTCACCTTTATTTTTTTTCCCCAGATGAATAGATCATATTATAGTCTAAACTGCAGGACAAGGAATACTTCCCATATGCAGTTCATACCCGTATTACAAGTTGATTCTGAGTTAGTGCAAGACTTTCATCAAACATACTATAGAAAATATTGCATGAAACGAAGGCACAGTGATCAGATGGGAGCTGTAACATGCTCTGGATCAGGTCACCAACCTAAGTACTCAGAAGAACATTATTTTAGGGAATTCTGATCTGTTCTATGTGCCCCACCGTTCGGGCGCAGCCAAAGAAGTCAGAAGTCGTTCTGTTGAATCCTGAGTTTCATACCACCCAGTTACACATGACTGTGCCCTGTATGTTTTCCCACCAGGTATGTGAATCGAGTATTGGTACATGACCTTGCGTGGGACCAGAAATGGTACTTCCTCTGTAATTCCTGGCTAGCAGTTGATATTGGAGAATGTGTCCTAGATAAAGTGTTCCCAGTAGCTACAGAGCAAGACATGAAGCAATTCAGGTACCTTCTGTTTTATGCTTTTTTGCTCCTATTAACAATCAGTCTAGAGAAGCGAGTATGCAAACATCAACTTTCTAGACAAAAAGAAAACAGTGAGGTGTTTCCATTGCTCTGAAAGGGCTCTGAACGAGGAGAAGAAGAAGGATGATCAACAATGCCTGACTATAACATCAGACTGGAAATACTGGTGTTAAAGAGTACTTTAATGAGACGTGGAAACCCAAGCATCTTGTCTTCAGTGTAATTTCCCTAAAAATGTACATAGAAACTACTCGTGATTATCTTTACCACCATGGTGTGGCCAGAAGGAAAGGACATAAGAAGCTATGACCATTCTATGTAAATCACGCCATGATATTTGATTTTTTTTTTCATAGTTGATATATCTTCTGACAGTGCCTAGCACGAACAGGCCAGGACCCAGAAATACAGCTTTATTCTTTCCTCTCCTTCCTAAGCATTCATTTAATTTCCCCCTCTTCCTTCCCAGCAACCTGTTTTTCATGAAGACCTCCAAGGGTTTCCAGGATGGGCACATTTGGTACTCAGTTTTCAGCCGCTCCCCACGAAGCTCCTTCACACGAGCCCAGCGCGTGTCATGCTGCTTCTCACTGCTGCTCTGCACCATGCTGACCAGCATCATGTTTTGGGGAGTGCCAAAGGATCCAGCTGAGCAGAAAATGGATTTGGGTAACAATTGTTTTCATTACTTGCACAGGAAAATAGAGAGACAGCAGAATCTAGAAGAGGAACAGTTGAACAAATGGGCTTTTTCACGAGATGGTTCCTGAGGTTATTTTTATTCCTTTGCCCTGTTTGATCTTGACAGGTCAGATTGAGTTCACGTGGCAGGAAGTGATGATCGGCTTTGAAAGCTCCCTCCTCATGTTCCCCATCAACCTGCTCATTGTGCAGATTTTCAGGAACACACGACCCCGGCCAGCCATGCAGGGCACAGAAAAGAAGCCAGGAAAGAATGGCCGAGTGTCCCCAAGCCTACCTCCTGCCCCACCGGTCACCCCAGCCATCTCGCTCACTCCAGAGGCTGTAACAAAGGTAAGTGCCTGTGGTTGCTTCCCGCTGGGTCCTGCACTGCCCTCTGCTGTCATGCACTACTCGACGCCTCCAATTTAACAGCAGAAATCTCTGTCAGAAGACTTTCAAATTGTCTGGCATGATGAGCCAAATGTGCTTTGGTGCAAAACACTCAGTTACTCATCCATACTGCCATGGGATGAACAAAGGGTTATCCACTTTCATAGTATATTCCACATGTAGGAATCCTCAACTTCAGCAAGATTAGCCTATGTACATTTCATCCCCTTGCACAGTGATTAAAATCACTGTGTTCACTGGATTAAATGCACACATCAAGCAAGACAGTGAAGAGAAAAGGTATTATAGACCCTGTCTTCCCCAGCTCAGGCCCACAGTTACTGAATTTTGAAAACTGAATTGCTGAACTCATTGAAATCTAGCTGTCATATCCAGCTGTTATACCCAGCCCTATAGGATGTGCCATACTTACCCATTTTAGCAATACAAGCAGCTCCCAGCCAGCAGCACCTCCTGACCACATCAGCTTAAGTCACTGCAGTCTGAGTCACTGTCACATTGCTGCTGTCTTTTCTAGGACATAAGAAGAATTGCTAACTCGCTCTTTAAAGCCCTGAAGGCTCCATCACTGACCTCAGTATCAGATCTCGGAAAATCAACCAACATCAACATGCTTTTGGCATTGGTTGAAGATATCATTTGCCAGCAGAATAGAGCTGGGCAAGAGTTTTATGATGAAAACAAAAAGAAGGATGACTCTGTAACTGTCACACTAGGTCCTATGGATATACAAGGTAAACAGCTTAATGTGACATGCCTACTGAAACCTTTGTAGTGAAATTGATGGTGACACTGTATGGGATGACCCAAGCTTTTACATTCTGACTCAAAGGCAATTCCAGAATCACAGAATAGTTGAGGTTGGAAGGGTTCCTCCAGCGGAGTCAACAGATTGCCCAAGATTGCATCCAGTTGAATGTTGAGTCTTTCCAAGGATGGAAAATCCATAGTTTCTCAGAGCAGCTCCTCCATGGTGTCCAGTCACTCTTGCAATAGAAAAGTTATTCTTGTATTGAGATGGAATTTCCTGAGTTTCAGTTTGTGCCCATTGCCTTCTCCTTTCACTGCACACCGTCTACCACCCACGTAAAGACACTGAAATCTCTATTTCCTTTGCTGTAGAATGAAATGTTAGCTAATAGCCTTATCAGTATCTAATTATTATCTATATATTATCAAGACCCACAAATATCAGTTTTTTGTCCCATTTATTTTCTTCTTGTCCTTGTGCTGCTGTTCTTTTCAGTCCAACTTTAACTTAGGCATTGATTCAATTTCAATTAATAATATATGAGCAAACAATCCCACTGATTTCATGAAGACCTACTTCTTTTTGTGTTTTCCATGAGCATTTGAAGATGCAGACTTCAAAGGTAAATTCTTTTCCTGCAGAAAAAACAAGAAGCCCAACTCCTGAAAAGGGAATGTGTGAGCGACTGAAGTGCAGCGATTACAACCGTTGCTTGTACATGCAACTCCAGCAGGTAGAGATGGAGCTCGAATTACTGGGGCCACATAAATTCCAGATGCCTCAGAGTTATACTCAAGCAGTTCGGCAGGTTCAGCACATGAAGAACCTCCTGCAGAACCAGATTTGCACGTCAGCATCCATCAGTGAGAGGTAACCTAATTCTCATTCCATTTTCGGTGTAAGTAATTTCAGGTCATTAATTCAAAAGCGGTGACTTGAAAATAATTACTACTTAATATGTTGTAGATAATCATTATAATAGCTGTAGAAACATGCCTTACTATTATTCTATTGAAGGAGCAACAAAGAAATTTCAATGCAGTGAACTACACACAAAAGCAGTAATGACAGATCCTCACTCTCTGTCATTTTTGCTTCCAAAACTGAGTGCAGTACTACATGGCTGTAAAGTGCTGAAGATAATCATTGAGCTTTGGAAGTCTCCCTGGTCTCTAATATTGCATGGGGAAAATAAAATGAATAAGCAGAAAAAAAATATATATTTCTGGGAAACCTGATAATTAAGTAGGAAGAATTGAAAACAATACCACTAATTATCTCTTTGACCTCTGTGGTGATCATGAGATGTATCCAGCAGCTAAAAGGCATTCATGGTTGGCTTTTTTTGGTCAACATTTCTACTGGAGTTTCAATAATGCATGAACTGAGAAGCACGTAAGACCATCATCGTATTTCTCCTTCTTTTTGCTGGTGTCTGCACACTTTCTCATATTTTTGCCGGCTGTACTTTTTGCCATCTATATATTCCGTGTGGTTACATTAGCTAAAAGAAAAAATTAGTTAAAAGAATTTAAATCATAAAATGTTGCCTGTAGTCACAGAACCTGAAGAATGTGATTTTGGTTTCTATTCCAGTGCTGAATGATTTTTTCTCTTCTGGTTGATTCTGAAGGTGGTCACTTACTCCAAGCTTCTCTGGTGATGGAAAGAAAAGTTCTTCTTCAAAAGGGCTGCCCTGGTGGTTTGTGTTCATTGCTTGGTTCCTTGTTGCAGCCACCAGTGGTGTATCTGGGTTCTTCACTATGCTCTATGGGCTGCATTATGGTAAGGAGAACTCCATCAAATGGCTGATCTCCATGGCCATCTCCTTCTTTGAAAGTCTTTTCATCACACAGCCCTTAAAGGTGAGATCCTCAGAAATGGAACCACTGGCCAATATGAACTCGTTCTGCTACCATTACAGGAAAATAGTACCTTTTAAAGAACCACAGGATTTAACATGTGAAATTGAAATTGTTGCCCTTAAAACAAAAGCTAACATGTATTACAGAGTTCTGCTGTCATTTGTTGGCATTACATTAGTTTCATCTCTCATTTTGGTAGTTTAATAGTTGACGAGGTGACCAAAGCAGATATGTCATACAACAAAAGCAGCTGAGTTAGGGTTTGTGCACTGTTTATAAGCTTCAGCTGCACGAGTTCCACAAAGCCAAAGGACAGTTGTTGTTCTGCAGTAGCTGTATCCAAAGTGGTGTGTGCCAAACTCTGAGCTTCTGTATATTAATGGACATGCTGTGAGTCTACAGCTAATTCTTGCAGGTGCTGGGATTTGCTGCTTTTTTTGCTCTGGTTCTGAAGAAGGTGGAACATGAGGATGAAGAAAACACTGCCATTGATGGACCTTTACCTGCACCAGGTAACTGTCTGTAAAGTGAGAGATTACTAAAAAAATGAAACGTCCTCTAAGATTTTTAAATGCTTTATGCACCAATATGTGATTCATAGTGAGGACTTCACTGGCTACCTTTATACAGCTGAATGGGCAGAGAAAGAGACCTGTATCTAAACCTGACATGCTGCTCAGGACCTCAATCATTCCCCAATGCTGCCTTAACCATACTGCTTCTTTAAGTGACATCACCTGAATTCCTAAAGGAAAGCATTAAGTAAAAGTATTTCCTTACAATGGCCAAAGTGAAAAGCAGGATACAAGTGATCTATTGACTGATTCCAGGTATTACTGCTCTCACAGGCGACTCAAATCCCCTCCTTGGAGCCCGACGGGACAGCAGAAGCAATATTTACCAGCCACCTCCTGCAGCTGATGTCGAGAAAATGAAAATCAGTTGCATGAAGGAGCAGAAGGCATTTGCCCTAATCAGAGAAATCCTGGGTATTACTCATATGTAGTTAATCTTGTTTTATTCATCAGTATTCATCAGTACTTTTACATCAGTGAAAACATTAAACACAAAATTAAGCTACTCGTTCTGTTTAGAGCTGTCATTATTGCTAATGTTCAGCCAGCCTCTATGCTTATTTTCTCAATCACTTCCCAGATTCCTACTTGTATTTCAGATGTGATATGCTTAAACTGCAGCACTTTGACATAACTTGTGTAAATTCATTAGCACTAGTCAGCCAGATTCTTGCAAAGCATCTCCTTAGCCCAATAAGTGATGACAGCAGTAATCATTCACACAATCTATTTTGAACAGCAGTGCTAATTCTGAGATCACGTGTACTGACTCTTCTTGTGGTTTTTTTTTCCAGCCTATCTGGGGTTTTTATGGATGCTATTACTGGTTGCCTATGGGCAAAGAGATCCCAATTCCTATTACTTAAACAAGCATATTGAGAGCAGTTTTACAGAAGGATTCCATGATGTCTACAGTTATGAGGATTTTTTCACATGGGCAAAAACTACCTTAGTCAAAAATCTTTATGGATCATATAAAGGTGCAGAGACATTTTTGATATCATCTTGATTCACTTCAGCTTGCCAGATTCTGAAACGTTATCTTTTATACTTATTTCCAACTTGTACATGCATATTTGACTGGAGGAAGACACTGTGAGTGTGTAAGACTAATGTGAATTTTCATAAACTGAATAATAGTGGATAACAAAAGCCCCACATCCCAACCCCAAGTACCACCTGGCCTGACATTTTCATTATCTTTAATACAGAAGTCGAGTTTTGCACTGAGTTTTTGAATTTTCACATTTTACATTACCCATTCCAGGTACGTGTCTCAGTTTCAATTAAGCTCCTTTCCATCACTAAGAAAAAAAGCAGAATGGCAGATAGATGGCACTATAAAGCTTTCCATCAGGAGAGCTCTGCACTCTGTCTTAGGTCACTGTGAAGGATAATTACACAACATCACTATGTTTCTATTGGCCATACCCATTAACAAATACGAACCACGTTCAAGCTCACATTTTAGGGTACCTATGAGCATACAATGGCACGGTTGACTCTTGGACATGGCACTAACCAGCTGTGATCAAGTGTGAACACTGCACATGGCTGCTCTGCTCCAGGCAGGGCTCTTCTCCTGCAGACCTCTGTTTCCTTCTCTATAAAATACAGACAGGTAACGATACTAAACTGTTGTCTACGGATGTTTTCCAATAATTCAGTTTAAATCAATGCAAGCACTATTTTGCTTGCAGTATTGTTGGTTTTTGTTTGTTTGTTTGTTTGTTTTTTTAATCTCTAGGAAAATATTCATGCATATCAGAATGATAAATGAAAAGAAGAAATACTGATCATAGTTCTGTCTTTTCCATTTAGGGTTCATTACAGATGGGAACTCCAAGCTGGTGGGCAGCGCTCGAATTCGCCAAGTGAGAGTGAAAGGAGACACCTGCCCTGTTTCACCCACCCTCCAGCGTGTGATTCAGGAATGCCATGCTCCATACTCCCTACAAACAGAAGACACATCAGACTATGGAGAACACTGGAACACTTCGGTCTTTGATAACTCCTCAGTCTTGAGCTCAGCCTGGCTTTATCAGAGCCAGACCAAATTGAGAGGGCAGCCAGTCTGGGGCAAACTGGCCATCTATGGGGGAGGGGGATACGTGATTCACCTGGGAACTGATCCTCAGAATGCCTCCAGGTAAAGCTTGCATCCTGGTAAAATATTAGTGAATGTACTGTAGTGACAATGGTGCTCTTTTCTCTGCTCTATTTAGGATTCATCTCAGATTGCATTCTGAATTTTGCTACTGTGGATTACACTGAACACTGAAGATATTACTGCGATGATTTCAGTGTACTTTATATTCTTATATATCTTATGATCTTTCTCCATTTTAGATAGCAACCAGATCAAAAATTATAACCTGTTTTTCCTAATTGCATGTGTGGATTTCATATTTACATAGCTGCAGAAATACATAATGCTAAAATAATAGTAAACATCTTACCTTGGGTGTGCTCCTTCTCTATGAAATGATGCACCTCTTTCCTTCATGTGACACAGTGTATGATACTGTACACGTTATCTCACTGGCTATACGTTTTTTGGCAGAATTCTCCATTACCTTTTCAACAACGTTTGGCTAGACACCTTCACAAGAGCAGTGTTTGTTGAATTTACAGTCTACAATGCCAATGTGAACCTGTTCTGCATTGTAAACCTGATGTTTGAAACCAGTGCCTTAGGTGAGAACCTATGTCCATATCAAATCACAAAATTGGGCTCCTTTTCTTTTCAGAATGAGATTCAGATTTATATCTCCAGTCCTTTCTGTTTCAGTTTAGCATCTGTAGTCTAACCCAAATTCAGTCCTGCTGGGATTAATATCATACTGCCACACAGAAGGGCATCAGCATCCCAAAAGCCACTGACTGTCCAAAATTACTATTTGAAGAAACTTTCAAAGAACGTTTACAGGGCTGCTCCTACAGTCAGGCTTAAATCTCAGTATGATAACTGAATTCAGACTGACATTGATGTGAATGTGGCTATGGAGGTCTTATTAATGATCTAAATTTTTGAATGAAAACAGAAGGATGTAATTATTACAGCACTGAGTTGCCACTGTTATTTTCCAGGGGCCTTCTTCACAAGTGCAGTGCTGCAGAGTGTCCGGCTCTACCCATACACCAACAGCCTTCACATTTTTGTTGTTGCTGCAGAAGTTATTTATTTCCTCTTTATCGTCTACTACATGATCATACAGGTGAGATACACTGGAAAATCCTGCTGTCTTCCATTTCATTTCATTTGTGAAAGCTTTAGCACAGTACTTGATTTCAGTAGTGCTGCTGTTGACATGCAGCAGGGGAAGGCTGAAATCAGATCGTGTATCTTCATTAAATAATAGGAAGGTGACATTTTGTTTGGCAGGAATGTCAAAGATGATGAGAAATTATGATGTGCAGAAGTCTGCTTTATTGTGGAGGGCAGAGACCTCATCTTGATAAGTTTACTGTATGATGTGGTGTTGGACTGAAAAAGTAAGGCTTCTGTTTCCACAGGGAAAACTGATGAAGACTCTGAAATGGAGATATTTCCACAGCAAGTGGAATCTCCTGGAGGTGGCCATTATATTGATTAGCTGGAGTGCCCTGTCAGTGTTTGTGAAGAGGACAATTCTTGGGAGCCGAGACATCAGCTACTACCAGGAACACAAAGAGGAGTAAGCAATAACCCCAGGAAGTACTGAGCTCCCAGTTCCCTGGCTGCTATAGGACATCCAAGCTAGTAAATCATCTGCTTTATCCTTTACCATCAAGAAACATAGTGTAGAGGACAGCAATACTTAACACAGAATGGAAAATAATGGCATCTGCTAGAAAATGGCCACAGAAGAGCAAGCTCATAGAATCACAGGATAATTTAGGGAAACAAAGCACAGTCATGTACAGCTGAACTTTTCATGTGCACACAGCAGGGAGCAGAGACAGAAACATCCAAGCAAAAACTCAAGTTAGCTCTCCACTGAAAACAAGTTCAGAGTGACTGGCTTTTCCAAAATATATGCATTCCCAGTGTGATGGTCTAATACATCTTTTCTTTGTTCCTAACAGCTCTGTAAGCTTTAATGAAACAGCAAGAGCCGATGCAGTTCTTGGCTACCTGATTGCTTTCCTCGTGCTCCTCTCCACAGTGAAACTGTGGCATCTACTGAGGCTCAACCCTAAGTTACACATGATCACCTCCACTCTAAGGAGAGCATGGGGTGATATCTCTGGATTCATCACTGTTATTGCAATCATGTTCCTCGCCTACTCCATTGCTGTGAGTATGACTGTGGTTTCTCTTGTCTTCAGTCTGCATTGACGTACGGCCAGGTTAAATGAATTGTTTCTGAATGGGGAAAGCAACGTGGCTTTGAAAAGTAGAACTGAATAAAGCTGCCTGTCTAAACCTTAGGTTAGAAGACTGGATTCTAATTCTTCCATATATGTGAAGGCAGTTAAAATAGCCACCTGCTTCTTTCTTTGCAAACTGAAATTCTGAAATTCAGTACAAAAATCAAAGATGGAGACAACAAACAAACAAACAAAAAAGGATTTTCTGTGTGTAACAGGTGTAAAGTACACAGCAAAGTACAGGAAAATTCATTTTTTGGGTAAAGCTCAAACTGAGAAGAGTGCAAAAAAGTATAATTTTCTGTTTGTCTTCTTTTTAGGTGGGAAATAATTATTTTTATGCCTATTATAGTAAAACTCATCATGCAAATAAAATATTATTTTCATTCTAATGAGATTAAATAATTATTCGTCTTTTTTAAAGGTTTTTTTCCAACATAAATAATTCTGTGATTCCTTAAATCCAGGATAAAATGTCTTACAGCTCATGCACACCTCTGTAGATAAAGCAAACAAACAAATAGAAAAAAAAACAAAAACCAATGGAATCCAATAGAGCAAAAAGACAAAAAAGCTTCATGGCTGATGACAGACTGGAAGAGCTTTCCTGAATTATCAGTCATCAGCTGATTTGCAGCAAGGACTCTGATTATTATGCAAGATATTCTTCTTTCCTTTGCAGACAAACTTGATATTTGGCTGGAAGCTCTGCTCTTACAAAACTCTCTCTGATTCAGCAGAGACCATGGTCAGTCTTCAGCTGGGAATCTTCAACTACGAGGAGGTATTCCCTCTTGATTTTGATCACAGTGTAATTCACACCTCAGCTTTCATATATGCTTTGAATCAGCAAATAGAAGGACTCTTGGTTAGTGCTAGACATGAATCGCAGTTTGCAAGAGCCACAGCCTCCTAAAGCAGCCCTCATTACTCGTTCAAGCAATAAAAAAAGCAGTGAAATATATCTCCCATCCCACCCTCAACATTGGTAGATTCATAAGGAACATTTCATTGAGAAAGCTGCTTACATTTTAACTAGATATGTTACTTATTGACTACAGATAAAGTTTTGAGCAGTTTTCCTTAAAACACTACAGAGAAACATGAGTGATGTCCCAGCATTCACTCTGAACACGCTCCTATCACTTCTCAAGAAAGACAACACCTTCCACAAGGGATCTTCATTACATTTAATTTGTTATTACTGACTTTTTCATTGGATTCTTTCAAATACCGCAGTATCCTTGGAATGACTCTCTAGTGGATGTTTCAGCCCATGAATCCAGCAGGGTAAGATCAGTAACTAGGCATAACGTTTTTCAACTCTACATCCATTCAAGTAGCTAATCCCAAAAGCATACTCCGATGTTTTTTAATTCCTACACAGCCCTTACTTGATACTGACAGCCTGACTGGACTTCTGTGTAATGACACTTTTAAATAAAAGCACGCAGTGATTTTATTTCTGCTTTGAAAGCCGGGACTTGACCGAGCTGCAGCTGTTACTTATGTGGCTAAACAAATCTCCAGGTTTGTCAGCTTTCACCTCAAATCTCCATACCAGTACATTCAAATGCAAACACTTAAAATAACAACAAAACACAGAGATTGCCCATATTAACGTTTCATATGTATGAAATATTTCATCTCCTTTGTACAATATTGTATCAAAGCCCTAAAGTAAAAGGAGAAAATTTATTTATATACATATGATATATAACTATAGCATAATTTATTACCCACAAGGCTTTTCAAAGGGACAAACTCCTAACTGTGTGATAGCTGCTTGTACATACGATCTTTTTAAAAAATCAGAATGTCATGTCTTACCTTATTAATCCTACAGATCTTGGACTACAATCCGATTTTAGGTTCCTTCTTGATTGGATCCTGCATCATTTTCATGACGTTTGTGGTGCTGAATCTCTTCATTTCAGTGATTCTGGTTGCTTTCAGTGAGGAGCAGAAGCACTACCAGGTGTGTTCATCTCAGCTCTCCTGCTGTTCTTTAACATTTGTTGTGCAGAGCTTACTTATGGCATAGGTATCCCACCACCTGATGACACCTATGTAAACTAGGTCCTACTTTTAAGAAGTCAACATTTACTCATAAGGCATGCTTCAGATTTTTCCAGAATTACTCTGTCCATTCCTGTTCAGACGAGCCTCTGTTCAGACTTTAAAATCTGTAGCCTGGCATTCACATACTGAATCCAGAGCCCCATCTCCATTGGAATCAGTACCAAAATGGCTACAGGATTGATGAGGACTTTACAGCTCCTTTTAACAATGTCACCAAGCGCCTGATCTGTTCAGGTGTCGATAGCATTGTGTGAAATCCAGGTTGGGTATTAGGAAACATTTCTTCTCAGGAGTGGTGACGCAGCGGCACAGCTGCCCAGGGAGGTGGGGGAGTCAGCATCCCTGGAGGTGTTAAAGAACCGTGGGGATGTGGCACTGAGGGATGTGGGCAGTGGGCAGGCAGGGGTGGGTTGGGGTTGGACTTAATGATCTTAGTGGGTTCTCTGATTTAATGATTCTGTGATCCTATGACCTGCACGGCAGTCAGCTGGTGAACTCCGGGCTCCAGTAGCAACACTTTCACAGCCTTTGACAGAGCCAATATTTCTTCAGTAGCGCGCACACCCTCAGGCTACCTGGCACTGTTTGGTGAATGTGTCTGCATGGTGTTCAGCTCTGCCTAGAGTAAGAGTTGATCCATGTGGCACGGATTACGCTTCTCCTCCTGCAACTCTACCTCCAGCAGGAGCTGCGTCTGCTCCTGGCCTGCCCGCCTGCTAACTGATCCCTTGTCCTTATTTCAGGCTTCAGAAGAGGAGGAAATTGTGGACTTAATGCTCATGAAACTCTTCGGTTTCTTTGGGATTAAATGTAAGCAGGAAGAGAAGACGGGCTGTAACGATCAGCCAAAGCACCCCGCCAGCAATTAGCGGACAACCATAACGAAAAGCTGCTTTGTTTGCGTGCACAAGATCGCGCTTTTTAACTGCCGGCTGCGACGGGCAGACTCGGCCGTTGCGCTTCTGACTAGAACGCTGTACGTCGCCTTCAACAAACTCTTGCAGCCTGATGCTTTGTAGCTAAAGACTCGCACGAAACGTGAAATAAAGCATCCCATGTGCACCGCCTGCGGGTTGGCACCTGTAGTTAATCGACACCGAGCGCGCGTCGCGTCGCTCGGCTCACGGCGCTCGCTTTCAGCCAAGCGATCACCCCTGAAGACGGCGGTGCAGCCGGCCGCGCCGCTGGCCCCGAGCCGTTATCTGCCGCGGCGCAGGGCCGGCAGCAGGGCGCACGCGGAGCTCCACCCGGCCCCACTCCCCGCGCCGCGCCGCGCCGCGCCGCGCCGACATGGCGGCCCCGCCCGCCGCCGGGCTCCAATGGCGCCTCCGCCGTGAGGCGGGAGCTCTGCGCGGCGCCGCCCCGCCCGAGGCCGCCGGCAAAGATGGCGTGGTTGGCGTTGCGGCGGCTCGGGCCGGCCCTGGCGCCGCGCTGCTCGCGCCTCTCGCTACGGCCGCAGGTCCCCGCGGCGCGGAGGCTGGGCACCGGCTCGCTGCTGCTGTCCGGTGAGTGCGGGAGTGCCGCTGCGGGCCCGGCGGCCGCGGGGCGGTGCCGCCCGTCCTCGCGCAGCGCAGCTCGGCGCCCTGCGAGGAGGTGGGCGAATCCTGCGGGCTGCCGCTGGACGCCCGGGGCGCGCAGATGCGCGGCACCGCCGAGCTCTGCGGCGGGGCGTGAGGTCTGCCGGGCTCCTCCGTGCCGGGCACGGCGCGTTTAAGTAGCGGGCCCGGAAGGACACCGTGCACGGGAGCGCTTTGTGTTGAGGACTTTGCTGTGTTTTAGCCGCCTCGTGCGGGCGGGAAGGGCAGAGCTGCCCGCAGGGTGCCTCAAGATGGCTGGAGAGCAGCGGCGCCGCGCCGCGCTTCTGGCAGAGCTCCGCGCTGAGCCGCCGGTGCGCTCCTGATTCAGCGCACAAAGAGGAGCGATGCCTCAGCGGGCGGCAGAGCTGAGCCCTGCCGGCAGGGAAGCCGGGATCGCTCTGTGCGGCCGCTGAGGTGTGGAGCTGAGAAGCTGTGAAGGTGTGAAGCTGTGTGCGTGCCGTGCGCTTCCGTGCTGCGTTCGTGCACCTGTGCGGCAGGTGTCTCAGAAATAGGGGCAGGTCTGAATTTAGGACGTGCTCCGTAAGCTGGAGCCGAAGCCGTGCTGCAATGAATGAAGCTGGAGCACGGGGAGATGCTCTCGTGGCAATGAACGCTCGCAGAAGAGATTTGCTGTGCCCTGGCGTTATTTACGAATATATATGATCATATTCATATATGATGCATGTATTCATCTATTTTGATTTCTTTCGTGTGCCAGTCACGTAAGCTCAAAGTCCAAATTTTGAGATTACTTATTAACTCTTTCTCATTTGACCTGGACTTTATTTACGTGGGTTTTGCCACATGGTTAGAATTTCTCATTTTAACCTTTTTCTTTGTGAAAAATATCCTATGAGAAGCATACGTGCATTTCAGAACTGCTAGGAACCTATCAATTTCTAACAAAGCAGTGAAATTTCTGTTTATCTCTTGTCTTTTTCTTCCCTGTCATCTTGCCCTTTAAAACACAGTACTATTGTCCAACACAGAAAGATGCTGGCTGGCTCCTCTGCGATGTGAATAACGTTAATGTTCAGTGGGGGCTCAAGGTTCTGCGTTGTTCTCTGTTCTTATGGTTCATTACTCATTTCCAATGAAATCCCTATTACCTGGGGGTTAACGCATTGACCTAGAGTGATTTGGTTTCTTCTGTTCATTAGAAAACGTCCTGAGAGATTTATGTAGATGTCAGTAACGCTAGATGAAATTCTGTGGTCTTTTTATTATTATTTGAGCGATGCTGCATGGGAAAATGCGTTATTAGCATTTTACTCAGTCTGTTTCGTGTGCTCTGCTTCTGTATATCGTGCTGCCACAATAAATATAAATGTAGAACTGGAGCTGCCATAAGAGAGAAACCATTTTACCTCTTCCATACATTCAGCCCTCGTAAATGGATCGCTGTAACTGAATGTCTCAGAATGTTACTGACTTAGCGTGAGGATTTTAACAGACCTGAAGTGAGGATTTCTGCTTTCTGTCATATGCAAGCCTAAGAAACAAGGCTTTCTGGAAGTTGGATTTCTTTAGGGGGTGCTGGGAGCCCAAGAAGAGGATTTGGGACCCAAAAGGAGGGCCCAGCTGCACTACTTTGGCACTCACCTCCCAGGAAGCTCTGTTTAACTTCTTCCCCAACTTGTGGAACATCCCCTGTGTGATTGGAGGGGTGCAAGAAGGGAACATGGAAAAGAAATTTAAAAACTGAAGAAAACCCAAAGAACTGCTGAGGAAAATTGCACGTGAGGAGGAGGACAAAGCAGGCTGGAAGCTCTTGGTGTGGTGTGTCAGGAAGAAAACTGCTTCTATTTCTTCTTTCGAATATAAAAATAACTGCTGCAAGGAAACGGCAATATGAGCAGCCCTGAGTCTTACAGACCTACGCTATATGCAGAATTGTAAGATTGCTGTGGAAAAGATTTAAGTCTTACCATACGCACATCTTAAAACTATTCAGAATGAGTGTTGTTCTAATAGTATTAACAGCAAATTCTCTTAAGTAACAGTTTCCTGGCCCACAGTTTGAATGGCCCTATTAATTTCAGCTATACTGATTTTACATATATCAATGATAACATTAAATGAGAGAAGTAGTAGACTGTAGAGGAGATGTCAGGGCAGGGAAGGGACTCAGCTGACTGGAGCAGACAGGATGCAGCTTCACCTGGTGGCTTTGTTTCATGTGTTGAATGAGATGCTGCAATGCTGACACTATTTAATGTGTTATTAACGCTGGCCTTCTGCCAGCAACTTCATTATTCCTGGGAAAGAAGCACTAAATACGCTTGGAAAGACCTGAAGGCATCATAGAAAAGCTTGTTACTGTGTGTGAAGTAAACGTGTATGCTTTGGATTTGTGTTTTACATTTGAATGAGAACTATTCATTTTCCCCTCATGGTTGATCGGTCTCTGGATGATTGCACAGGAACCAGGAAGGCTGTCAGGCAGGACCCCACAGTGAGCTGCTGCTGTGTCCCTAAGTGTGTCCTGAGCAGAACAAAGTGCTTCTGCAAATTGTATTTGCTGTTTGGAGTATTTTCCAAGGGGGGTGTGGGGAAACAAATCACCTAACCTCAGGGGAAAGCAAAGCAAACCAGCAGGGTTTGTAACTTCAATGTATTGCATTTAAGCAAACAACTTGCCACTTATTTCTGAAGTTTCAAGTTTGTTTCATTGTAGCCCGCAAATTCACAGACAAGCATGAATGGATATCAGTTGAAAATGGCATTGGAACAGTAGGAATCAGCAATTTTGCACAGGTATTGATCAACCCTCTCTTTTCCTACCCAAGTCTGCAATATTTACTTACCCATACTCTTGTCCTTGCTCTTTGGATAGCTGCTGTTGTTTTATTGTTGTAATTGCATATGCTATACACACAGAATGAGATTTTTGGACTTGGCACTATTTGAAAAGTGCATGCTGTTTCAGCATTCTGATAGATTCTTAATCGGTTTAGATCAAGCCTGGAGAGAGCTGAGTGTGATGGAAACTTAATGGTTCAGCTGAATTTAAAACTGCATTTATTACCACAGTTCTGTAGGCCTTGGGAGTGTGTGGCTGTAGCAAGAGGCTGCCGTGCACTTCTCAGGTCAGATTCCACTTGAACATGAATGTGGTGCAATTCCTCTGGCTAAAAAGCTATTCCAAACAGAAGTGTAACACAGTATATATTTCTCAGTATAAAATAGTGGAGGTAGGGGGACCCTTTGGACTTTTGTTTTGCTCCGGTGCAGGCATGTGATTTGGAGCAGTCGCAGGCAAATTCAGGACAGAGATTTACTGCACATTAAACTTCTAGCATGGGAAGTTAGCAATGAAGTGGAATTAGTGTTAGGACAAGCAGCATTTCCTGTAATCTGCTTTCTGTAAATACCACCACTGCTCCCTCAGATCCGTGGGCTTTTGTGAAATACGGTACTTTGTCACTGAAGAGGCACGAGCCTGTTCCAGTTGAGCTGATTGTTCTGGTGGTAAGGCTCCTCATTCAGTCAGTAAGTAAGACTGTATGCTTGCAGCTCTCGAGCTGTCACTGGAGAGGAATCGCTGCATTTGATTTCAAGTGACATTTCTGTGCCTTGTGCCAGAGGGATAATTCCCTGAAATTGTTGGGAACTTTGTCCATCACAACACGTGCTGTGCTGGCTGGCGCTGAGAAGATAAGCAGATGCTCTTCTTGTTCTGCCTGAATAAATCTATAGGTACATGCCTTGCAACTCAGCCTGAGGGTTATTAACATCATAATAGATAATAATTAATTTGGCATTTGGGTCATGATAACCTAACGTTTTGGTTTTCTTTCAAGTTAAGTATTTAAAAAGTGAAAAATGCACAATTTTAAAATAACATCTACATTTACACAGGCAGGTGACTTGTTTACGTTGCTCCTAGAGTTACTGTGTCAGATAACTCCTACATACAGTTTCTTTATTGTAAGTTTTGATGCATTTGTTTTTCTTTTAAGGAAGCATTAGGAGACGTTGTTTATTGTAGTCTTCCAGAAATTGGGACAAAATTGAATAAAGATGGTAAGTTTCAGCTCTAGTTCCACTCCTAGCTTCTTTTCAAAGTTGAATTTTATTAAGTAATATTTATGTTTGTTAACACCATTACACATCTGGATGCAAAATAAAAGCAGATATTTCTGTGAATAGAGATGACAGCTTTCATTTCAAAGTCTCTGAATGTATGCTACCATGCACAATAGCAGGAAATATCTACTTTTCAAGACCTTTATTTAAAATCAGACATTTTTATATATGCTTTTTGTAATACTCCTATCTATATACTGCTTTAAAACACATTTATGCTTAGATTGGACTTAGCAGTGTTGAGGCTGGCTTGCTTGTGATTTTGCAGTTACATATTTCATGTTGTAAAACACTGAAACTTAACTGATATCAAGCTCTAACTTTTCCATGAATATTCACTCAGTAATTTCTGGGTATCAGCTGTATCAATCCAACTTATCAATTATTGCCTTCTTAATCATTCAGGTAGGTAATTTTCTGTTGAAGAGGTGTGAACATCAGCAGGTAGAAAGAAAAAACCTGTCCCTGTTTATACACAGAGCACTGCCTCAGGGTGTGTGAAAAGATTGTCATTAGCTTCAGGCATTGCAGAACGAGATGTAAATGTACTGAGGTGAAGTAGCAGGAGTTTTTCTTCCCATCATTCTGCATCAGGCTGTTCAGGCCACAGCTGTTATATCACACTTAGTGGTGAATGCTTTACAGAAGTTTTCTGGTTAGGGTTCTAATTAACCAACTTGTAGCATTATTATGAAGGAATTTCATTTCCACTTCTCTTTTCTACCACTTGCAGCACTACTCTAATCCCAAGCTTTCCAGAAAGTGCTGTTCTCTGTCTCCTGTCTGCTTGTCTGTCTGCTCCACGTTCCTCAGCCTCTTTGTTTATGGTTTAGAGCTGCTCTTGTCTAACGTTGCTCCGGGCCCTGTTTCCATAACTGCATATGAAATAGAAAGGAGAGCAGAGCAGCTGGGTGGTTCCGGCGCTGTGCTTCCGAATACTAATGAGTGTTTTCCAGTGAGTGCAAATGTAACAGCTGATAGTGTTTCTGAAGAACAAGCGAGCTCCTCGATTCTATTTTGTAACCAGGTTTGGCATTAAAAAGGTCTACGCTGTAAATAGAAGGCTTATTTAGAAGTCTTGCAGCAATAGTTGAATGGGATTCCTTCTAACCCTGCGTCAGACCATGCTGTAGGGCTTTAGCCAATGAATTAGCCAAACACAAGAAATTTTCATTCCTCCTGTAATAGCCAGCTAGCCACTTCCCTGCAGGGACCCAGTGCTGCTGGTCAGTGATACTGAGTTGGTGACTTCCACTCTTTGATAGTTTTCCTCCCTGCTTTACAGACAGGTCATCACTAGAATGTCTGATTGAAACTCGAGTGCTTTGTGAATTCCTCTTAAAAGTGTGAAATCTTGTATTTCAGATGAGTTTGGGGCACTGGAAAGTGTGAAAGCTGCTAGTGAACTCTACTCTCCTCTCACAGGAGAAGTGACTGACATTAATGCTGCCCTTGCAGACAACCCGGGCCTCGTCAATAAATCTTGTTATCAAGATGGTAAGATGTTGTTTTTATCTTTCAATAAGGAATACCACCTGAATGCTGGCAGTGTTGCTTGTGACCACAGATAGGTCTGTCATTCCTAGTTCTTCCAATTTAATGGTATGGAGCCTTAAAATTGAATTTATTGTGTAATAGTTCAAGCCCAATAAAATTTATAGCATAATAATAGTATTGTAGTCTTGTCTTTGCTGACAACTTCATTTCAGTGTGTTCTTTTCAGATGTACTGAGGTTGACTTTAAATCCCTTGGTGATATTTTCCATTCGTGATTCTGTAACACCTCGTGATCCTGGGTGGTCAGGCTCTTTTCCTAGACAGTCCCTTCCTAAAGCCTCTGTCAGAGACAGTGCTGAACTCAGACATCTGACTCAGAAGGCTCCTTCAGGTTATTTGGTTTTGTTGTTGTGTTTGCTTTTAAAGTACTGCAGTGCTGTTCTGCTGCAGAGGAAGTGCCCTTAATTCTAACAGTGTGACAGAGCTCTGTATGAGTGGTGGGAGTGCTGTTCTACAGCAGTCACATGAATGAACCCTTGGTGCAGGCTATTTCCAACTGTTGTTCTTCTTAACTTCCAAACTACAGGTTGGCTTATCAAGATGACTGTGGAAAAGCCTGCTGAACTTGATGAACTGATGAGTGAAGATGCTTATGAGAAATACATAAAATCCATTGAGGACTGAGCTGGAATAACAAAATAAACCCATATAAAATATTTCAATGTAGTTTGTCATCGATCACTGAAGTAGCAAATACTGAGTTCTGGCAAGCTGAAAAGTATCACTTATGTTCACATACACCATAAATAATTGCAGTCATAAAATGTTTAACTTGTAAGGGATTTTTATGCTAGACTGCTTGATTTTATATAACTTTGGGATACAAAAAAAACCCAGTGCCTCCCTAACCTCCTAATACTTTGACCTAGTTGTAGTTGCAAGAATGATACCAAAAAAAACTACCATCAACTACCTCTTCGCATGATTATGTTGGGTTTTTTTTTTTTTTTTTACTTCTTTACGTAGTACACTGAAGAAGGAAAACATATAAAGAATTAATAAACTCAAATAATTCTGCCTTTACAAAGGTATGCTCCTTGTTTTCTGATTTACTGTGTTTTCTTACCATGCAAAACTCATGCACTGATCATTTAGCTAGGTTCTTGAGTGCACTGTTTAGGCTGTATTTTCATTTGTCTGGACTAAGTAAACACTGTCACAGGGAGTTAAGGAATTCTACATCATGTGCCTATTGTGTGATCAGTAACACTTTAGTAAATAATGTAGTCATGTTGCCTTTAAGATCATGTAGGCATGCTGCTGTAATGAATAAATACATACATACAATGAATGAAACTAAAACTTCCATTTTGCAAACCAGTGAACTAATTATACTAGACTTGACTTTAACAACTCCACAATCATGTAGTCAAAGTTGATGTGACGTCTAAAGGTAAGTTTGAGTGGTGCAGACCTGTGTCTTACAAAAACAAAATAGCACAGCAGAGGTTTGGAGTACAGCTTTTTTTAAAACATGATGCAGAAATCAGGAGAGAAAACCAAGTGCCTCTCAGTTGCTCTAAAGGGAAGTCGGGGGATATTAATCCACGTAAGGTGACACAGGTGGAATTCTGTTGGAAGTTTGATGTATGCTACTCAAGCAGAGTTCCTAGCTTTCAAGTCATCCTACAACCTTGCTGCATTCATCATCAGGAAGAAGCTTCAGTTAGACCAGCATGCACTGGTTGGAGCCAGACTGCAGCAGCATAAATTCAAAGTTTGCCAGCATCAATCTGTAATGAATGCTTTTCTTCAAAATAAAACGGGGTGAGTGTATTTTAGATTTGGACTATGACTAAATGCTGTGTAAATTGAGGGAAAAATTAAACATGCTTACCAGCATGTTCCTACAGTAAACAAATAAAGGAGATGCTTTTTTTACAAAATGACCACCTTTTCTGTGGCTTTTTATGTCCTGATCCTCAGGACTTAACACTAATAATTACTGGATACTAAACATTAGAGGCCCATTGAAAAGATGACTTTTATGGGAAATCATTCCCATGTTTCTCCCACAACTAATAATTATGTCTCTTTATATCATAGGAGTTAATTATGTCATCACATCTCCTTTCTGTTTCACAAATACCAACCCCTTTCTCTCTCAGATTATCTAACTGTGTCATATAAATTCAGCTTGGATTTTTTTTTTCAATCCAAAATTACTTTGGAAGGTTTTTATCTGAAAAGACTGCACATCTCAAAATTTGCTTTTTTCCACAGTGAATTGCTGCCTCTCCATCTGAACTGTGCATACAAGTGCAAATTATCTAATTGTTACTCTGAACAGAGAGAAAAAACAAGTAAATGCTATTAAGCTAGAAGAACAAGACCACTTAAATAATAATAATTGGTGTTTTGAGGTGGTGACATTTCAGTCCTTCTGTCTGTGTAGAAAAGTTAATCAGGACTTTTCATCAGGCCATGTTAAACAGGTGGACAAAGTACCATTATGCATTGTTAGTGAGCCATCATCTAATTTTAGTAATAAAGATGAAAGATTACATAGTACGCTAGGTATAACACTAAGCTAAGCACTGGAAACACGTTTGTATGAAAATGTCATTCTGATCTGTCAGGAGCCTGCTGTGAACACAAAATAAGGACAATGTGAACTTCACTGTCATTAAATTAGCTGTAAGACAATTACTTAAGCCTTTCATGATTAGATTAGGAGCGTGGCAGGTCTCAGTTTCTAATGCTCCCCTTAACTGGGGTCTCCATAGAGCTGGTGTTCTGCAAGTCAGGAGTCTTTGCTGCTTCTTTGCACTGATGGATCAGGAATTGGGATCTTTCTGTAGCAGTGGCTCTTACCACTGTACCATAAATGTTCCAGAGCGACCCTCAGCTCTTCAACTAAAGACACCGGGTTTTTCTGTGGCAGTGCAGCACCTGCATTGCTAACCTGGGAGAAGAGGAGGAAGACTAAGAACGGTGCCTAATGGAACGGTAGCACAATTTCTCCGGCGGGTGGAACGGAGCGTTGCAGGCTATCAGACGGTCACACGGCATTTCAATCTTTTCGTTTTAAAAGGAGTACTTGTATAATTTACCCACACGGTGGCGCTCAGCATGTTAGAGATGGAGCAGCGGACCCATCCGAGTGGCCGGGTACCGCAGTGACTCGGCTGCAGTGCCAGCCGGCTCCATCGGACAACGTCAAGGTCTGAAAACATGTTAAGAATATTGAAAATTGTCACTGGAAATGTTTACAGTCACTCCTCACAGAACTGTACCACTCATTTTATCTTACCCATCATCCTGCCACCCTTCTCAGATTGCTGAGGTGAGGCATTTAGCCTGAGTCTGCAATTTTATACCAAGCTCCAAGTGTGATTAGATAGTGCACCCACTAGGCCAACAGGAGCCTGTTCGTTAAGCCTGCAAACAGTGCTCTAGATGGCACAAGCCAGAGATGAACTGTAAGAGCAGCCTAGGAGTGTCCTCAGGGTGATTCTGCTGCACTTTCCCCAGGCTGCTCGGGACACAGTTCTAGAGAAGCTTTCCTTGGCAGGGGAGTGCAGTCTGTGGTATCTGCACTGGATAGTTTCCCTTACAATATTGATATCCCTCTCTTCCTGACAAAGCATAATTCAGTCACTTCAGACCCAATCTATTTTAATGCAGTACAAGCATCCTACATCCCCTGTTTTACTTGTCATTTGTTTATAGTGTTCAATTATTCATGTTATTGAGTGTCTGTCCCTCAGAGGCTATTTTAATGGAGGTACAGCACTTCTACCTTTCTCTAGCCATGAAAATCAATCACAAGTTAGGAGGATGAGTTAGCACTTGGAACCCGTGAGCACTTCTGCTTTTCAGCCATCACCCCCTCCCTTCTTCACTGCAGGGGCTGGATCAAGAGAAAATGACAGAGAACTCAGTATTCTTGGCCATTCCTGGCTATTCCAACTGCCCCACTTGAGCTACAGCTACCAAGGCAAAGTCAGCTCAGCTGCAGCTGAAATGTTTTGTCTGCCTTCCATTAGACTAAGGAGCATTTCTTAAATCAGGATGCTTAGTTAATATGTTAGCCAGTGTAGAAAGAAGATGTTTAATACCTTGGAAGGAATCTGTCTACTTTCCATACTGTGGTGGCAAAGATAACATGTCATTCCCATGTGATCCTGTGTGATCTAAAGTCATATTTCTGATACAGAATCTAACAGAGTCTTGAAAAGAGACTTCACAGTTGGCACAGCCAGTTCCTCTTCCTCCTTCCTACCTATACCTGTGCAAGTGAAGAGCTGTAAGGAAGAACAGGTAGTCATTCTGATGTCAAAAAAAGCATATTAGGAAGAGTCCTTAAGTTTCACCTAGCTGATAGTTAAATAGCCTCAACACTGCATCACTACTGGAGGAAAGAGTGTGTGCTCATTACAGAAACAGCTCTACCACAGTCAGTGCTCCATATACACCAGGCTTAGAAACCCTCCTCCTAGACCAAGTGGCCCTTCAGGACTAGAAAACTGAAACTGCTATTTTCTGTGCAATAAAATAATCACTATTCACATATCTCGTACTTTCCTGCTATGAGAGCCCCTCTTTGCCCTCCTGCAAAGAGGACAGACTGTTGTTTCCATCCTAGCACGGGGTTTGGCAGCTGAATGCTCAATTGCACAGAATGGTTCAGTGCTGCTGACCACAGCAGCACTGAGCTGGGAAGGATTAAAACCACAAGCAGTTAAAACATAGGCATCCCTTTCTGGACTACAGGCTGCTACCCTGCCTTTATCTGCAACAGTGCTAAAGATACAAGACTATAAAGATAGCTACACGCACTTATGCCAACTGATAATCTCATCTTATCTTCTTGAGAAGTGGTTATACTTCAGCAGAGCAGACTGCCAACCCAGCTCCACACACAGAGTGTCCTGAATGGAGACCTTGGAGATTGCTGTTTGTCTCCAGGTAGGCAGTGCATCACCCCCTGCATGGACAGAAAGGAACAGAATTCAGACCCTCAGACAAAGGAACTCACAGTCTGTCCATTAAAATATAAGGTTTTATATTCACCACATGCTCACAATTTGTTTTCTTAACCTTTAATGACATTGAGAAGCTACAGGTTTATAAATAGATGTGACAACCAGTGATTAGATGCCATTTTGGTGGAAAATAATCTGAAATGCTGTAAGGCTACGTTACAAGGCATTATTTAAAAAGTTGATTTTGAACTTCTGGTGATATTACGTTATTCTTACAAACATTAGAAACAAACATTACTTAGTGATGTGTCAACACTGCAGAAGAAAGTGCAACCAAAAGGAACAGAGTAATAACATTTAGAACAAATCCTTTCATCAACAAAGCCCGTGTAAATGAAGGAAACAATAAAAGCTTGCACGTTACACTGTCTTGGACAGACAGCAACTCCACTACCAAGAGCAGCAGTCTAACACTGTCCTGGAGGAGTCAGGTTTGTTTAAATTGCAAACTTCCTGTCCTGGCAGTCAGTTTTCCTGTCCCCCACACGCAGGTGTCTGCACCCAGGCACAGCTGGGGTGTCCTGGTCCTCTGTAAATAGAGAATATTTTGCTGCTCAGTGCTGCCCACTGAGGCAGTTCCGTGGTGCACACAAATGCCTGGGATACTGCAGTTTGGAGATGGGACTCAACAGTAATCCAACAGTGCTGGGCCCACTGCTTCTGAAGGGCTTTAAAAACACACGTGTTAGCTGTCTGAGTGTAAAAGTACAATACAGTTTGGTTTGTTGCTAAGATACAAAATTTGAAAACACGATGGCAATGCAATGTTTCCTCCTGGAAGGTGACACGGAGTAGAGGAAAGCACAGTGTACGACCCTGCACTGCATGTCTGTGAAATACTGTCCTGCTACTGCTCCTCTGACTGCGCTTTTGGTTTAGGGAAGTCAGACTGGACACAAAGGAGCCTCAAAATCTAACAGTACTTAAGACCCAGTTTCCTTAGTGACACTTTTAACAGAATGTTCTACACACAACACACCAACACAGCAATGATACCAACCAAGTTTACCCCTAAGAAAACAGGAGCACGGTAATATTGCATAGAAAGATCTCCTTGGTAGAAATGCACTGGGACTAGAGCTTTTTTTTCTGCCTTGCTGAATGAAAGCACAAACATTTTAAAAAGCATATCTCACATTTGACATTTTTCTTAGCTATATTCTTTGGAATTGCTAGTGCATATGTTAATTCAAGCATATTTTATTTTGCATGCTACTATTTGATATTAAAAGAGTAAAACTGGAAGGAAAGCAGTTTTTCTGCCTCCCCCCAGAATGGAATGTAAAATAATTTTTCCTGTTGTTGCATAAAAATAAAATCCAATCTTTCTCAAAAACAGAAAGCTCCAACACAACAGAATAGCTGAAGGAAGAGGATATCCATAAAAGATAGGAAAATCCTGGGTTAAAAAAACTCTGCAAAATAAGTTAAAAGCACTATTCAAGAATTGAGTAAAGAAAGAGCCCACATTTACCTCCCACCTCAAACTGTACATGACTGTAGAACCTAAATTTTGGTACTCAACTGTATTTTCATTTCAGTAGGCAATCCTGCCACAATCAGCACATGGACACATGGAGTGCATATGGGAGGAGAGTTAGGGGGAGTCTGCCAGAAGGCCATGCAGCACAGCATCACAAGGTAGAAGTCATTTTCTTCAGCTACTCCTTACACTGAGCACCTGAATCCCAATGTACAGAGTGTGCAGAGAGATTAAGTCCACCTAGAAGCTGTAACTAAAAGCATTATGCAGCATCAGAGAAATCACAGGAAAAGCTGTAAAGATGATCACATCTACACAACTACATTTCATAAAAAACTAGAACTTCTGCTCTCAGGTAGAATATATATCTTTAGAATATCTGTGTAAGTGGTAAATATATACAATAAATATATTTTGTTATACTATCTATAATCACAGTTTTTTTACCCAGCGACATAATTTGAGAGGTATACCAGGAAGATGTGGTTCTGACAGTAAATTCTTTCATATTAATGTAAGAAAACACGATCAAATTCTTCTGGCTGCTGCAGATAACAGCTGAAAGTGCTTCAGGAATTAGAATTATTATTATTATATATTTAGAATTTCATTTTAATAAGAAAGCCATTGGCATTCTGTGGGACAGTTAAGGAACAAATAAGATTTCTTCCTAGGAAATGCTGAAAGGCACGTAAAGATTCCAATATAGATATTTAATAATGCATTAAAAAGCAGATTCGGAGTATTTTTGTAGATGATGTTAAAACACAGAATTAGCAGATGTGTGCCTGTTTGTGCTACTGAGAAACATTTCATGTATGTGTGAAGAAATTGTGTGTCTTTATGAACGGACATCTGCTCACTGCAGTGATCCACCTTCCCCAAATGTGCTGGAATAACAGTGTGCACTTACTCTGCTACTGAATGACACACTGAGGCACGTGCATATGCATCAAGAAGTTATCTGCAAATGGTAAAAGGAGGAAATAATTAATGAACCTGAAGAAATGCACATGTATTGACAATGATGTTTCAATTCTTGTCCTTATGCTAATACAGCCAGCGAGCTGAAATTCGGTCTACAGTCACTT
This sequence comes from Phasianus colchicus, assembly GCF_987193195.1. Taxonomy (NCBI): domain Eukaryota; kingdom Metazoa; phylum Chordata; class Aves; order Galliformes; family Phasianidae; genus Phasianus; species Phasianus colchicus. The sequence continues at coordinate 15,762,197 of NC_143448.1, read as the reverse complement.
AATTGGTTTGATTCTTGTTAGGATTTCTACTAATTGGGTAGATTTCAGAAATACTGCTGTAAGACGCATAGTATTGCACACAAAAAAAACCAAGCAGCTTAACTGTGCAAAAGCAGACATGAATGTCTATGGGCATACAGCACAACTTACTGCAGAAGGGATCACCGTATTGCACATGAAATAAGATGGCACGTTCCATAAAGCTACAACTTTGCACAATGAATGACAGTCATCTCTGTGTCACCGAAGCCGCCAGCCATGAGTAATTCACTTAGAAGTGAAGCACACTGCCTAAGGGTTATTGCCTTGCCTACACCATTCTACACCACTTGGACAGGAAGGTGGCGTGGGCTTCAGTCACGCCAATGAAAATAGCTGAGCTGATACTTCTGCTCCACAAGAAGACTGGCTTGAAGACAATTTGCTCTCTTGAAAAGTAATTCAAATATTTTGCTTTGCCTTGCACTCAGTGCACCTGCAGTTTTTTTGTTTTTCTTTTTTGTTTTTCTAAATCTGCCTTGAGAATAAACTCGTGGTAGAAGTGAAACTGTGTAAGCAGAGCAGTGCAGCTTTGGCATATATTGCTGAGGAGTTTCTATTTAAATGCCTCAAACTTGTTCCACAGACTTTGCCAGTAGCATCCTCTGGGCCACCTGGGCCACCTTCAAGGCTTTCAGAAGTCCTTATGTGCCTCCAGAAGACTTGGTCTTTTACTGAAGTTACACATATGTCACTGATAATCTGTGTTCAAGCTCAAGCCCATAAAGCTACCCACAAAATTTAGAGCTGAAGACAGGCTGAGCTGCTTCAAAGCTCAGGAGTCTGCTTTGCGAAATGCTCTGATGTGCTACATCCCACAAAGGTTTAATATTCAGATATTTATTTAACAAAGGGGTTAAACCTTCATAAATAAAGTTATAGCCCTGGTTAACCTACACTGCACAGAAATTGCTTTTTCCCCACAAGCAACAGCACTGGCATGCTCCAGAATAAGTTGCTGGTTTAGTGTGTGGGCAGAGAAGGCAAAGAAAAAGCATTTAGGAAAGCTACAGCAAAACTGAAGAGATGTTTGGCTGTATTCCCACCATATCTCAAAGTGCCTCCAAATGGAGAGTGCCTCCTTTTCCTTCTCTCCAGCATTAAGGCTCTTACAAAAAGCTATGTTTAACTAAAAGACACTTGGGCTTTCATGAGAAAATACACCACTTGATACGCTTTTAGGCTAAGACTTAGTTCTGCAATTCTATCTTTATAGATAAATAAATACACAGTGTTACTTTATGACAAGATCAGGGCCTTATTCTAACAGGTGAGATGCTCAGTAGGTCCTAGCAATATGTTTCTTTTGAGATCACAGGGATGGGAACACTTGGTAGGGAACTAAAACCAAGCTATGATAGTATATAGCAGCTACTGTCACTGTGATTAGACCAGAAAGAGGTCTAGAAGAATTAAAGGAAATGCTCTTTTCCCATCATGTAGCCAAATCTTTTTCTCCAGAATTCATCAGTTCAATTATTCTGACAGAACCAGGAGACATGAGTGCTCCCAGATCCCATCGAAGTCAAAAGGTTCCATGAGAACTTGACACCAACCAAGCTGTCCGAGATACTTACAAGGAACTCAAAAACACATTAGAATTAATAGAATTAATGTCATTCCTGAAAAACCTAAAGAAGACCCAAAATGTTCGAGACTGCATCTTACAGCCCTGCATGAGATCATGTCAGAGCAGGTCCAGAGGATGGCCACAAAAACGCTCCAAGGGATGGGACACCTCTCCTATGGGGACAGGCTGAGAGCTGGGGCTGTTCAGCATGGGGAAGAGAAGGCTCCAGGGAGACCTGAGAGCGGCACCAAAAGGGGCTGTAAGCAGGAAGGGCACAGACTTTGTAGCAGGGTCTGCTGTGACAGGACAAAGGGAAACGGTTTCAAAATGAAATACAAGGAGGATACAAGGAAGAAGTTTCCTCAGTAAGGGTAGTGAGGCACTGGCACAGGTTGTGCAGAGAGGTGACGAATGCTCCATCCCTGGAGTCACCCAAGGTCAGGCTGGATGGGCTCTGGAGCTGTAGGAGTCCCTGTTCATTGCAGGGGAGCTGCAAAAGATGGCCTCTAAGGGTCTTTTCCAACTCAAACGACTCTATGATACCAACATGAGTTTTATCACTCTGAGCAGTGACACTTCAGAGGTCCCTGTCCTGCACACAGACACGTGCTGAGCTCCTGGAGGGCAGCACCGGGCAGCAGCACAACCCGTGTCCTCTGCTCAAAAAGCAAGCTAGAAAAGGAAAACCCTTCACTGCTCATACCAATCTAAAGCACAGCTTTGAAGGCAGAAGTCAACATACTCTGCCATCCCCACGCTTTTACTGATACACTTATTTTCATATGGCAAGATATGGCTTTTCTTCAGTAGGTCAGAGCTCATCCAGCTTTGTGAAATCTGCCTTTTTCCAGAATGAGGAGAAAAAAAAAAGGAGTGTTTTCCAAGCACTCCTGCACCGACAGCTCAGCCGAGGAACCTCAGTCAGACGGGAAATGGAAATCAACCCGCAGGGCCGAGAGCCACCGGCACGGCTGAGCCCCGCGCGGGGCGGCTCCACCGCAGCGCGACAGAGCTGAGCGCACAGCTTTCAACGGCAGCGCTTTCCTAAATGCGCTCGAACACGCGGAGCGCACAGCCCATCCCGCCGCCCGCGGCCGGACCGCTGTCCGGGACACACGGAGCGCACGTCGGTCATCCGCGAAGCGATTGCAAGCGTCCTCCGCCGACTTACAGCGCAGCGGCGCGGCGCGGGGCGAGGCCGGGGCCGCTCCGTCCGTCAGATGAAGTGGATCCAGGCGCTGCTGTCGGGGTCCTGCGGCGGCCCCGAGGCGGGGGAGCGCGCCCGGCCCCGCAGGCGGTAGTTGGAGCCGCCGTTGTTGTCCCAGTACTCGGCCCCGGCCACGCGGTAGCGGACGGCGAACTCCAGCGCGGCCTCGGAGCCGGCGGCGGCGGGGCCGAGCGGCAGGTGGAAGGCGAAGCGGTCGGTGAGGCCGTCGGCCGGCCCGGCGGGCTGATAGGCGGCGGGCACCTCGCTGCAGCTGGCCCAGCGGTCGAGCGTGTAGCGCACCGACACGGCCTTCTCGTAGGCCAGGTTGAGGACGCGCACGGCGCCGCGCAGCCCCGCGGCTTCGCAGCGCACCCACTCCAGCCTCACCTTGTGCTGCCGCACGCGCTCCGCGAAGCCGGGCCCGGCGCCGGGCTGCGGCGGGAACAGCGGCTCCAGCGGCGGCGGCCCGAACGGCACCGGCGGCCCGAACGGCACCGGCGGCCCGAACGGCACCGGCTCCAGCTCGCCCAGCGCCGGCGGCTTCCTGGTCTTGAAGAGGTCGGCGCGGCGCGGCGCGGCGGGCGGCGGCACCCGCGGCAGGTCGGCCTCGCAGAAGTGCCGCACGGAGATGAGCTCCAGGCCGAGCGAGTCGGCGAAGCGCACGGTCTTGCGGCGCGAGGGGCTGTGCCGCGGGGCCGGCCGAAGGCCGCGCTCCCCGGGCGTGGGCAGCGACTTGGCGCGGCGGCGCTGCGTGGGGCTGGGCGGCACGGCGGGCAGACGCGGCTCCCGGCCGCGGGGCGGAGGCGGCGGCTTCTCGGGGGCCGCGTCCCGCGGGGCGGGCGGCGGAGGAGCGTCGCCGTCGGGGCTGCAGGCGCCCCCGCAGCGCTCGGCCAGGCTGCCGTAGAGGCAGGCGCTGCAGCTGAAGTTCCGCGGCAGGTAGAGCCGGGGCGGCGGCGCGGGCACGGCGCTGTGCAGCGAGGCCGCCTTATCCATGGGGGCGGCGGCGCTCAGCGCTCAGCGCTCGGTGCGGGGCCGTTCTCCTGCGGCCGGCGCCGCTCTGCCCCGCGGGCCATGCGGCGCTGCGGCGGGGCCGGGCAGGGGCGCGCCCCGACTCATCCCGCCCCGCCGCTGCCCTACTTGCAGCACCGCGCCGCCGCCTTCTGGGTCTTTCCTCGAGGAGCTCAGCCAAGAGGAGGAGGAGGAGGAGGAGGAGGAGGCGGCACAGGCAGGGATTCCCCGGTGGAGGCGCGGAGATGCATCGCGCGGCGCCGTGCCCCGCCGAACGGTGCCAGAAATAGCTGCGAAAGGAAGGAGCGGAGCCGGGCTCGCGCAGATTAAAGTGGCCGATAAGAAACAGCTGGCTGGCAGCTCGGTTCTCGCAGTGTACATTTAAAGGAAGAAATCCAGCTAATCCGCGATAATGCGGTTACGGTGCATCAGCTGAGGGAAACGGACGCGCCCGGCCGTGCCGCAGCGCAGAGCAGCCCCGCTGCGAGCGGCCGTCACGGCACGCAGGGTGCGATGTGCGGGATTTGCTGTGATGACGGCCGGCCGGCGCTCCAACGAATGGCAGGCGATGAGAAGCGGAGCGGCGCAGCGCTGCGCGGAGCTGAAATACCGCCCGGCCAAGCCGCCTCGCTCCGGTCTTTCCGTAATCTGGTGCTCGTTTTTAATTAGTAAATTGCATTAAAAACAGTGATCCTGCCAGAGGCTGAGCCTGAACTGTGCGGACGTGTAATTCTCGCTTAACTCCTGAGCTTTTCCACCTTCGTCATTCCGCTCGCGGCTCTGTGGCCGGCGATGAGGTTAACGGTGGGAGCAGCGAACGTGATGGAACCGAACAGCCACCAGAACACGGGGCACAGCTCACTGTTGGCTCACATCGGGAATATCAGCTTCAATCCCTTTCTTAGGAAGCATGAAAATAATTGCCAGGTTATTTTCACTGGGTTCCTAATCTCCTTAATGACACAGAAGCAAGGAAAAATTATGCCTTGCGGTGTTAAATTTGACACCGTTATTATTATTATTATTATTGGCTAACGTTAATTTCAGTTTAAAACCACTAACCAGAACTTCATGTATTACATGAATATTTAAAGTTTGTATTTTTAAACGATGGTGAAACTATGAGAACTAATAAGCTGCAGTGGCTGAAAGCTGTACAGGAAAGGTGTTCAGTTTTGTCTTTGTGGTGTAGAGTGCCAACAAAGCTGCTTGGGCTCATTTAGCTTCTGCTGCATTTCACACAGTAGGGATGTTCAACTTCCCTCCTTCTGGTAATTTTGGTTGCTTCACTTCTTAGCATAAGCTTGTGTAATACTTTTGCTTTTTGGCTTTTTCAAGCCTCTTGTTTGCTTCACAAAATTCTAGTAATATTTCATGGAAAAAGAAGGAAAGAAACAACAACTCCTTCCTGGACTGATGCTACAGAGCTTGTGTAACAAAGCTGAAAAATGTCCATTCCCCAAAGTTAGTAAAGCAAAGACATAAAAAAAGAAAAAAAAAGTTCCATGATAAGAAAGCAAAAACCCAACGTGTTAAGCTTTGGAGTGGTCAGGTCAAAGCAATGTGAGCTGCAGAGGGGCAGCCCTATAAACAGAGCCATGTCATGAGCTGCTCAGAAATTTGGGTTAAGTTCAGCTCTTGCCATCATCAGCTGAAATCTACTTGTTTTTTTTGCCATCTATTTTTTTGCAAAAGAAAGAGTAGAAAGAGAGAATATAAATGCATGGCCACTATAAATAATTTCACAGTCCTTGTGGAGTAAAGATGAAAGAAGGCTTTTTAAAGGCTTCTAAAAATTGGGAATTAAATGGGGCTTAAATAATGAAAAGCTCAATGTAGCAGCTTGTCCTACAAGTGCTCAGGTTTCACCTGCAGTTTCCCCCACACACCTCAGCTTCTCACAAACACCTCAGCCTTGTCTCTGCTGGGCACTGAAATTTACCAGACGTGCACAGCCAGCCTCTCCAATGGCCTGCAGCCTTGTGCTGTGATAGGTTTGTAACAGGAAGCAGCAGACACCTTCATTTCTAACAGGAAATGATTTCAGTTTTGCCTGCTGTAAATATTTGTGCACCACGCTTGAACTCTTAGAAGTGAGCAAGTGCTACAGCATGAACAGAAACTGTGCCTTAATATATGCAGTGGTAGGCAGCCGTACACCACCCCCTCTGTGTTACAAACATGTACATTTTAAAGTTGAATCTGTCTGCTGTTTTATGGTGTGAGTTATGACAAGGATGTTAGCCAAGGCTCTTCTTTAAAAGGGAATGTTAACAAGCTGGTAACGAAATGATTCGTTCTGCTGCAGCTAGCCCCTTCAACTATCATCTTTCTGCTGGAAAATAGTCTTTTTATGATGAGACAGTTTTGAAAGTTCCAGCAGGAATAGACCAGTCGTCATGTAAACGCTGGAGCTACACAGTGTTGCTCTGTTATACTGTAAGAAAACCAAAAGGTTTTACATTACATTTAGACATAGGAAATGGCAATCAGTCAGGCACTGTTGGCATCCTTTTGCACGTTTAAGGGGCACAATCACAGAAAGAAATGTTCTCCTAATAACACTGTCCTACTCACTTTCTGCAGACCTTCCAGCTGATACAAGCAGCTAAAGGCAGCCTCTGCTCTGCTGCATGCACTGCCCAGCCCTGACACTTCTACAGTGCCAGACCGCACTTCAAGTCAGCCCAACGCCTGAGAAATTCCAGCTTCTCATCTTGCCACTCGGTCCTCTATTTTATTATCATTTCAACAATTCAGAGAAAAAAAGGCAGAAGTGATCCAAATCACAGAGGGCAATGAACTGAGCTCTCTTCTGCTGCATTTTAGCTGTTGTCCTGACTCCAGGTAATCTAGGAGAAAGCAGATGCTGGTGCTGGGGAGCACTGATGGAACCAACCGAACTATGATGGAACCATTAACAGGGAGAGGAGTGTCTGTGTGTTGGGACTCATCCAAAGTGGCCATTGTCACATATCTGCTTCAACTTTCCAAAACAGGCTTATTTATAGCAATGAAAGTTGTGGAGAGAGAAAATGGATGTAAAGATGAAGTGCATTATGATTACATCAGCTTTTGAGATGAAGCAGTGACTCAATGCGTGCATTGAACAGGTCAGCTTCTGCTCTCATTCAATTATTATCCTCACCTAACCAGGACGTGTGGTCTTTATCTGTGAGGATGTAAGCTGGACGATGCACAAGAGTTTATCCAGGATGTTTGATTTGAGGGGTTAATGAATGATTTCCAAAGGACTGCACGTTCTGATGAACACAGAGGTGACAGCTCAGAGAGTTACTCTGCAGTTGGGGGGTTTGGATTTGAATGTACATATGTATATATATATTACTTTACATATCAGGAGCCAAAGAAACCTACGATAACAAGAAAATGGAGTTGTAAGAGTTTACTTCAGTTCACGACCTTGTGAATCTGCCTTCTGTGTGCCCTGATGGAGCTCAATGCAATTTTATTAGGTAAGCATTAACCACCTCTCCAGACTCTGTGATTGGCTTTAAGGCTTTGGGAAAGTGTGGGAGCTAAAAAAAGCCCCAATTAAGACTGCAGTGGAAAAGCAATAAATAAATAAAAAAAAAATAAAAATAAAAAATAAGAGACCTATCTTGTTCTTTGGAAGTGAAAAACACCACTCTGTTTATTGTATTTTTTTTCTCATAGAAATAGTTGTGCTCTTTTTAAAAGGATTCATAGAGTCACAGAATCGCCAAGGTTGGAGAAGACCTCCAAGATCACTCAGTCCATTTATCTCCCCCCAGTATTTCCCATTAAGCCACATCCTTTAGTACCACACTTAAACCCTACTGGAACTCCTCCAGGGATGGTGACTCCACCACCTCCCTGAGCTGTTCCAGCTCCTGACCAATCTTTTGGAGAAGACTTTTTCCTAATATTCAACCTGATTGCCTGTTTCCAGCACAGACAAAGTGGAAGCTGGTGAGGTGGGATTCCTGCAGCCTGTAACATGGCTTGTCCCGGACAAAGGGAAGTGAATGCACTTTGGGATGCCTGTGAATCCCATCTCCTGGTAGGAGTGCTTGGGTTCCATCCTGGTGCCATGCTGTGAAGGAAGCACAGGACCCGATAGTGCTCGCTCATGTTTTAGAAACTAAAATACATTCATCGCATGATTCATTTCCATTTTTTGTATTTTTCCAATTTAAATATCAGTTGGTCAGGCAGTGATCCACTGTAAGAAATAAGATGATTCCTTACACTGCAAGATCCACACTGTAAGATCTCACTGTTTTTTCTTCATTCCCTCACAGTTTTTCTTTCATTTCCTATCTGGTCATTTCAGATCCATTTTTTTCAGATACACAATTCTCTTCCCATTCAATTTTTAATACTCTTCATGCTCTCTGCTTCCTTCGGGTGCTGTCAGCACCTTTCCCCCACCTCCCATCCCTCGTGTTCCAGGCCGGCACTGCCTCGTTTCCTCACACAGAGGCGTGGGTTCCGTCAATTGTCAGAACAGCACTCCTCAGGCTCACTGCCCTCCAGGCCCACCGCCAGCCCCTGGCACCGGGGGAATGCAGGGAAGGGGAAGCTCAGCCACAGTGGTGTCCTCCTCATCACTAGGGGAGCTTCCCTTCTTTTGCAGGGCTGGATGGAAAATAACATTTTTTTCCTCTTTGAAACAATTTCATGGAGGTGTGGGAATTTGTTTTGCTAATCGCTTTTACACACAGTGAAGAAAAGTTGTGTGACCCCTCAGACAGCAGTGTTGACTTGTCACAAATAAACACGTCAGATATCAGATGAGTCTGCTCCAGTTCAGTGTAAAACTGAAAACCCACATGGAAGGGTTGTGATACTCTCTGCTCTATTTTTCAGTTCAGAGCTCTTTCAGAACACGAGGTAACTGGATAGGAATGACATCTGCTTCTTATTTTGTTCTCAGAAGAAAACTCAAACAGCAGGAATGTTTATTTGCATCAGCAAAGACTATTTGCTCTACATTTTTCTCCTTGCAGTGCCCTGGGCTGCCTTAGGTTTATCATTTCTCTATGACCAGGTGCATGGCTGGGATAGAGCCAATCCACTCGCCTGCTTTCAGCTGCAAAAACAAGTCAAGCACTTAAAGGCAAATGAAACTTCCAAGTGCTGCTTAGAGACCTTAGGCAAGTGCTCCTGTTCTGCTTAGACATGTTGCCACCTATTGACAGAAGTGCAAATGAAGATGCCAAGACCACAAAACATCAGTTGAAACCAGAAAACAAATTAAGTGTAGATGCCACCACCACTGATACCACTTCAGGAAGGGATGTCGATCCATTCTAGCAAGTCTAATTGCTGCTTTACAACACATGGCATTAAAACAGTAACATGTAACAAAAAGGTACACTCTGTTCAAACATAGCAAGGTGAAAAAAACCTGTAAATAAAAGCCAACTGTATGTGAAACTGAGGAGCTGTGAACAATACGGAAGCCATGAAGCAATAAAAGCCCAGGCACTTGATGTGCTTGATCCACATGACTTTGAATCCTTGACTTCAAAATCTTCACAAATACTTCCACCTGTGAAAGATGCCACTCCCAAGGACACTTCAGACCCCTCTTGGAAGAATAAAAAAGGCATTATCTCTCAGCAGGTGCTCAGTGGTACTTCAGTTGAGATTGCTTCCTGTAGCCATGATGCTAAATGAACAGAGCAGAAGGATAAGAAGGGAGCTGACATCATGAATGATAAATGAGGGGAAATGCAGCAATTCATGAACTACCACAACTCTTCTCAACTCATACAGAGGTCACACTCCTGCAAGAAGATCTTGAGCAGTTATCCTGGGACTATGCTCTTACATCAGACAAGTATAGCGGCCATTTCTAATCTTGCTGCTTCAAAAAGCAGCAGTCATCCATCATGCCTGCATGCAGATTCCACGCTCAAAAAGAACAAAGTACACAAAACATGATATCCAAGGCTCGTTAGCTTACAATGTCAGGAGTAAGCATGTTGAGGTCAAGGAAGGAAACACACCAGAAATACCGGTGGTTCCATTGCCTCCTGGGCTATTTACCTTCCTTAAAGCTCCACCACACAGCAAGAGCTGCACTACCATCTAGATTGAATGGACATTTCTATATTGCAATTTGATGTCTGTTTTTTCTCCTTGTTAACCTGTAGAAGGAAAAAAAAAAAATTCTTGCAAGTCACTGGGGTATCTGTAGTTTTTAAAATACTGTTAGTAGCACTATAAGCTACTGAATGCCAGTTACTTCCACATAGGTTCAGTTTTTTTTCTGATCATAAGATAGATCTATTCTGAGGATGAAGTGCAGCCTCTTCATTCAGATTCACTTTAAATGACTGCTGTAGCCTACTGTGGGGATGAGGTATTTGATACTGATCACTGAATCAATGCCTAAAAACATTCTACTCTGTGGGGCATCTAATAATACTCTTATCTTAAAAGTGCTAAATCCTAGTGAGCTTCACAGACAATCATTTGTACATGTTCCTCACTAATTTGGCTCCTAGAAGAAAGGGAAATGACCTGGAAAGCAGACAATGGTGATATCTGACAGTCACTTACAATTCTTCCTTGTTTTAAGTAGTTTACTAAAGTAAAAATAATAACTATAATAAAGTAAAAATAATTTCTGTTTAATAGATACACATTCTGTGTATCCTATGTATTCTTTTTTTTTCAACATTCTAAATAGAGAAACTTTCAGATCAAGTTCTGTTTCACTTCTCTGTTAAAAAGCAAATTAAGTTAGCAGTCTTTTTATAGACACGTCAGTCACTGCAATTCAATAATACCAGCTTCTTCACCTGCAGGACAAAGAGCATGTTTCCCAGCACTCAGGGCAGAGATTCACTGCAACTTACACTTCCTCTCTTTTAATGCTTTGATGGAAATTTGGAATTGGGAAATAAGATATCAGTGCAAGACTCCCAACAGCACCTGGTTTTAACTTTAAAACAGAGCTTTAGATTGAGGAATTCCAATCACTGTAGATTCATATATTCACTGATAAAGCATGTGCATAAATGTAAATTTTTTAGCAGTTTCCTGCCATCAACTTGTGTTCAGGTTCAGAACATCACAGCTAACGAATAATCACCTTCTGGAGGCATAATTTCAGAACAATAATGCATCAATAGTGCTTTGCTTCTGTGTGATTCTTTTATAATATTAAAGAAACAGCACTTTTAGAATAGGGTAAGTGGGAATTTCATTAATATTTTCACACAGAAGGAACAGATCATTATAGCTGATTCTAAGATCTGTCTGCATCTTTCATCTCTTTCAATATTCCTTGTATTTGAAGATCTCAGCCAATGACTATTTGCAGTCAAGCTCTACTTCAGCTCTTTAATTTCCAGGAAGCACGTAAGGAATTTTTTCTCAGTAACTCTTGTTCTCCCTGCTATTCAGTCATAGTACTACAGTTACTCACTCTGACAGAACAGAGACATCCTCCAACAAACCATTCTCTTGCTTTCTTTGTCCCCATCTCTCTCACTTCCCTATAGGCAGTAACTTTTCTTGTGCTGTGCTCCATTTACACTTGTCAAGTCCTCTCTTTTTCACTATGTAGAAAATTCAAAAATGTATGCATCTGTGAAATGAATAACATTAATAGCATAGCCTGGAAGGAAGAATAACAGTCTCCCATTCAGAGATGGGAGATTACTACTTCCGTGAGAATAATGAGAAATAAACGGCGTTAACAATTAGTAAAAAACATGTTCATTTTAGTGATTACAAGTTGCAGCTCTGCAGATGGGTAATAAACTCCTCAAGACAACAGAAAAAAGGTTAAACATTGAAATTAAAATATATATTTCCTCCTTTTCCAGTTTCTTGCCAAATAAGACTATTTTGCTGAAATCTTTGAAACAGTCAAGTGTTTCACAGATTAGGAGTTCTTACTATAATTTGATTCATAAGCATGTATGAAAATGGCTGTAAATCACAGCTAGAAAATACGGAGAAAATACATAGAAAAATCTTTAAGCTCTTTCTCTTGTAAGGAAAGTGAAAATCTATGTTGATATTATGATTGCAGTTGCTTAGGGTACAGGTAATTTTTCTGTTGTTGGAAGAGCCCACTAATAACTAACATAGCTCTACTGTTGTTTCATAGGTAAAAGGTTTGCACACAGATGCTATCAGGTATGAACCAAGCACTCCCAAAATACAGGTGAGCAAAATTGCTACTGACATACCTTCTGTAAGCATGGGAGTGGTAGCTTGGAGACTTGGCCCAGTCAACCAAGTTTATAGGAAATCAATTAAAAACTGATTACAATTTAGTTTCCAGCAAGTCTGCTGCAAGAAACACTGTTTCCAGGAGGGGAACATTTCTAGTTTACTAAAGCAAACCTTCCTTTGTGTTTCCTTCATGAAGGACTTGAAAGAAAGGGATACTGAACAAAATAAATGTAAGAATTTGCCAAGAAAGGAGGGAGGAAGGTAACAGAAGGCACCCAGAAAGGCTGCCAAGTAAAGGCCTAGAACATAAAGATAAATTCACAGCACATGATGAGGACTAATTAAGTTATGTGACCTTGAAGACATTGGGTTCTTCTGCCACGGGAAACAGCAGCTTCTTGTTTACAATCAGATTCTCTTAGGAATAAAGCCATTCCTGTCCATGGAAAGGAAACAAACTTAAGTGCTAGATCAGCTGGAAGGGTTTCCTGTATTCAAAGCACACAGACACACACACACACACACAAAAGGAACTGCTGATAAGTGTAAAAATACAATGAGACAACATGAGACAACACCTGAAAGTTAAATCAACACTTTATTTTTATGTCCAAACCTCTCAAGGACCAATTCCACAGGACATATCAAATCCTGGAGCCAGAAAGAAAACTTGCCTCTCCCTTCAATTGTTTTGATGGAATGCAGTCAGCTTGCCCAGATACAATTTCTTGAGGCAAAGGAAATTCAGAATCCACATGCAAACTGGTCAGGGATGGTTTCACCACCAATGGAAGAAATAACAGTAAATTCTCATCAACACCAAACAAGAAAACATTTTTAAAATGGGTGGAGCTTCCCTGATCTCTAAACAGCCATAATCTTCCTCTCAAGTTTGTCGTGCCTTCTAGATCATCTTGACATCTTTGAAAGCTTCACAAGAATGGTCTGTTTGAAGTGTCTGACTGCTGTCTGTAGGGCAGATCTGCTCCATCTGAATAATAAGCCTGAAATAACACCACTAAACTCATCAGCATCTCATTCCTACAACAGGAACAGCCTGTAACTTCAACAAGAACAGTCAGTACCTTATGCGTCTGATTCTTTCAAAGATAACTTTAAATGCTCAAAAGAGAAATGCATGCAGCCTCCAGGAAATATCCTTTGCTACCACTACAACTGAAAGCTGTGTTGTGCAAATAGTGACCTCAGCATGTAATAGCACTGAAAGCAGCAGCATGGAACACCACAGAGTTTCAGTTGTGACTACAGCCACTGTAATAGTACAGCTGAGCTTTCCATCACAGAGTATATGCTCATTCATCTCCTCTGAACTAATATGCAAGTTGAAAAGATATACAGTAAGAGCAGAAATCAGCATTTTGTATTTTCCAAATAACAGAAAAGGTTTGGATCATTATTACTAAGCACAGGGCTTATACAGGAGGGGAAAGGGACAACTATCATTCACGCTCCTACTCAATCTAGTCTAGCTTTTTAAATTTTAATGGTATTAAAAGTTACGCTCTGCATTAAATTATATTGCAAAATAATATAAGCTAATAAAAAGGACTGTAATTTTGTAGAAGGATATTCTGAAAGCTAATCATCATAATGTAGTTAATTCCTGCTTAGGACTCTTGAAAATTACAAGTTTAGGTAAGAGTGCTGGAGAACACCAAGTAATCCGTCTGGCCCAAGAGCCTCTTGTGGAAAAAAAGACTTAGCAAGGAGCAGAAACAACTGCAGAGGTGCTCCTGGTGTGTACAAGATGATTAAAGGCAGACTGAATTTCACACACATTAAGAAGTCTGAGATAGAGCACCATTACTCCTACAGCCCAAATGCTGCCGGCCAAAAGAATCCAGCCCCAGCTACATACATCCAATTTGGCACAAAAACTCTAAGCAAAGGTTCACTTCAAGGAAAGAACCTCCCTTATGGTTGTTTCAGATTCATAAAAATACAGCATCTTCTTATTCTGATTACATTTGTGTTGTATGTTTTAAGTTCCCAAGACTCACTGAGAAGTAGAAAAACATAGGAAAACTTAAGTTTTTCCTGCCTCTGGAGATCAAGGACTGACATTGTAAGATTGATATAAGTTACAAAAACTCTACTAATTCAAAAGATATCTGGCTTTCCAAAGATAAGATGCTGCAGAGCAATAGGTGGTACTTACTAACAGGCACGGTATGCCCCACTCGTGCCTCTACAGAAGATCACAGCAGAAAACAAAAGGCGAAAATTGATTGAAATTCACTTTATTCCAAAATATGTATAATTTACAGGACTAAATAAGTGCTTCATTTGTGAACACAAGGTTTCATAAGGAAATATGAATCAGTATTTTGGCACAGTTTTTTTTTTTTTTTTTTTCTGCATGCATTAATATACTTAAACGTTTCACAATTGTTAGGACAACATTCCTTCTTTGGGATTGTCACTCGTAAAACAGGTATCAGAAACAAATACTTGCTTTTCTCTGCTTATTGCAAGTTTACTGGCTTAAATAGCAAGAATCAAACATGAACATCCTTTGAAAACTAGATTTGTCTCCTAGATTCCACCAGTGATGAGAATATTTTCAGGACATTTCTCAGCTTTATTAACTCACACATGCTTTGGGAAAGGCTCACCCTTGAGATGTATTACTCACCATTCTAAATAGTTACAAGTTTAAACTAGATCATTATCAGGTTTTGGATTCTATAAGTTGAAAAAATATGGCTACTTTCATATCTAACTTTATTTTTACCATAAATGCACTTGCAAATATCTGTAAAATAGAGTACTGTCAATCTAGCTCTGCATGCGAGTGCGTGAAGCATGCATGTAAAGCACTCCTCATTGTGAAATGGATATGGCATGGCTTACTTCATCACAAGCCATCCATCATATTCCACTGCTAGTTATGTTGAAGATACTCCTGAAAAACCAGCACATGAGAAAGAATCAGAAGTGAAGGACTTCTGTTATGTAACTAGAGATGTGCAGCTCAACCAGGGATTTCTACTGTTTCAGGCTGTCTGATGACATTTTCAGTAAAGTAGAAGAGTCACATACATGAAAACAAACATCAACCTGACTGCATGGCAACGCGGAACTGAACAATGTAGTTCCTTGATGCTGTTCACTGCACACCAATGGCACTTAAACAAGAAAATGCAGTCATGTTCTAACCAGTAAATCCTTTTAGCACCCATTTTGATTCACACGAACCACAGAAAGAAACAACAAATCAAATCAAGACCCACCACAACAAAAGGAACAGAAGATGCACGTTTGCACCATGCATTGAAGCAGCTTGCTGTTCAACAACTCTATCCTCATAGAGTTCAAGTGGAATTGTTATGGAGGTCTGTTTACAGTAGATCTATTATGAACACAAGCATAGCAGCGCCTTCCACCAAACAGGAATGAAAAAGCTCACAACATTAAAAATGTTTTGGTGTGAATGTATTTGGAACTGTAAATTGTACACTGGGGTGATGGCTAAAAAAAAAAAAAAAGTAGCTAAAAGGAAGCTGTACAACCTGATAATAAAGGCAAGTAAGTTTGGTTCACCTCTGAGTTGTCATTTTAGTAGCATTTTGCAAGTTTAGCACCTTATGTTGATTCAGTATGGTTCTATTGATCTTACTTATCCCATACTTGAAAGGTTATTAAAAAAAAAGTCAAAATCAAACAACCAAAAAGCCCTGAGGACCCTAAGGTCCCAATCCTGCCAATGCTTACATCTCTTACCCAGCCAAACAGAAAGATCAGTTTGCATTTGTCTCAGCATGTGAGGGTGTATTACCAGGATAAAGACTTAAAACAGTGGAAGGCAGTCACCTTTCTTTATTCTGTTGCCTCTACACTCTCAAGGTATAAGGCTAACAAGGAAATTTAACCTTTTGTTTTCAATTGAGAAAAGGTGTGAGAGTGAGTCTTGGAATAAAATATGGAGTGTTAGTTACATACATTAAGTTACAGAACGTAACTTAATGTACATACATTAAGTTACTGAATTGTTTAAAATTGTTTAAAACTGGAGTTTTTCACAGCTTTTAAAGTTAAATAGCTGCAGACATCTTTTTCCTTAAGATTTCACATCCTTTGGAGGTGAGCTAGACACAAACAGCTTTGCATAGCTGGATTCTGAAGCATTAATACATTGACTTCAAACTAGCAAGATCTCTTAGGCTGCCTTTAAGAGACAGAGGAGGACTCCCTCCTTTCCCAAAGCAGAAACAAGCATTTACAGCCATGGCAGTGGAAACAGACAGAAGCCTAACTCCAAAAATAGAAGAAACTCTATCTACTCTCATACAAACAAACATGTAACGCAACAAGACATGATGTAAGACAGAACTCTATTTCTTTTCTCTTTTTCTGAGGGCTGTTTTGTGCTTCTCATAGAACTGTGTCCTTTCACTTGTTAAAGTTTTCATATACCTTGAAAATGGAACATAGTTAACTTTTCTAACAATCAGTGCTCTCTCAGAAGCCACAAGTTTCAAGTACATCCAATGGGGGATTACATCCATCAGTTGACCAGACACAGGTGTAAAATTTATCTTTTTTTCTTTCCAGAGAAGCTGCACTGAAGAATTCAAGCATGGAACTTAATGTGTACACAACTGTGTTATTCTTAAACAGCACAAAACTAAATTCTGCAAAGATATCTGTGACTTATGATTATCTTCAGCTATCTGAAGAAAAATAAGACACTGATATTTTGAAATTGTTTAAAACAAATTGTATAGCATAGCTAACAAACTCACCTTTCCTGACCAGTTTTCAGCAGAATGCTGTAGTCTCAGCAAGGTTGAAATTACAGTAAACTAAATGCAGGAGGAAGATTGATTGTTTTTTTTTTTTCCTGACACCATGATGAACCATGAAGGATTTGGAAATAGCCTGACCAACTGTAGCAGGTTGTCAGACTCTACAGGCATTTTAACTTGGTTGCTGGAGCACTATCTTTCCCAGAGACAAAATACTGGACTTGCTGAAGCAGTGGTTAATAGACAGT
This sequence comes from Phasianus colchicus, assembly GCF_987193195.1. NCBI lineage: Eukaryota > Metazoa > Chordata > Aves > Galliformes > Phasianidae > Phasianus > Phasianus colchicus. The sequence continues at coordinate 15,745,172 of NC_143448.1, read as the reverse complement.
GGCATATCTCAGACTTTCTCCTTAAATACAAAAGAAACACACAAGTCTACCACTAATTAGACTAATTAAACTACTAATTCAGTTTTAGAATAGTATTTACACAGACAACCAGATCAAGAACCAGCAATGGCAGCGTAACTTAATTAAGCAGGAAATGCAAAGAGCAAGCACAAGTAGTATTAGTATCATTTCCAGATAAAAGTTTGTGCTAAGAGGTTGTGGACAACCTGATGTTACTTTTCATATAGCGGCTCAAATGGCAGTGGAGGACACAGAGGAGAGAATGAGCAAAATAGTAAGTCACTACTGACCAATACTTACAATAGAGTCAGTGCCTTGAAAATCAAATCAGAGACAAACTGCAGAAAAAGGGAGATAAGTATCATTTTAGTACTACCAAGAAATAGCTCTCAGTGAAGTTTATTTTGAAAACAATGGTCAAAACAGTCCATTACCCATTTAAAATAAATTGTTTCATTTTTAAGAATAAGCAGTATTGACTAATGATATTTTGGACCAGGTTTCAGTAGCTCTACTGTAGGATTCAGCAACTACAAACAGCCTGATTGCAGCCTTCGCATTTTCACAAAAATATTTAGTATATCCAAAACGAAGGACATATGCCACCAGCGCAGGATTCTGATACTTATCAGATTACTGTGTTGACTTAAGTATGGCAATTTAAAGAGTGGTAAGATAAAATCAAAAGGCATTGCTCATTTTCAAGAAAACAAGCTAGCTGTGTTGGGTGAGTAACTGTACTCCCACATCCTTGAGCTGAAGATATGAAGCTGTGCACAAAGCATAGCAAGTCTTCAAAAACTGCAGCTTGGACAGCTGTTAGTGGTGGGATGTCTAGCAAACACGCAGCCAGTTCCTCCAACAACAGAGGAGTAAAGCCCAGGAGCACGACATAAGGATGTTTCATTTGTCAATTAATGTAAAAGAAACTAAAACCCGTCCAGGACAAAAACAGAGGCCTACATTTCTGCAGGCATTACAAGAAGATAAGAATCAGTTAAGGCCAAATTCCAGCATACATTCACAACTGGCTTTGTTTTTTCCATGTGAATACATCTGCTGCAAGCACAGTACGAAGGATAAAATAAACATACAAAAAACCAGGAGGTCACATGTTTCTCTTTGACAGATCAGTCCAAGTTTTCGACTACACTCAGAAAATTTTCAAAAAGCTGCAGGAACCACCTGCTGCAGATCAATGTGCAAAAGCAAAATACATCTTTTCTGAAAGGGTTTCTGTGAGCACATCTCCCAGCTCTGTTGTATGCAGTTGAGTTTGCTTCAGTTCTGGAAGCATAATTCCAAGTACAGGAAAAGAAATACTTCACAGAATTCAGTTTCTCATCCTTGATGGTTTTTGTTAAGGTAGCGGAAATATAAACATTGTGACATTTCCCAACTTACATCTTCATGGAAAATAGAGGGATTTCAGGGAAAACACGCTATTCCAGTTTCTGAGGCACAAACATTGTAACATTTGTGTCTTACAGTCAAAAAATAATTCAAGCAAATCCCTTCTGAAGACTTTAAATTACTTTAGTCCCATTTATGACACAGGATAAAAGGACATTTTAACAATTTTCCAAGTGATTATGTATTCTCTTTTTCTACCCTTCAAAGGGCATCAGTAGCATCGGGAAAGAACAACTACTGCTTTCTACATGTTTTGCAAATCATCAGCGCTCAATAATTCAAGTCTACACGTATCTATGGCTGCTGGATGGGTGTTCAAGTTGCAATGTTCTGAACAGGAGAAAGAGCTGTGAAGGCATAAAGGAAAAACAGTACAGCTTATTATGTTCACACCAGATTAAAAATACAAGCTACCAAAAAAAGTAAACAGAAGTAGCTTACACTACAAGAATCCTCCCCTGTAATTCAGGGAAGCATCTGAATTGGACAGGCCAGGTTTTGGTCTAGCACAGTGGAACCCTATACATAAGCCAGAAATAGATATACATGGGACACTTTCAAAAGGTTCTTCGGTTTAAATGAAGCAGTTTTTAAAGAAGATTGAGCAAAAAACATAGGCACCACAAACTGTTTTTTTAAGGTTCAAATGTACATTAATATTTTATGCCCCCCCCTCCCCTTTATGCACATATAACTTATGTTGAAGTTACATTTTCAATGAAGTACCTTCAGCATGAAAAGTCTTTTAGGCCAACTGCACACAATAACTACATTCAACAATGTGAAATGGGTTACTTGGTCAATGCGTCTCTCCCACCCCAATAACTTAATTTCAAATCACAGGAAACAGTTCTGTTACACAGTACTCAATGACTGGACTTGTCAGAGCTCTGAAACAAGGAGCACAACTCTTCACAGGTCTGTGTTTCTACTGAACTGAACTGGGACTCCATTGTATTCCAGGCTAAGTCAGCCAGAAGAAAGTCATCCATTGCTGTCTGTGTCTCATTGCTGGTAAGGAATAAATTTCCAAGATTCTCAAAGCAGCTATCCATAGTCTGTGTTTCAGCACTATTGAGCTGGACTTTGCTTTCTATGTTCTGGTTAGGTACGTTTTTAGTGGCAGGATATACTTCTGTCTGGGTTTCTGTATCTGATGAGTCAGTGCTCATGGAGAAACTAGACTGCTTCAGAATACTTCCTAAAGGCAGATGGGTATTGCTGTCCAAAAAGAAATTCAAGTCTGTCTGTGTCTGTGTATCAAACATCTCCAAACCCAAGAAGTTAGAATTTCCTCTGCAGCTATATGATTGAGTGGCACTATCTGAGAATAAGAAATCAGTTTGAGTTTCAATATCTAGTGACTCCAAAACTGGCTCGGAGGGTAGGGTACCAAGCTCACTCTCTTCAGTCTGAGTTTGGATATTGGACGCTGAAAAGAACTCTTCAATGTCAAAGTCTATTCCAGTGCTCTGTGATGAACCAGATGGCAAATGTGTGTCAGCATTAGAACTAGTCTCAGACAAAAGGCCACGATTATCCAGTGTCTGGCCAGACATGTTTCCTGAAAAGATATTTTCCAGATCACTTAGCAAGTCCATTGTCTGAGTTTGATTATCCATCGTATTTTGAGGTGGAAGTATATTAGCCTGGGTACTGAAGCCAATAAGAGATGCAGACTTCACTGTGTCTTGATTGAGGCTCTTGCAATTACTCCTCTGCAGCAAGGTTTGATCTATATTTGTAGTCATTAAGTTATTTTCCGGAAGTTCAATTTGAGTAGAACCATTATATGATGAATGAACATTTTCAAAGATGTCACTGCACATTACAGCCTGGTCCATTTGCACTCGTCCATCGATAGAATCCTGCGTCCTACTGGTTTGAGTCTCTCTAGAAATGCCACACGTTGGAAAACAAGCCTGACTAAAATCATCAGTCTGAGCAGCTATGGACGAAGTCAGTTTGGAAGCAGGCAGTAATGTCTGTGTTTGTACACTGATGGGTAATGAAACCTGTGAACTAAATGACAGATCTGTCTGAGAACAAGAAGATACAGAAGAATCGGGAGTCCAGGCTGCAGCTGGTACAAAATTTGGAGAAATATAAGATAAGTCAGTCTGTACATTTATTGAAGAAATTTTATTCTTGTGACAAACATTCCCCAGCTCCTGTCCTGGGCTATTTGATGCAACCTTATCTAAGTCAACTTGTACACCAGTACTTACTGCTTCGTTATCACCAGAGTTTGTCACTTTTGAAACTGGCATACTATCTTTAAATACAAGTGTTTCCGCCTCCAGTGCTGGAATCAGAATTCCCACAGATTGAGGCAATAAATGAACAGTACTTACAACTGAACCTTGATTATCAACAGCCACTACAACAGGCTTGACAGAAGAATCTGTTGCAGATACATACACAGGCAAGGGAGCAAGCTGCATCACTGGAAGTTTAACCAAAGCCACCTTGGGCTTTGGCAAAAGCATCTTCGGTGTACATTTTGGGTGCACTTGCTTTGTGAAGTTAGAATTGCAGGAACCTTCAAAAGATGCCACTAGTTTCACTTCAGATGATTCCAGCTCCTGAGTTCCAGGGTTATTACTGTGTGTATCGATGAATGCTTTATTTGCTTTCTCTGCCAACTGCTGATTATGTACAGAGGTTTCCATTTTCCTTTTCTTACTAGGAGGATCCCTGTGAATATGAGATCAATAATTTATGTTCCCTTCAAGCACAATACATCTGTCTTCCATTTTTTGAGCCACTGCATTGCAAATATTAACTCAAGTCCCAGATGAGGCTGTATAGGACTAATCCTGATTAAAATAAAAAAGATCTCCATGAACTTCTGTTTTGTAAAACTTCATGCCTTACACTCCCATTAAAAAAAAAAAAAAGAAAAAAAAAGGTTTCTGCTTCTGTGAAGATCTATGTTCTAAATGGAGATTGAGACTTAGAGGCTTTCTCCCCTTTAGATGTTAAATACTGATCTGAAGGCAGTTACTTTGTGATTTTGATACTAGCTCAGACTGAGCATTGACAAGACAGGTTTATGAAATTACTGTCAGGTAAAGATCTCTCACAGAAACTGAGGACACAATTTTTGTGTGAAGAAGCACTAATTTTGCAGCAGCTGAACCTCCAAGGAAGATAGGGTATGTCTCAGGAAACAGATTGCCCTTTATGAAATACAGGTACACCTGAAAACAACTATCAATCAAAACATGCATAAAAAAATAAATCCACTTACAGTAGCAAAGTTGACTAGGCTATACAAGAATAACTCAGTTGCATTGCACACCACCATTACCAGCTGTAAGCATTTCCAAATCATCTCTACTTCCACAGAACTGTAAAAGCAGTTCCAACAAGAACCACAAACATTTATGCCATGCAGCAAAGTGTCATCAGTAACTTGCTGATGGAACTTTTTGGTTTACATACAGGGAAAACTGATGTTATTGATTAGACAACTGTCTTTGCCTGAAACAAAACAGAAACTGCTAAGAGCAACAGAACAAAGAAACGGCAAATTGCTTTATAGCTAAAACAATCTCAGCTAATCTCAAACGTCATCAACAGAAAGAAGACAGAAAGTCAGTACATGGGGGACAGAGGACTCAGGGAAGCGTACAAGCAGCACTACTTAATTGCTTCAATTTTACCTGTGTTCCGCAGGAATTTCATGTCCAGTTCTGTAAATATGAGACAGTAAAGCTGGTCTGCTGGCATAGGGACACCCACAAGTACACCGGAAAGTCTTGCCACAGTCCTCTATATGCCGTTTCAAATACCATTCTGTACCATAGGAGTTACTACATTTGTCACATTTGTGCTTCTTTTCAGCATGCATCTTCATAAAGTGCTACAACACACAATGAAAAGTAAACATTAGCCTTCAGCTAAGCCATTCTTAGGGAAACAATATTTGTATATTCTTCTTCAGTTGTTAAATAGCACTGAGAAGCAGGATTAAAATCTTTTGAAAAGTCTCAGTAGGAAGGGCTGCCCAAGATGGAGTGCAGGCAAGAAGTGGAATGTAACAATTAACAAGACTTTATTTGCACATAGTTTGCGCGTACACAAAGCTCATACTATGTTCAGCTCTCCAAGCTATGAGAATGAAATACTGGGAGGCTCCTGATCACATTAGCTCTGTATCAGCAGCTTCCACTACTTCAAAATGCAGATACAAGTTTATGTGTCCTGATAAAATATGAATTTTCTTATTGTCCTTATCTTATTGGCTAGAGACGAATCTTGCCAAAGAGTCTATGCTGTAACATGTAGATACTCTGAGAATCTACTACTGAGCAAACAGTATCAAGTCGAACAGGATAGCTGCAAAGCAACCAGCAGAACTTTTGCTTTTCATTTATGGCACCATGTAGCATTCATTTCCTACAGTCCAGGCTTCCACAGGTGACCAACAGAAGTATGTTTTTTGATCTTTCACAAAGAAACACATTTTACATGTTTTCTTAATGATGTCTTGTAAGCAAATGTGTTTTGATAATAAAACAGAAAAAATGTTAAACCTTGACCACTGGAAAAAGCATTTTAAAAGCCTCTGCTGCATTTCAAACTTTCATTGTTTGCTGCTGATTTTTTCCCCTCTCTGATCTTTCCCAGTCTTACTAATTTGCGGAGAGCAGCTGTCAATTTTAGCAGAACATACCACCATCTGCCTAATCAAAAGCTTCAAGTCCTCCAATGCAAATTCACCAACTACTTGCCCACATGGAGCTTCTGCACATACAACTCCAAGCCCTGTATACACGCTGAGGACTTGCTCCTATCTGAATGAGAAAGCATGCACTCCAGACTAAAGATGGTCTGGAACAAATTGGTATGATATTAATGCTGTAGGAAAAAGGAATACCTGTTTTACAAGAGAAAATTGGGAAAATGGTCTGTTTGGTCCTCTGGGGCAGCCTTCAATAGGACAGCAGTAGAATTTCTGTGGAGTTTTCAAACCCTTCCTTATTGGTGCATTAAATTTTCCGTCCTAAAAAACAATAAATTGAGAAGCTGACAACAGTTCCACAGGTTTGTAATTAAAGGCAGCATTCAGAATACACCTCAACTTTAGCTCAATTATTTTACACACCTCAATGAGTTGAAAGCACTTCACTAAGCGTATGGGAAGTTCTAATGGAATTTTCCACCTCTATGGATACTATCTTGCAAATTCATCAAAATTACTGAGTGAAATCATAACAAGCTCCATGGAGTATTGATACTGTACTATCTACCTCCTCCAAGATATTTGCTAAAGGCTGCAAGACACACCCATCTATTACATTACTTGAGCCAAAAACCTTTTTCCCCACAGGAAATTAAGTTATAAACCAAAATTCGTCCAGTCTACAAAACTGACAGCTGGTATGTCAATTCTGAAACTCCAAACATGAATTTATCTGTGCAATCCAATAATATGATACATGTAAAAAATACAATAAAAATATATTATGTACCTCACAAGAATTATTACACACACAATGAAATAAAGAAACATTAAGTGGCTCAAGGACAACCACAAAAATACCTATAAAAGGGACACACTGATGGGAACATCCAAATTATTCAACAACAGAGAACCTATTACTACTGAAAACAGCCACAGAAACCAGTCAAGACACATCCCTCTATGTATAACCTAACCAAACGAGTCTTTGTGGAAATACCAAATGACTGTATTACCAAAAAGTTAAAAGCAAACTATGCATAAAAGCTGATGCTCTGGTTACCTGAGAGTCTCCTTACACCATGAGACTGAGCAGGAGGCCAACCCAGAGACAATTACAGCAGCCTGCAGTGGCCTCTCCAGGTTCATTGCTCAGGTAAGAATTAGCAGCACAGACCCCGTTTGAGATCTGCACCTGATTTTCCTCAGTATAAGAGTGGGAGGAAGCAGGGGAAGTGATGAGATGGGGGTGCCATGGCAGTGACTCCCCGGCTGCTTTCTTCGGGCAGAATTCCAGCCCTGTCATGTTTGCACAGGTCAACCACATACAAGGACTCACAAAGTGCAATAGGCTCAGGTGAAGTAAACAGCTGTCATTTCTCACACTAAATCCCCACTACCAGAATGATTCTGTCAAGGGGGGGTTTTCTTGTAACGCTGTAGCACTTTAAGCATCTTCCTGGGTGTGCAGCAGCCTTTCCCATGGACAAGCTATTCAATAACGGGCATGTCTTATCTGCTGAATAACCACTGTGAAATCTGGTTGTTCCAGCCCCATTGCCTGCAATTACACTCTTTAACTCCACATTTTTCCAGAAATAATTTCGCTAGATGCAAGTCTTCAAGCCTTCGGGAGGAATAAAACATTTATCCCTTTAATCAAAGCTGCATTTGTACTCTCCAAGTGCAGATGAAATCAGTAGGCTTAGTAAGCAGCAGTTTGAGTTATTTAGGAATATGTGACAATTTATTCAAAGTGTGCTACATTTAACATTGCAGTCCAACAAATGACAGGGAAATATGTTCAGGCACTCAGCAGGTATACTACAGCCAGATTTTAGAAATGACTTCAGTACTAAGGTGTGGAATAATGCCAAGTCTTATCAAAAGACATAAACACAAGTAAGAAGATGTAACAGCTGGAACACAGATTTTCCAGGTGCAGATCACAACAGATCTGCTGTGACAAGTTGAAAGATTCCGCATGCATACAAGTAACCCTAACCAGACACTATCCTTGTTTTGACTTTCTTCAAAGCCCTCCTGGCTCCACATGGTTAATCACACACATTTCAGGCATTCTCACAAGTCTTTTCTTTGTACATCCGATTTTATTCCCCGCATTTCCGCAATGCCTACTGACGGCTTTAACTGGAGGTACTTGTTGCACTTACACCTCACCACAGCCAGTTGCACTGTAAGGAACAGTAACACTTGAGACTCGTACCAACAGCGAGGAGGAGCAGGCAGCAGCAGTCTGTGCTACAGATTTAGCCAAGGTGAACTTTGTGACGTCTGGCTTCCCTGCAGCAGGTTTACTCTGTCTGCTGGATTAACTTAAAACAGTACCTTACAGTAGACTATAGGCAACCACTCACAACATTTCTGGAAGTAGGAGATGATAGCACTGAGGAAATAAGTCCATTTTGCTTTACTATAAGAACATATAAGAACTAAGTGTAACATTCGCATTGGGTCACCCAGCCGGAGGGCAAGCTGCACACTGCAGTGCAGCACTGATGGCAGTCTCCTTGTTATCACAGGAATCCATTGAATCCTCTCCTTTACATTAATTCCTCTAGATTCGTTTTTAAACTACACAGAAGTCTTCCACTTCTCTCCGTAAAAGAACAAAGACAAAAGACGGAAGCATTCAAAAGTTTTCAACCTAATATATAAGTGCCAGTTTCTAAATTAAACGTCACTGTTCTCATGTTTTCACTGGCTCAGTTAAGCCAAGCAGCCAGAAAACAAAGAGCTAGAAATTAACATTCAACCATTTCTTCTTTGGTAGGCTGAACAAGCCAATGTTTTCTAATTTCCCTTTGTCAGACACACTTGCCATTTATAGTCGTCGTTTTCTACGCATCTTCGGTGTTTCACCTTATTTGAATCAGATTCTTACCCTGCCACAGAAAGCCAATATCCTTCTGCAATATTCCACACTTGTCCTTCCCACAACAGCACTACCCTATTGGTTACATCTGTAAACAAACAACTTTTACAAGTGTTTCCCATCTCAACTACTGTTACAAACCAAGACTGATCAATTTTCTGTTACAGGTTCACAAGAGAATAATAGCACTACTGAATGTAACTCTGTTTTTACAGGCTCATCTTGCTTTTCACGTAAATACCTTCTGTACTGCGAATGCCTCACTGTTTTTGTCAAAAGATCCTGCTGGTACTACTTTTATTAATGCAAATTAACCATGTCAGCCTCCCTTCTCTTCAGAATTACTACATTCCCCAGTACCTCCTTACTCTCTCATTTGCTAAGCCTTACTTTCACTAATTCTTCATGTTTTGCTGACAAATGCAGTCTACTAAACTACTCTTCTGCCCAAGGAGGTTGTGGATGCCCCATCCCTGGAGGCATTCAAGGCCAGGCTGGATGTGGCTCTGGGCAGCCTGGTCTGGTGGCTGGCGACCCTGCACATAGCAGGGGGGCTGAAAATAGATCATCAGTGTGGTCCTTTTCAACCCAGGCCATTCTATAATTCTATGATTTTTGTCTTGGGAATCAAATCTCTCTTAAAAGGAAAAATTCCTGTATTAGCTCAACTCCATCCCCTTTTGGAGACACAGAATAACAAACTTAAGTTTACATTTTACTTTAGTACCCTTATTCTCCCATTCAAGATGCATACTGAAGACATGCATAACGCTATGTTTTACCTAAAAGACAACCTGGAAAATTTGATCACCCTTAAGCCTTGGTAATATTCTCTCAATTATACATTGATAATACATTGCAATAAGCCAGGTGTTTCTGAGAAGCTGTAAGCAGTCTGAAACTGTATGTTTCAGTACCTCCCCAAGCTAAATCTAGCAGAAAGGTGCACAAAAAACATTACAGTTACACAGGGCACTAAGAAGTCAGCTCAGAGAGAAGCACTTCTTCACTCACCTTAACTCTGTAACACACTGCTGCTGCCTCGCAGCACCAGGGGGCTGCTGCAAACACTCAGAGCCAGTTCAAAGCTGTCTGCTGAGCCTGAAGGACCACTTTAAACTACTTTTGCACCTCTACCCATAAATATATATATGGGTATAATACATATCAAGACAAAAGTTGCTGGTGCGTATCGCATTTCTATTCAGTTTTTGTACTTTTCACTGTTTTCGGATGGGAATTGTAACGCTGAGATTCACAGCAAGTATCCTCGAGATCATTTCCTCCTCCTCCTCCTCACAAACGACGGGCTGAAACGCGCTGTCGCGAGGCAAAGGAAGCTTTTCCATTTCCGTAAACAACAGTTAATTGTTCGCCCTCTAAAGCTGCTCATTCCCAGCGCAGCCAGGAACGCCGTGCTCAGAGCTCTCCAGGAATGGCATTCACCCCCGCACGGGGACTCGGTGAAAAACAAGAGCAACTTGCTGTCAGGCCCCTCGGCCACCCGCCCTCCCCACACACGCTGCACTTTCTCCGTAGCGCCGTGGCAATGAGCGCTTCTCTCCAAAATGGCACCCACAGCTTTTTGCGTTGTCGCTCACCGACGTTACCAAGTAAAGCAGATGGATGACCCAGCAGAGGCCGGGCACGGCCTGCCCGCACCGCCGGCCGCTGCCATGCTGCGGGTGCACCTCCCGAGCAACAGAAAATCAAGCGACACACCGGAGAGAGTAACAGAAACCGAGTCGCAAACTTTGAGGCACCAGCACAGCGGCACACGACGGGAAGCTCCGCACGCTGCTGCGGTGCAATCCTACACAGCCCGCCCGACCCGCGCACGCACACCGACGCGTCTACACGTGAACCTGGGCACGCTTCTTCGGGGCGATCTACCGAGACGCCCCGCGATACCCGCGATACCCGCTCCCCCAGCAGCCCCGCGGTACCGGCGAGGAGCGGCGCACGGCGGAGCCGGGCGGTACCTGGAGCCGGTGGGCCTTGCTGAGGTGCATGTTGAGAGCCGGGCTGTTGGGCAGCACCTTGCCGCAGCCGGGCACGGTGCACAGGATGTTGGTCCTCACTTGGGACAGCTCCGTCACCGAGGGCCGCACCAGCTCGCGGGCGGGCGGCGGGTCCCCTGCGGGCGGCTGCCCCACGGCCCCGCCGCGCCGCCCCGCCGCCGCCATGTTGCTGTCAGGTGCTCGCGTCCCGCTTCCGGGGGCGGGAAAGAGGGGCGGGGAGCGGCCGCTGCGTCACCGAGCGCCCGCGGCGCAGCTCCAGTTGCGCGCGAGCGATGTGAGGTGCGCCGTGCCGCTGCTCGCCGCTGAGCCCGTTTTCCCTCTAGGGCCTTCTTAGCTGCGTGTATTTCGCTTGCAGTAAGGAATAAACGCATCTCAGTGCCATACGGCAGCCCCCAAGGGGGAACGGAGTGCTGAGATGAGTCTGGAAGGACAGGTGGCCTTTTCCAGTAACAGGCTGGAGGGCACATAGTTAAATGTGATACAGAATTTTGAAACTTTACAATAAATCCCTCCCTCGATTTGGGAGAGCACGTCAGGAAAAGTGCAGCACAGACTGACATGCCTACTAGAAGCTTGGTGGCACCGGTTCCAAGAGTGCAGTGTGAGGATGTAAGCATGAGGCACAGAGCGCCAATCCTTCATGCGTACAGACTGCAGCATCTGCACCAAACCTGGGCTTGTTTCAGACCCCAGCGTTAAGCTCAGTGCTTGGCAACGCTGACACTGAAGTCACAGGTGGAAGGACTGAAAAAAATATCTGTCATTAGCAGATAGTCCTCGAGCAACTTCTTATGAACCTCTTATGAAGGTATGTAAAGATGGTGGAAAAAATAAATCTATACACTAAGTGATGCTTCAGAAAATCAGGCCAAACTTCTATAAGAGGTCTTACTTTACACATTTATTTACAGTTTGTAAACAAAATAATTCCCATACAACCTCTCCAAACAGTTATACTTTGTCATGAAGCTTTTCCAAAGGACTCCGCCTACCAACATATCATACACAAGGCACACACACAATATGCTTCCAGGTAGCAGAATTAGGAAACAAGCATTTGTTTGACACTTCAGTGCAAACTAATCTCTTAAAATAAGAATAATACAGCCAGTTACATAGAAATATCTACATAATTACCAATTACTATTTACCAATCCTAGAGAACTTCACTGCATAGCTGCTGTTTGCACCAGTGGATGTTGCTATCTTGCTTCTCCAATCTCTGTGTCCCTAAGCTCAAGAAATGATTATGTACAAAGACTGCAGAGATCACATGTTAATGAAACAGACATTCTAAAACATAGACTACCTCCAAAGAAGACCATTGCCAGTGTCACTGTATTCCTGTGAGCTGGTATTTCATAGGATACTAATATCAAGAGATAGAATTTTAAAAGTTTAAAATATTTATTATTGGCTGTCACAATTGGTGAGTAAGAACTCTGGAGCTGAGTAGCCGGTAATGTTGCATGGAAGTTTCTTACTGATGTCTCTCAGAGTCTCTTCTCCCCTACACCCTGCAATGGTCTTAAAGACAAAAACACACCCGACCTGAAGCAGAGTGGTAGTTCCACTTATTTGAATGGGACTATTCACGTGTTCAGAATGGGCATGTGTTGTGTTTCACTGCTGTCCTGCAGCTGAAATAAGGCCACCTACAGTTACAACCATAAACTGAACAGATGTCTTACCTATCTGCACCAGGCTTTAGCATCTAACAGCAAATACAGATAAAAGTAATCATCCCATTTAAACTTTAAATAATCATAATTTCTGTTTCAAATTCACTAACAGTGACTTGTTAGTTTATAAGGGCTAACCCAAAGTCAGAAATAAAAAAGGGTTCATCAGAGAATAAGGCTGTTTTTAAAATCTGTTTTGAAGGTGATTATGGATTGAATTAATACCAGTAATAAATGAATCACATATTTTGATATAAAAACATTTCTACTTAAATTAAGGGCTTACAAAGCTTCCTGGATGTAAAGACGACTTCTCTCTAATTTTAAAGTAATTTCTAGCTTTTTGTGGAATGCATGTAAGTAGTGGTGAAAGTGGTGCATCAGCCAAACCTGTAGAGATAAACAGGTAATTACAGCTTAACTCAGGCAGTATTCACCTTTCACAACTGTCACGTAATTGAACACAGAGTTTGAATACCTACTATTGAAAATAAACAGGTACATATTTACACATTAAATTTTAGAGGTAACGATTCAATTCTATTTATTTCTATTTCCCAACTATGCAGGTTCTATGCAATCTATAAGCAGAATGTAAAATGATTAAAATGTTTAACTGTGGGTTTTTCCTCTCTTTTTACAGAGTTGCACTACTTACCTGCTGGTGCCAAGGATTTCAGTGATTCTAAAAGATGTGGACTAGAAAACTTGACCAAACATCGGAATGGCTCTTTTTTCTCCAAAACATCCCATTTAGGATCACTTTTAAACATTGTCTCAAGCTGTTAAGATAAAATTATCAGGCATTATAAACAATGCATGCATTTTATGTATTTATTATTCACATTAATATTTATAACCACAGACTCATTCAGGTTGGAAAAGAAATTGCATTTTCTCTAGGACATGATACAACCTAGAAGAACTGTGCAGCCACATGCCAAATAGCTTGTAGAACAATGAGAACAGTTACAGTTGTAATCTTTCAATTTGGTTGTAATAGCTGTAATTAATTTTCATAGTGAGTTGTTGTCTTCAACTTTACATTCTCTCTAAATAGACTCACCTTGTAAGTATATGATGAATTTTAAAAACACATTTTCTAACATTGGGAATGGAGAAATTTCAGCTACAGTAGCTGAAATCTTTGAATTTAAATACATCATTTCAGAATTACAGCCTAGACACAGAACTGCAGCTTCTCCCCCTACACTGATATATACACATATACATTTATACATACACGTATGCATACACACATATAAATATGGATATTATTTCATTTAAAATAATCTCCCAGTGACTAACTTACATTTAAGCTAAAAATGTTCTAGCTGATAAAAGTTAAAAATGGAACTGCCTATTGTTTTGAATGTTAGAATATTTTCAAACAAGCATGACTTAACTTGAATTCCTTCTTCAAACTGATTATTGTACAAAAGCCATTTGTAGCCAACCTGGTAATAAAAATTTATTTTACAAGTTCCAGCACAATATGTGTTGATGGGTCTACTGCGATCTCTGAAATGATCAGTTAGGTCTGAACAGGCAAACTATAAGGTAGAAGAATAACTTTTTTATTCCTTAATATTAACATAATTCTAGTTGGAGGAATATTTCGTTAATAAAAATCAGAGGGTGCCACCATGTGGTAAACAGTTCTCTGGTGGAAGAGGCAGCCAGTTCAATTACATAGTAAATCATTACAATCTCACAGAATTCCCAGTACATCTGCTCATTAGAAAAAAAAAATTGGTGTATCATTCAAATCTCACACTATATGTGACATAATCTTCAAACGTACTTCAAGCAATCCTAAATTCTTATGCCTCAAAGCAATGATGTTTTGTTACAAAATTGTAAATTGTTACATTGTAAAATGTAGCTTTGTTACAAAATTAAGTCCACCTGTTGAACTCATAAGGGCAAAGGACTGAAATAAGATCAGTAGCTGACCAAATCTCAAAGCAAACAGGCTTCTTAAAACTAGTCCTATCCCATTGAAAACACCCTCCCTAAAGTTTGAAACAATGCCATCTTCTTACTTGCAAGTTTATGTAGCTGTACGTCTATTAAAATTATAGAAAAAGAAAACAAAATTTGTTGCTTTCAGTACCTTATATTGTGCAAAGTCGAGTTTGGGTTGGGGACCATCACCAAAACATTCCTGATTCAGTCTGTGTATTCTTTCTTTCTCGCTTCTGTTTTCATCATTTATCCTTAAATCCTCTGCAGGGTAGGGATAAAAAAAAAAAAGGGGGGGGGGAGGAAAAAAAGATAACTCTCAGTGAATACAAATACTGCATTTGTTGATGATGTGAATGCTCAAAAAAAAAAATTTGGAATTTTAAAAAGATTCATCACTGTCTGTGTTTGATAAGTTAATTGGTTGCATGACATATTTTCAATTCTTACCAAGAAAGAAAACAAGCTAGTATGATAGGAGACACTGATCATTATTTATTTCTAGTTTCATAAATGCATTGAATGTCATGAGGAAATATTCATATTTCCTAGTGACACCAATATCATCCATGGGTGGATAATATGTCAGTATAACACAATGCATTTCTTATTATGAATCTCATTTCATAACGCAGAAATATACAGAGATACATTTTTAAGCACGAATTTTCCAAGTGAGGACATTCACACTTCTTTTTAATTTAAAAATACACGTACCATTTTCTGTGAGTACATTCCTTTCTTGTAGTGGATAGTTGGTTTGGAAGTTCTAAACAAGGAAAAAATAAAAAGGGAAAAAAAAACAGTTCTGCTTTTAGAGGCTTTAGCTGAAAACAGTTTTCTAGATTTCTTTTCACTTCGTGTTCTGAAAGTGGTCACATTTTTGATAACTACTAGACTAGAAAGCCCAGCTTTATTTTGAGAAAACACCCCCCATCCTATGATACATCATGTGGATGAACAAAGTTAAGTATTTGTTCTAATACCTCCCCAGTTATTACTCTAAGAAATAGTGCCAAGAAGTTCCAGGAGTGAATTGGTCAGCTGCATAGACTAAGCTTAACCATCCAAGAATAATAATAAACACTAGGTGGCATATCAAGTAATTACATCACCACTGTAACGTTACCTTAAGGAAAAGCTATCAAACTCTGTGGTTCAATGTTATTGTAACTTGATAATCTCTGAAAGAGGTGAATTTCCCCCTGCTAGGGGGTGAGAACTAGGCCTGAATTAGAAGCAAGACTCATCTTTGTATATACTTGTAATTGGCTCACCTGGCTGTACCTCTTAAACACAATATCTTTAAGGGAGTTTAAACAATGACTTCGAAGCTCCATTTCACGGATGTTGTGGTAATTGGAAGCAACAACCATTGCCTTTAAATAAAAATTGAAATTGTTTTAGTATGAGTGTTAATAATCACCACGGGTATAATAGAAAAAGACATAGTATTTCTAGACTTTGAGATGTTTTGTTTCACATGAAGCAAGTACTATTTAACTAGCAGGGTTTTCATGTTGCAGACAATTATTAAGGCTTGGTTAACATACAGAACCTTCCCAGGATTTGCTGAATAATCATAGAGCCTAACAAAAACACGAAGTAAACAGACTAATAAAATCATGAAACTACTACTATGGCTATCTATGAGACAGACAAAAATAAAAGACTACAAACACTGATCACCACTATTTTATAGAAAAAGCTAATTAATAGCATTGCTTGATGAACTCATACATTTAGAATCATAGAATCACAAGGTTGGAAAAGACCCATAAGCTCACCCAGTTCAACCATCCACCCATCACCAATAGTTCTCACTAAACCATGTCCCTCACAACGTCCAAACGTTCCTTGAAAACCTCCAGGGTCGGTGACTCCACCACCTCCCTGGGCAGCCCATTCCAGTGCCTGACCACTCTTTCAGAGTAGTTAATTAACAGTGTTGTTTTAATGTTCTTCTAAGAGAAGAACATTATGAACTTCTAAGAGACAATTTAGGTGATTTGCCTAACACTTGCTTGAGGAATTAGAATAATTTAAGGTCAGCAAAAATCCTAATAAAATGAATTTATTTGTGATGTGACATTCTAAAGGTCACAATGATTGGGTTTTGCAAATCCCTGGCTTTTTAATTTTAAATAAAAAATAAGCAAGAGCTAAGGGGAAAAAAAATCCAACATAAATCAGAAAACTGCATTAAGAGACTCTTTACATCTCCTCTTCAAAGCTAAGAGAATTAAAAATCCAAAAGACTGTGGTGGAGTCATGGTCCATGCAGTTTAGTTTTCTACCTGACACAGCAGAGGTAAGTTGCTCCTAAGGGTGGAGGCAGAGATGAAGACATAAGGAGTCTGGGAGTGGTATACAACATAACTGGTTTTGTACTGGTTTGGTTTTGTATAAGGTGTTCCCCAGGCAATTCTAATCCAGATTGCATTATCCTCATATTCCCTAAAATTGATGGTGACCTGAGTAGAAAAAGAAAAGCTTTGCTTTAAACACACATTCACACATCCAGAAAAATTAAAACATGCCGTAAGCCTGTGTTCACAAGACCAAACACAATACTGCTTGAATAAGTACCAAATCCCACTAGTGTGGTAAGGATTATATTTCAATCAAATTTCCATGGGAAAACAAAAACGTCACAAAATGAAGGCTCTGAACTCTAATATGACTTTCTTTTTACCCCTTCCGAAGGGCATGGACTTCAATTTTTTTTTTTTCCTATTTTTCATATAGTTCTTACCATTCCCAAGTTAAATCTATTTTGGTTTTGATGCAGATTGTAAGAAAAAACCTTTTGCCAAATATCTGGAAAATCTATTGACACCCAACACATCCAGACATTCTTACATTTATCAAAGCTGATTGAATTTGTCTTCTAAATTTTTTTTTGAAATCTCTGAAGTCAAAGTAGTCTGTTTCTTCCCCTGTTAAACAAGAAAATGAAGAATTTATTGAATTCTATCTCCAAGAACTGTTTCAGCGATGGTTTTAGTTTCACTGAAACAATATTAAGAAGAAAAAAGCTGACACTGCATAGCATTTTTAGGAAAGCTGGATATTAAATTTGAGTCTCATTATTGTTATGCATATATTTATATATAAAAGATAATTAGAAATTATTAGTTTCTAACAGTTGCCAGAAGAGTTAATCTAAAGTACTCGAAAAACTAGTTAAAGATAAATCCATACTCAGTAAATTGCTGGGAGTTATACTAGTGAGACTGCAGCAAGGAAGCTTTACCTGTTTTGTTCATATGGTAGACACTCCACACTCTTTTGTTTGGATAGATGTGGTTGTCTAGGGAAAACAGGAATTACTCAATAACAATTGAATGCTATCAAAAGGTAATTAAAAAATGATTTTACACTACTTTTATAACCAAGTTGTTTAAAGAAGATTACTTCTGACAATGTGATATAACTTATTTTGCAAACCTAAAAGCAACAGTTCTTATTAAAAGAGATAGCTGCTTAATTAAATTACAAAAGATCTTCAAAACAAAGGATATCTCTGAGGTTCAGTGTTTAAAGAAACACTTTAACTAAAACAACCATCAGTCTAAATTGAAACAGAGAGCTGTAATAATCATGTTGTGAATTAATATCGGAGCTCAATTTCCACCTGGAGTATTTGCAGGCAGCTTTTCCCTGTGCCACTTCTCATTGTGGCAAGATGTCAGGGCTCAGCATATACTGGAGATGAACATCTCTCTCTACATTTATAACTGTGCTCTGTATGTGGCTTACTAAAGTTGATGGCTATTTAGAATTCTAAAGAAACAAACAAGCTCATGTTGATGAAGGGGTTTTGGAAAGGAAAAAAATTAGTCAGATCCAAAAGGATTAATGTCATCTTTGTACATTAAGTGCATCCCTGCATCACTATGGTGATTGCTATGTGATTAAAGGAGTTACCAAGTTACTCAAAAAAAAAACAAAAACAAAACACTTAGATGTTATTTTCATTCATTTTTACTTACAGATGATGTCTAGGAGGGCTGCTTGCTTTATGCCTGCAGAACTTTCCTGGAAGGAAAAACAACAGTGTATTGTAAGGCTCACATAGAACAGAATCATTGCATATCCCAAGCTGGAAGAGGACCCATAAGGATCATTAAGTCCAACTCCTGGCTCCACACAGGACCACCCAAAAATGAGACCATATGTCCAAGAGCAATGTCCAGAAGCTTCTTGAACTCTGACAGCTCAGCGCTATGCCCACTGTTGAGGCTGCTCTAGTGCCTGAGCACACACACACCGTTCAGCAAGTGAGAGATCCCAGGACAGGCAGTTTCAATCACAAGGCACTGAAGTCCAACACACGGGTCATCAAGAGGCAGGTCCTGAGGAAAGGATTACCTCGCAGAGCTGGGCGACGCTGTGGGAGATGCTCTCTTTGGTCTGACGGAAGTTGATGGTTTGTAGCTGCGCCTCTGAGAGAAAGCCCCACTTCTGCAGCACTGCCATGATCTCATCGCGGGGGATTTTTAGCACAGTTCTTCGGATATACTCCACAGCGACCTCATCCATAATGAGGACACCTGGAAAGTTGAGGTATCAAAGAAATCAGACCAGCACATAGGCCAACTGCTCCCTGAATACGGTAGAGAAAAGTGCTGAAAGCCACCCTAGGGACAGCGGGAGAACCGCGGCATCATTCCCTAGCGTGGCATTAGCGGAGGTTCCGCCACTGACAGCACCTTAGTGTTTCCTGCAGCCCCAGTTCCTGAAGGCAGCCGAGACCGTGACCGACCGAGGGGCTGAGAGCAACCACGCCGAGCGTTCCTCAAGAAATAAGGCCGACCTAAGGCCCCGTAGCCCTCGTCCCGCACACCAGAAAGTCACCTCGCCCACACCCCCGCGTTCACAGCACAGAGCCCCACTCACCGCCGCACCTCAGGCGGTGCCGCCACTGCCACCGCAACACCAAACCGGCAACGCGCCGCGCCAACCGCCTCCCGCCTTTCGAAGTACCCAATCAGACGCTGCCCGGTGCAAGAGAGGTCCAATCACAGGAGGCCCCGCCCCTCTTCCCCGCCCCTTGTATCTGAGGAGACTTCCGGCCGGGTATGTCCGGGCACTTCCGGTGTCCCGGCGCTTTGGCTTGGGGCTGTGTGCTCGGCCCCGGCCCCGTCTGGCTGGGTTCGTCCTTTTTGGAACAGAAGTAAGCTGTGAATAAATGCTGCTCTTGCGAGAAGAGAACCCTTACACAGCTGGAGCTGCACTACAACGGTAGCGCTGCAGTTAGTCTGCAAAGGAAATGGATCTGTGGTTCTATGCTTGGTCTCTTTTTATAAGGGCTTTTTGATATGTTTTGTATAGAAGCGCGGGTTTTTTTTTAATGTGGGAGAGCTGAGCTGTTGGGGTCAGGTGTGCCGAATGTGCTGAAATGCCTTTTATATGCACAACTTTTGAAATGGAAAATATTTGAGCAACTTGGTTTAAAGAAGCCTTGCAATGAGTTCCACTGAAAATATCATTGAGGAAAGCTGTTGACTCGGTTTAAACACCCCCATATGGAAATATTAAGTGTTAAGCTAATTGGTGAGCCTGAGAAATCAACCAAGCTTATTTCTCTGTGTCAGGGAACTGATTGGTTCTTATTCATGGGAGATTCTGTGAAAAGAAGAAAGGAACTTCACTGTATTCCTGGTGTGCTGATCCTATGCTTCATTTGGGCAAGAAGTGGGGATGTATGAAGCCCCTTTGTCCTCCACGTTCTCATCTGCCCCAAGGAGGTCAGGAGGAGAAGCTGGCAGGTGGAAGAGGAAAAAACAGCTGTCCTAACAGGCGTGTGAATGAAGAGCTTGCCCTGCTCTTTTTGGACAGCCATTTGGTTTCTGACCACTGGCCCAGTACTTGTGGTTGTCTTGTGAATTCCGTAGTGCTGATAGTTTCCTTTTGCACATTAATATTTGATATTTCATATATTGACCAAGCGTGTAAGTAGCTTTTTTGGTTAGAGACAGCTGTTCAAACTTGTATTTAAAAGGTAGTTGAAAAGAATGATGATCTTTCTCCATGTCTTCAGCATTCAGAGGCTAGTAGCAATTTGCAGTTTGTTCTTATAGCATTTCAACTAAATCATTTAGCTGTGTGTATGCTGTAATCTTTAACAAGGCAGGGAGAGTTGTGCAAACTGCAGTATCTCCTATAAAATACATTAAAGGGCTGAATGCTCTTACGCAATTCAGTGGTATGTTTGTGCAAGAGGTTCATCCTTTCCAAATATTTGCCAGTTATTAATGTTGGCTTAGCATTCCACAGTCTGTTTTTGCCTTAAAATAATTATAGTATTTTCCTAATGTTCTATTTTACTGCTATTATTTCTTCTACCTCAATTTCATGTTTAACTTGATGTTCTTTATCCAGCAATTCTGTTCGTATTTCCTCGAGGCAATTTATATTGCTTTTTCCCTTTTTTTTTTAACAAATATTTTTTTCATGCATCGAGTCCTTATGAGCTACTGCATAAAATTGTGTCCATGTTCACTTAAATTCTAGCAAGATGACGACTTACTATCTTTATTTTAGGTTAAAACATTACTAAAAAGAAACTGAGGAAACCAGTAGCCCATTCTCTCCTTCTTCATACGTACTTTTGTTACCCTTTGAAACCCTTTCATCTACCCATCAACTCCCTCTGGCAAAATTATTTCAACTTTCTCTTATCATTTATAGGTGACAGACTCATCTGGCACTCCTAAACACAAATACAGTATTTAGCATTGATAACACTATTCTGTCATGAACTTCAAAAGTATTTAAAGGCTCCAGTTGAGCCTCCCTTTGCTACTTTGTAGCAAAACATTTTTAATGTTTGCTAATTCATTGTAGCCTATGCGAAGTGCGTACCACTTTAGGTAACTGAGCTTGCAAGATTTTAATGTTCTTGTTATGTGAAAATTAATTCAAGTGATCATAGAGCTGGTCACTCTCTCAAGGGAACGTTGACTCTAGTGTGGTTTCCAGCTTCTGTGTGAAAAGTACATACAATGTAATGTTGTACTTCCAGCTAGTATGGGGGAGGTTCTTGAAAGAAATGACTGGATGTGTTTGTAACATCATGCAGAAGGCACCCTTGCAGGTCTCCAGGAGCTCGTGAATTTGTTTAGAATTCTAAAACTTTATTTGCTTGTGGGAACGTAGTTCTTGTTAAGCAGAACATGTGATACAAAATACAGAGTAAATTAGTTTAGATAGCTCTTCAGGCCAAATATATTACTTGAGTATTGTAGGAATAGTAGAGTAGGTGATAGCTGCCAGTGCTGCAAGTGAATACTGGGACTTTGCAGTTGTAAAATCTGACCACTGCCAACCAGTATTTAGATGGCTTAGCTGTGGGGTGTTGAAACAAGGATGGCTACTGAGCACAGGAGTACTTTTTTTTTTTTTGCCTGATGTACTGCAGCTAGGAACCTGCTCTCTTTTGGAGGAAGGGCAATGATAAAATACCAAGTAAACAAGCCAAAAGACATCTACTTAACTTGTTGGCAGTATGGTTAATACAAGGAGAATTTTGTCGAGATGAGCCCATTTGTCCTGGTATGAACTGGACTTTTCTTCTTCCCACTCTAGTACAATAATCTT
Organism: Phasianus colchicus; assembly: GCF_987193195.1. NCBI lineage: Eukaryota > Metazoa > Chordata > Aves > Galliformes > Phasianidae > Phasianus > Phasianus colchicus. The sequence continues at coordinate 15,722,879 of NC_143448.1, read as the reverse complement.
CCACAACAAAGAAGTCATATTATTTCAGCCATTGTTATATGACAGTTTCATCCTTTTTGAAAAAGATCTCGAAAATGGCTTCTGGGATTGTTTTCTTTTTTAAGTGAGATGTTATATAAAAAATATATATGTTTCTAGAATGAAATTTGCTCGTGCCCCACAGAGCTGTACAGAGGAGCACCTGGGGGTCCTGGTTGACATGCAGTTAAACGTGATTTAGCAGTGCACCCTTGTGGCAATAAAGGCTAGCAGCATACTGAGTTGTGTTAAAGAAGTGTAGTTAAGTGGTTACTGTTCCACTCTCCTTGGCACTCTTGAGGACACAGTGGTTTTTAAAGCATCATCAAAGCTTTTGGATGGAGCTTTTTCAAAAAGCATGTAGATGAGTAAAAAGATGCCAGTTCTCAGAGTGCTGTAATGAAATATCAGGGTGCTTCCTGTTCCTACCCACCTATATGTACAGAGTAGAAAGAAGAAAAATACGTATATATAATAGCTATCCTATATCGATTGGATATGGATTGGAACTAGATGATCTTAAAGGTCCCTTCTAACCCAAATGATTCTATGTGTGCTATAATGTATATGCATGTGCTAGAATGAAGAAAACTGAAATAGGAGGATGAGAAGATGATCTGCAGTTCAAGAAAGGTTAATTCTCCTATTGTCCCTTAAAAGAAAAATCCCAAAAGCATCCTTAATGTCCACGATCACAAATAGTTTAAACTCATAGTTAATATTTGAGCTCTACAGATAAGGAAGAGACGTATACTGGTTCTAATTACCTTAAGTGTATAATATCAATTATATATATTATGTTGCATTTTGATTCAAAATACTATTATTATAACACTAATACCATATGATAATTTCTTAAGTGATCAACTTGAACTTTTATTTATACATTCATATTTTGATGTTGGCAGGTGGAAATTTTCTCAGATTCTTTTACTGCTAAAATCATCACTACATAAGATGCATCCAGACCTGTCTCCTCACCTGCACACTGAAGAATGTAACCTCATTATCAGTCTGCTCAAGAAGTGTCACAAGGAGGTAAGGAGTTCTGAGCAGAGAAAAGAGTGGGTGGGCTGGGGAAATGAATGTCAGAAAATTGGTGAGATTATCATACAATCATAGAAAAATCTCCAGTAGGCAGAGCAGCCATGAAACAGAGCTAGTACATTTATAGTGGTAAAGATATCTGACAACTGCTTGTAAAACTTTGCCAGTGACTTCATTAGGAAATGAAATATACCTTAAAATTGTGTTAGAGCTTTACAACGGTGGTGAAATAATTTTTGCATGTTTTAGTCTGTGTGTTTATTGCTCCTAGAATGTTCACAGCATTGCTGTATACCAGCTGCCTGCAGTCCAGATGCACTAGATATATATATATCTATATACGCAGGTATGCTGGTGTGCCTTACATTTCATGCTTGGAGAGCTAAATGTGAATTAACATTTGAATATTCTTAGTAGGCGTGTACAAAGGGATATAAAATACCTAATTGTCTTCAGAGAACTCAAGGCTTTTCATTGCTGTGCCATAGAAATTTCATCTCATTCATTCAGAAGTTGTTTTTTAATTTGTTCTATAGTAAACTTCTGGACATAAATGAGTCAGTCCCTGAAATGTAAGTTATCTGCAGCATTGGTGCAGTACTGTTAATTATTCTTCCAGTTCTCTCAGTTAATGTAAATAGATGTTCTGAATAGACATACTTCTGTATTAGTGCATGAGTTTAATTTTCTAGTTTGCTCGGCGACAAAAGTACATTTGAATGTTTAATAGAATTCACTGGTTTATACCATCTCATGCAATCTGCAGTATTTTCACTTCCATGTTCAGATGTGGTTTATAATTTTTGATAACACAATTATCCATAAATTTGAAGACAAAACATATTTAGCCTTACTGTTTTCTTAAGAATTCTGAATTTTTCTTTTCCAAAGTGATTACAGGCTGACAATATGTGAAATATGAGTGAAGATTCTTAGTGTGAAAGAGACATAACATTTTTTGAAGGTCTGGTTTTAAAGTAGCTAAACTAATGTTTAAAAAGCTTGTATAGTACCTAATTTCTTATAAATTTAAAATGATAACAATGTAGGAAGCAGAGTTTTAAAACTAAATTTTAGTATTAACAAGTATACTGTACCAGGCTTGTTCAGTACATTTTTATCTGTTAGTTTGTACTACAATGTTTTGAAATGTAAGCTAACTAGAATTGGCCAATGGCATTCATGGTGTTTTTCATACAGTTGTCTCTCTGTTCCTATGCACTGTGTAGATACCTTAAACCTAAGACACGCAATTCTTGTGTAGAACAGAACATCACCAAGCTGAACTGTAACTTATTTGACTACCTTGAGTTTAGTAGAGAACTGGAACTGAATGCTGTACTTGATTCCATAGCAGCAATTCAAAGTAATCTTCTGCCTATTTGACTTACAAAGATTCTGGGAGCAGCGGTAACACATTCATGCACGGGGTTATATTTTCTCATTTTGGTTTGAAGTTGGTCCTTTTATGTGAAGATGAACTAATTTTGTCAGTCTTAAGCTTACCTATGAGTGGATATTTGTGCTCCTCAGAACAGAGTGAAAGCTACTTTCACGTTCATTTAAAAGGATCAATAATTTTTTGTTTAAAATTGAAGGTAGATGAACTGAAATTGAAATCACTGAAATCTGACGAGTTTGTGATCTTAATTATAGTTATTAGTGACTATCTGCTGTTTTGTAAAAATACCAAAGACGCCTAAGAACCTTCACATGTAATTTAAATTAATAGTGAGAACAAAAAAGCCTTATCTTGAATTCTGTGTCCTGTATTTGTGTTTTCACAAAATTCAGTCTATTTCTGATCTAGAACCTGCTGCTTACTTTAAGTCTTATATCTAATGGAGAGTATCTAGTGGTTAATTCTTATTTGATGTCATTTTTTTTTTTTTTTAACAACACTGCTCTTGGCCCAAGCACATGCCTTATTTTTATAGACAGCTGCTGAAAGAAATGCATATTGTCTCACAGTCGTATTGCTGTAATGGGAATAATAACTATTTTTGGAAGACAGATTCCTTTTTCCTCAATCTGAGCTATAAACAGTTGACACTTTAGGAGTCTGGCTAAATAAATGTGGATTCAACTCACTGTATTAGTAAGAGCAGAGTTAGCTTGGAATGTGGAGCGCTCACTCTGAAATTGGGCATGCTAGTGTAAGAATAGAATAAAAAGTTAAATCTGTATAGCTAAAATAAAAATGTTTTAAAAGCAGATTGAGCTTTCAGTAAAGCAACCCTTTATCCCATGCAACCGCCTCAGTGTCATTTGATGCCCTTTATAAAGCAGAGAGATATAAACAAGTTAATTATAGCACTGCCATAGTTAAAGACTATGACAGACATTTATTAACGCACTCATAAGTTCAGCCATGTTCTGCTAGCTGACATCTACCTTGCCCACTACTTGAACTCTTAATAATGTTCAGCATGTCTCTGAATCCATCTAGCTGCTCATCAGCCACAGAAATATGCATTGGTTTCCCTGATGAAAACTGGGTAACATTTACCTATGCATCTAGTCTACAGCTGAGCTGTGTCACAAAGGTGGTGAATACATTCTTGAGGTTTGGAGAAAGCTTACTCCCTCTGTTCCCCCTCCACCCATGCTAGTTCTAACATTTCAGTCATTTATGTGTTTATGTGCAGAGGACACATCTTCTGGGCCCATAGCACCTCACATTTTTCACATAGCTGGGATAATGAAGTCCTTTGCCTGTAGATCTTCCCACATTTTTTTAAATTGCAAATGAGTTCAGAACACAAAGATTTGTGTGTTAGTGAAGCTAGTGCTAAGTGAAATTTATATAACTGAGTCCTCGATCAATAAAGTGTATGTTCTACATCTAGACTTGATGACTTCAGTGTAGGTATTGTATTTCAGTCTGATTTTACAATATGGTGAGTACCTTAAGCTTTCTGCAAGAGCACAGAATTACAGAATGGCCAGGGTTGGAAGGGACCTGAAGGATTATTAATCTCTATCCCCCTGCCACTTGCAGGGCCACCAATCTCCCTATTTAATACTAGATCAGGCTGCCCAGGGCCCCATGCAATCTGGCCTTGAACACCTCCAGGGATGGGGCATCCACAATCTCTCTGGGCAGCCTGTTCCAGTACCTCACCACTCTCTCTGTAAAGAACTTCCCCCTGATATCCAGCCTAAATCTTCCCTCCCTCAACTTAAAACCACATCCCCTTGTCCTGCTAAGATTGAGGTTATTCAAATGAGAAGTAGCTCTAGCTCCTAGCTACACAGTAAAAAAAAAAAAAAAAAAAAGTGGAAAAACCAGCTAGGATATATTGCAAAATGCAAATGTCTTTTAAAAAATGTAGAGGTTTGGAGGAAGAATTTCTTGAATTGTTATTTTTTTTTCCTTTCCCTAACTTACCAGCACAATGTTCTGAGGTTTTTTGGCCATTGCAATGATATCGACCGTGAGATGCGGAAGTGCTTAAAGAAAGAGGTAAGAAATAAATTTAAGTCATTAAATAACTAATAAAAGATTAAAGCCTATGTGATTAGAAAATGTTCTTCTTTTACTAAGTAGTACAAATCAGTAAATAGACTCTGATATGTAAGCCCATTCTGGATTGGGCTCTTTGGACCTCACTTACATATTTTTGGGGAAATAAATTTATCAGGAAAATTGCACGAATGAAGCCTGAAACAGTGCTGAGACCAATCTGAGCTAGGAACATGCATCTCTGCCATCACTTCTACTTTTGGCAAGATTTGGCCCTGAAAGTAATAACTGGAATCACAGAGGATGCTGTTAAAGGCAATATTTTCCTGTGGAGATGTAAATGTATGTGCTGACATTTTAGTGTTTTTTTCTTTTCAGATTGAAAGTCTTGAAATAATTGCAGAGTACAATTCTGAATGATTACTTCTTGCATAAAACTTCGTTAAATAATAGTTACTTTTTGAATTTCTTAAACGAGATGGAAGGCTCAGATATATCATTACAAATAGTGCAGTTTGGATGGGTATCTGGCTTTAACAAGTAACATGGACTATACTTGGTTACACTAACAAAATACACATTTTAACCTGCATTTAATACTGCAAATAAGAACTGTCACTTCAAAGGTTGCTCCTAATCAGAACAATTTGGGCGCCTCTTTACCCACCTTCCTTTCATTACTCTGTGGGAATTAATTTCATCTAATTGTGTCAAATACCATTCCTCTCCAAACTGTAGCACACATTTGGAAAACAAGTTTCTATCATATAACCTTATTTTTCTTTCTTCCATTCAAGCTATTACATTATAATGACTTTCTGAAGGCTGTTTCCTCACCTTTGAAAATCTGGCTACATTGATATTGTATTACTATGAAGTCCCTGTTCAAAAATCCTGTGAAAAGCTGTTCACAGCTATAGAATAGGTACAAAATAGGCACAGATAAAATTGCTAAAAGTCCATTGTTGTGTTCCACGTAATACCATAGGAAAATTAGTGAGAAAACAAATATTAACAATATGGCATGGGGAAAAAAAAATAACATTCTGTTAATGTTAAGTGATGTTTCATGCCTTTCTTTCAGTTGTAAAACACTCAGTATGATGAATGAAAAACTGGAAACTCTTTCCAAAATCCATCTGCTTAGTAGTCTATTACATTACATAGGGAATTGTGCATTTGTGGTTTCCTTAGTCTTTCATATTATAAAAAAAAAATAAAATTAACAAATATATACACTAAGTTAACATCAAGAGTTATTTGCATCTTGTGACATATATACCAAATCTGTATAGGTTTTTTTCATTTCTTTTTTAGCCATTAAGGAGGTTTCATTTTTGTCTCTAATGAAAGAAAGATTCTTCAATTTTCAGACTTCTGCTAATGCAGGAGCATATTTCAAAGATGGGCTTCACATTTGAGATATACACATGAATGCTTTCTTGATGTTGTTCACAATGGAGTCCCATTTCTTCTATTTTTTTAAACTGTGCAAAAAATTACTCTAACTCAACCCATATTTGCCTTTGTTCCTTTCATCTTGGTATACTGCTTTATCTGTGCATATAATTAATGACCAGGATCAAAAATAGACCAAGTCTGTGATGACAAATTCATATTTCAGAAGGCAGGCAAACATGTTAGTCCGTATCTTTTAAAAGGTAAAGAGCCTGATCAGTGCTTTAGAATAGCATTAATGCAACTTTTTTTTCTAGTTTGTGTGAAGTGTAGCTGTCAAACTTAAGATGGATATGTAATTAACTTCCTCCACAAGATTAATGGAATCTTTTTTTATTAGAATGTTCTAATACTCTTTAGCTTAATAACCTCTAACTTAGAAACTTGTGTTTTAAAAAAATAAATGTTAATTTCAAAGTAGAAATGAATGGGTATATAGATATGAGGAACTACATATCTAACATTGGTCAAAGATATTGTTTCTGATCCTGAGTAATAAAGGCTCTGTATGTTTAAAATTTGACTTATCTGTTTGGTGGGAATAACTGATCTAATAATTTCCCTCCTCTATCTTCCAGTATGAAGAAAAAAGGGCCAAGAACAAGGAGTTGCGTCGGAAAATAATTAATGCTCACAAAAACCTTGAGAAGTGAGCTATACTATATATGGACAATTGCATCTCAATAGAGACACTCACTTGAAAGTTGATAGAATATCTCTTTCATATTGCCATTATTCAACCTGTGGTTTGTGAAATGGTGGAAAAATAAACATACCTAAAACATATTAATTTCCAGAAAGATAAACTGAATGTGGGAAAAATAAAATGATTTCTCACAAGTTAACTTTTGGCCTCAAAAAGACACCTGTTGTGACAACTTCTGATTCTGTCATAATTTTGTTATGACTATTTAGTAGTGATGTATCAAATATCAATGCGTGTGGAGTATTATGCATTCAAAGCTGCAGCATTCCCAATCCTGTGTTGAGTTGCATTTATTCCTTCACAGTTAGTAGTTTCTCTTTCATCTTTTTTTCCTTGCAAAATGCTGAATGATTTATCACAACACTATGAAGAGTGAATGAAAACAGTGTTTAAATGGGTTACTAGAAATGAATTTCAAACCAATGTGGTTTGAAATTGAAGATGGCCTATCAAGCAATTAGTGGAGTTCTAGTATTTTTGCTGAAGCCAAAATGACGAAACGACCATTTTCCATTGAGAATATTAACAATTCTTCCTGCCAACTGTAAGTACAGAATAGACTGCCGTAAGTTAACTTGTTTATCATATGTGATGCAAATTGCTTTAGAAACTCAGAATGGAACTTCTTCAGGGATTCTAAAGCACTGCCTTCATTTACACTGAGTACAGTCAGAGTATGCTGAGCGCTGCCAAAAATACAAGCTATGTTGTTCATCTACGTACACTAATACAAAGGGGACGTTAAGTCATGATTACTGCTGTTGAAGAAAAACTCAGGTTAGAAAATGCATCTTGCCTTTCAGTTGCTCAAATCAATGAGCAGTGTGCTAATCAAGCTGCCTCATTAGCTACAAGTGTTGTTCATTTGCTATCTAACTGCAGAAAGTTCTGAACATATTTCTGAATGCCAAGAATTTGATATGAGGATGCTGTGTTGGCTTATGTAGCAATGGAGCTGCTTTGTTGAATGTCTCTTGGATTCCCCTTATTTTTTTTTTTTAATGACTTTACCGTTTTGCTTAGCAAGAAGACTACTTAAAGCAAAATTTTATTGAGTTAAATATAATAAATCTCTTGAAGTCTTTTGAGGAAAGAGCCTACTGTCAATGAATTCAACAGTTTGTATATCAATGCTAGTTCTTGTAACAGTCTTACATTAAGTTCTTGCATCTGTTTTGGAACAAAACTGTATTTTGAAAGGTAAGTTAGAAGTATTTGACTTGTTTTTCAATACCTGGATGGACCCAGTTGTGTTGGTAAAGCATGACTGCAAAAGTATATGCAGAAGGTGAGAGTTCCAAGAAAAACTGAAACTATTACTGGTGTATATTTTGATGTGCTCTCTATTTCTTAGGATAAATAAATGATATGTTATGTAAATTAAATGCTCTAGTGGTTGGAAATGGTGCAGTTGGTGTTATAAGGATACTTTTGAAGAGGACTTCATAGTGGAGTTCCCAGAGTGGGAACTTTGAATCTTTGACCTTCCTTTTGTGAGGATAAAAGATCTTAAGTAAGATTTGGTGTTGCCTCGAACCTATAAATAGAGAATTGTCTTAAAGATTAGGTTGAGAGGCTAATACCTGAGTGTAAAAGCACTGAAGCTTTCTTTTATTCTTTTACCAGATTCTGTGATTCCAGATCTTTCACTAAATAGCAATAAAATAAGAACTGAAGAGATGCATAACATTGTGAGTATGCAGTCGTATTCCCAAGGATCGGTGCATTTAACAAATGAAAGCCCAAGTGTTGTGCACTGTACATGAGTTTTTCTCTTGCTGAGAGATCAAATGCTGACATCTTTTCCTTCAGAAGGAAAGCCTGCTGAACAGCATAATGTACGTACGAAAGAGCAGGGCTAGCTCTTGCTCTAGTGTTAAACTCTGACTGTGAAGATCATTGTACTGGTGCTCAAATCTACTAGGAATAGCTTGGAACATTAGTTACCTGTCAGGGGAAATTAACATGAGTTATACTGCAGTGAGTGCTCAGTGGCTAGCTTGCTGTAAATTAACTCAGCACACCCTTCATCTGCAGCGAGTGCTCTGGTGCAGCATAGCTTGCTGTGCCTCACAAATGTAATACTGGAGCAAAAGCAGCACCAATTGCTTATGTGTTTGTAGCTCTGTGCTGTTACGGAGATAAGAATTCAGTGCATCACTGTCTACTTTCACCCAGTTTAACAGTTGTCTTTCTCCCAGCTGATAAACTGGGTATTCATAGAGTTAGGGTAACTGCTCCCAAACAGCAATGAATGGACTTCTATAGGCACGTGCAATTTCCTGAAAATTGGGGTGTATTAAAAAGAATCCCATAAGAAATGCAGTCTTGATAAACACTGCACAGGAATGATTAATACAAATAGCTATATAACTGAAGTATGCAGCTGAAAAGTTAGAATTATGCATGGTGTGAATCACTGTAATGAGTATTTCTGATGTTATTTATATACTTTGCTAAAGCTTTAGACAGGAATAATGATTTAACAGGCATTTCTTAGTGTTGGCACTGCCCATGTTTTAAAAGAAAGCGTGGCATCTAATATAAAATGATATATGTGGAGACATTTATAGAATACCTAAACTGATGTAAGCAATGTGAAAGATTTCAGAATCTGATGGTTTAAGGTTAATAATTAACATTTGTTCTCAAGCAGAGAGGATGCTCTGCTTGCACCAAGTAATGGACTGTAGGCTTAAGTTACAAATTTGGTATTAACAATCACTAAAGAGAAGTATCATGGAAAATCCTAATTGTCCTGCTAGATTTGTTTATTTTATAGAAGCTTTTGCTTGTAACTTGCTAATTGTGATCCTACTGGGCACAAGGCATAGCAGGGACCTGGTCCAAAGCGTGCACTGGGGCACCGTGAGACCAGCGCTCTAACTCTGCTTCTACAAAAACCAAGGTTAAAAACCTCTTAGCCTTAGCTGCCAGCAGCCTAGGGCCACGCTGCTCTGAACGTAAGTACACGCTGCTCCAGCACTGGGCTGAAATGGTGATTCCCCATCTTGTCATCGCTCTGCTCCCTCAAAGTTACGCAGTTCTTTCCGAGCCGATGCGCCGAGCAGCAACCGCGGCCATCGCTGCGGTTCCCTCCGTGCGCCGTCCTTCAGAGCCCCGCGGGGCGTTCAGTTCGGGGTCGTGCGGCTCAACCTCTCCTCCGGCCAGCAGCCCGGCACCGAGGGGCTTTGTGGTGGCTGCACGGGGAACGCATCGCTCGTAAACCGACTCGCTAAGCTCATCCCCGCCCCGACCTCCATCCCGCGCCCGGCCCGCTCTGCTCCGGTGGCGGCCTCGCTCCACAGCGCCGCCCAGCGGTCCCGGCGGGAAGCGGCACGCCACGTGCAGGGGCCGCCATCTTGTGGTGCCCCGCTGTCCCCTGCAGCCACGTGTGGGTGCCGGCGTGGCTCCGCGCCTCAGGTAAATCCTGTGGTTCCCTCAGTGGTCTTGCAGGTGTTCCATTCCATGGAGCGTTTCTGTGGCCCTCCGGGTGTGCTCCAAAAGCTCCGTGTCTCTTCTGTACTGAGGACTCCACACGTGCTCCAGCTGGGGTCTCACAGTAGGAGGAGGATCACCTCCCTCACCCTGCTGGCCGCCCTTCTTTTGATGCAGCCCAGGACACAATTGGCCTTTGAGGCTGAGAGCACAGAGCTGGCTGACATCCAGCCTGCCATCCACCAGCACCCTCAGGTCCTTTCCAGCAGGGCTGTGCTCTGTCCTTTTGTCCCACATCTCTACTGATCGTGGAGGTTGCCATGACTCAGGTGCAAGACCTTGTGCTTGTACTTGCTGAGCCTCATTTGTTGCACTTTCTCACAGCTACGTATTTGTGTAGATCGTTTTGTTGTATTCTGCTTTGCTTCGTATTTTAACACTGCTAGTAACGATCATTTAAAGTATTTTGTGTGTAAGTGATGTTAGTGAGGCAGCTGTGGTTACAAGCAGCCCACGTAATCATTTTCAATCAGTGTTAAATATGTTCTACTTAGTAGTTGTCTTTGGGATGCTGATGTTCCCAATTTAATTTAAGCTTTGCCCCATTAGGGCTTCCAAAAACCTCTGAGGAAAACAAAAATCAAATCCCCAAATGAGTAATACTGAATGGAATAACAGATTGTTCCTAATTGGTCTGCAGTGTCTTCACTGAGGTGAATATACAGGTGTGTGGAGTGCGACAGCAGACAGTCCAAACCTGGTTGCTGTTCACTGTTGTACAGCTTGCAGAGGGCACTCCTGGAGAATGGATTTTGAGAGACAAGTCATTTTTGTGATCAGAGAGTTCTCTTACTTTAACCAGGAACATAGGAGAGGCTGGTTGATTGTTACATTTGGTGTGAGAAAGAAGGTTGAAATACTAAAAGGTTTTCTGGAAAGTCTCTTTGCCCCTGCTGAGACGCTGCTGTGCTGCTGTTGGTTCTGTTTTGCAGAATGGTCAAGAAGTGTGAAGGCTAGAGAAAAGTAGCAACAAGGAAACCTGAAACTCTCCTCTGGAGCTTCTTGGTGTGCAAAATGGAAGCTCTTAAATCATCTTGTAGCTGTAATGAGTTTTTTCAGTGCTGGGCTTCTTCAAGAGTTCCTGTTTCTATGCTTGAGGCTGTGTTCATTGTGATCATGTAGCTGAGCTAAATCTGCTTGGGAAGTTGCATATTAATGCAGGAAGTCATGCATCAGGTGGAAACCAATTACAGTGTCCAGTACTCACTGGAAATGTTCCAATGTCTTCTCATGTGTTAGAAGATACTGCATACAGAAATTATGTATTACACGTTATGCTGGGGAAGGAGAAAGGACATGCCTGCAAGTGAAGTGGAAATTGTCACTTTAAGCAGGACAGCAGATGGAGAGCGTGGTCCGTTTGAAATTATCTTAATTGGGTCAGGTTGAGTATCTGTGGAAGAACTTCAGAAGTTCTTTATTGGGATTTATTTGTAGCTTGGTGGGGTTGGTATTGTTTCTGGCTACAGACCAACAGGCCTGTTTTAGCATATTGTTATGCTGTTCAGTTGAAGCTTCCTTAAGGCCTTACACAAAAAATGATAGTGATTTAAGTTATGCCTGGCAAGTGTAGGTCACATAAACCTTCATTTATATTGTGTCCTTTCCTTGGCTGTGTTGCCTTCCATTTGCAGCTGAAAGACTGTACAGCAGTTCTTGTTTTATGTGGGTTATTAGGAAAAAAGAAGAGGAAAAAGTAAAGGCAGTGTTGTAGGCTTTCTGAAATTATTAGTGGTGGTCATGGTCCAAAGCTATGTTTGAAGTTGGATTGCATGTGTATGCTTGTATATGTATATTTGTGTGTGTAAAAATAGGTACAACAGTAAGAGAAAGGAAATAGCAAATTGAACCAGTACTTCAGCACTTTTCTTTAAATAACAATTTCTTATCGTAAATACACATTTCAATTGACTAGCAATGACAAGTAATGCAAGTTATTTTTGTTGTTGCCAACAAACACTTCAAAGTAATTATGGTTTACTTTCCAAAGTTAAATCACCATATTCTCATCTTCGTTTCAGCTTCCTCTGAAAGTGGTGATGAATAAATGCTTCGACATAGCCCCTTGGGGTCTGTGGTGTGTTACAGAGAGACAGCATCTAGTAGACACAGACAAAAATAGCCTGGAGAAACCTCAAGTTTATCAAGACTCTTAGATTTTAGCTAGTGATGGATCTGAAACAAAACCATGGACTTACACATCTGTGAACTTAAGTTCAGATTCAGATCTGTTTTTATTTTACAGCTTCCTCTTATCTCTGCAAGAAGAACCAAAACCATGGTTTCAAGCTTCTCATCCTGAGGATGAGATCTGTGGGCTTGTAACTAAACACAAATTTACATGTGTGCTAGTTTTATCTTTTTCTTTTTTAAAGAACCAAAACATGAAAACTGTTTTAGCAGCTGGCCGTTCAGTGTTTTATCATAGCTAAATTAAGATTCTTAATTTAAATGTAAAATTGGTGGTTAGGAAAGGGAAAATGACAAGATGCTTCCCTGAGACAGTTGGCAGGTGGCAAGTTTGCACACTTTCCTGGAAACTTACACTGGGTCTCTTGATCTTTACTTGAAAATTGGTACTGAAATGGTAATATATTATTGCTGTTGAGACCTGCTTACAACATAGGACAGCAGTTACATATAAGTTTCATGATGGAATCAGATTAGATACACTAGACATTTTCTGTTATAAGCAAAGTATGTAGAGGGAATTCGTAATTGCAGCTGGTTTTCTACAGAAATTGTATTCTGTTGCATTCTTTTCACAGCAACATGTGAGATTTCTTTCAGTTAGATACTTCTGAAATTGATTTAAAAACAATGTTCTTTTTATTTTACAAACAGACGGTTGAGCCTGGCTGGTGGTTTTGTTTTGCATGCTTGTGGGGAATTAATTCTCCATTCTGAGTCCACTTTTCCTAGGTCAGCAGCTAGCAGTGAGGAACATTAAGTAAAAATAAAACCCCTATTTTTAGTTCAGCTACATAATGTTCTATTTATAATACTGAAATTTCAGCTAGTACCTGGCTCCTTTCAGTTCAATGAACTCAACTCCTCTGTTAGCCCTCCTTGCTCTCTTTTCACACCTGCCCCACTTGATTCTTTTGCAGTCATTTGTGTAGGTCTGAGGATGCTTTTCCAGAAGGGCTCTTAATTCTGCACAGTGCTGACAGCTATCAATTGAAGCGATTTGACTACAAGGAAAGGCAAGTAGTAGCTAACAGGGAGTACTCAAAATTTGGCATAATTCACTTGGCCGAATTTAAAACTGTGGAACTCTTTAAAAAAGAGACAAAGAAACAGACAAACAAAACCACAAACCCTGCAGTCGTAATGATGTATGAGTCTCTGCAACACCTAGATAGGTTTTTCCTTCTCGTTTCAATCCCTCATGGCTAGTGAAAGTAAGAAACTTTAACTTCTTTTTCCTCCGGGTGATACATGATGGTCACTTTCTTTTTTTCCCCTTTTATTTTGTATAAATCTTATCACAGCTCACAATACGAGCAAGAGACCAGTGAGAAGGAAACAATCATAGAATAGCCTAGGTTGGAAGGGTCCTTGAAGATCATCCACTTCCAACTCCTATACCATGGCCAGGGTTGCCTCTTTATAGATCACTCTGCACAAGGCCTCATCCAGTTGTCATCTGCAACTTAATGAGGGTGTACTCAAACCCCTCAGCTAGATCAATAAAGTTATTAAACAGGTATAAACCAGCCCCAGTATTGACCGTTGGGAAACAGCACTCGTAACCAGTTGCCAGTTGGATATAACTCCATTCTGGGCCTGGCCATCCAACCAGATTTTTACCCAACAAATAGAACACCTGTTTAAGCCAGCTTCTCTAGGAGAATGCAGTGGGAGAGAGTGTCAAAGGCTTACTAGTGATAGGATGAGGAGAATGGCTTCAAACAAAATGAGAGGAGATTTAGGGTAGGTGTTTGGAAGAAAATCTACTATTTAGAAGAGAGATTGATTAAAATGAGTTGAAAACCTCAGAGTCTAGCTGAACTCTGGGGTTTTGCCAAGTAAAAGATGGCCCTCAGCATAAGACCTTAGGAAAAATGCATTTGTGCAAAGGCAGCTTTTAGCCTGTCCGTGGCCTTGTAGATAAGGCAGTCACTGTAACAACAGGAATAGTTCCAAAATACATTTGTCAGCTTGAAGAGTTGGAAGGAAATATTAACCTGCTACTGGGTGTTCTGCTGTCCTCAGAGAAGGCTGCATTTGGAAATACCACTCTGGTTAAGCCAAAACTAATGCAGAAAAAATTCCATTTAGAAGAAATCTATGAAGCCAGATAGACCCTATAATTCACCAGAGGCCAAGAATCAAAAATAATAAAATAAAAACATTTTTATTTCCTCTGTATGATGTATCTTGCTTAGAAGAAATGAAATTACTTGTAAACCTACTGCATTTCATCTGGGTTGAGTCATGCTAGAGACTGATGAGGAGTCGGATGGGGGCGGCGGAGGAGGGAATGCAATTCTGGTAATGTGAAGACCTTGTCATTGTGTGGCAAGGTTTGGATTTTAAGAGCCATCATTTGTGCTTCTGAGAAATTTTTGTGCAGTGTGTATGATACATGGTACTAGATGTACTGTGCTGGGTTGAGTTGTGCTGGAAATGGAATAGATGAGCAAGGAGTTTGCCAGGCATGGTTGGCTTGTTCTAACAGAGGTAACAAAGCCTGATAGCTGGAAACATCTGTGCTTGGGGAAAGCCAGGGGCAAAACAACGTAAACCTACAACTTCAAAAAATGGACAACAAACCCTGTAATCAGTGCTGCTTCACCAAATTTGGTGGTAGGGGTACAGAACACTTCTTATAATCAGATTCCATTTATAAATAGCTCCATAATGCAATGAAATGTCAGGTATCTTCAGAACAAAAGCAAAAGGTAATGTTTCTGGGTGCTCCATTTCATCTCCTATTTTGAATACAGATCCAAAGAGAATTTCTCCTTAGAGAGAGCTCAGTGTTTTGGGTTCGTTTATTTATTCATTCATTAATTCTTTACTATGCATTTTTATACCAGAAGCAATGATAAATGAAAAATAAATGAGGTATAAATACAGGAAAAAGTACAAACCTTACTTCTTCCTTTCTAAACCTTCATCGATGGTTGGGAAAAACATTCCTCTTCGGAGAGAAGGGCAGTGGTTGGAAGGAGGTTAGATGGCATAAATGTGTAATTGTGTTGTTAGATTTAGTATTGCAGTGTCTGTGAGGGAAAAGAAAGGTGGTGATGGGGGGGAGGGGTAGAGATCTGCAGGACGGATATTAGAGTGTTGTCAGTCTGTGCTTTGAGGAGGGACCATGTGGTAGACAAGGTCAGCAGAAGGGCTGAAAGAGAAAATGTGCAAAAGTGGGAGGGCAAGAAGAGCCCTGTGGAAAATGTCTGCTGTGCATGAAGGGAGTAAGAGAAGGAGCAGATCACAGCTGAGTGTAGGTCTGCATAGGACTCATCACGAGTAGAGAATGCAGTTTGGTGAGGGATGGGCAGTTTGTAGTGTCAGAGATGTTGATGGAGCGTCGCAAGAGACAAGAGGATATTGAGTCACGAATGTAAAAAGGCCATCAGTGATGGCTGCGATGGCTGTGTCAGCAGGAAAATGCATTTCTGTAGTCCTTAGGTGGAGGCTGTGATGAGCTTACAACGGCCATCTGAGCAAAGAAATTTCCATTTTTAACTTTCTTTACCTTTAAAAAGTTCTGATCCTTTCATGTCTTGTAACAAACATCCTCCGAGTTATTCATTAAATGACTAATATTCTTGCACTTTATACAGTCATAAATAACATGTGGTATATGTGACCATTCCTGGCAGAGCTTCAAACTCTGTTTCTGCAAATAAGCATTTGTTTGCCTTCTACTTAATAATAAGAATCCAGGGATGAAGATACCACTATAGCATTTTTTCAATTTTTTTCAGTCTTTGCTCCAACTCTTTGCGTTTTCCCAATTTTTTTTTTTTTTTAATGACAAACACCATCCTCCTTCCTGGTCTCCCATCCTCCCTTCACCTTTCACTCTGAGCAGAATCCTTTCCAAAGCATTGAGTGGATTTGACGCAAGTACAAATATGTTAAATTATGCCATTGTTCTGTTTTTCCTGGAGATTTTTTTTCCCCTTTGTTTAATTCCAAACCTGTTTGATGCTGTCTTCTTAGCTTAGTGGTACACAGTGTATAAATTTAGCATAGCCTCTCAATTATTTCTGCATGTTTAATTTCAGTATCTCTATTTTACTTCATAAACTGTGGAAAGAGTTCCAGACTGGTGAATATTTTACACCTGATACATTACTTGTTTCTAGAACATAAACACTAATTACAGTATAGATATATCTGTATTTTTGAATAAACATCTTCATTTAGAGACTGGCTTAAGACAGGAGAAAATTAATATGATAATATCCTTCATTCATGTTAGAGAACGCTCTGTGGAGCCAGTGATGGCTTCAGAGATTTTATTGGAATGAAGAACTGTTACTGTTTTAGAGCATAAAGTGGGAATACACGAGTTGCTTTTGCACATGTGCGCTTGTGCCCAGTGTCTGCTGTGGATGAAAGGTCGTGGCTGACAATAGAGCCTGTGTGTCACAACAGTTTGCATCCCTCTGTCTTTGTTTTTTGAAGGTACTTAGAGCACTGAGTGTGGTTAAAAACCTTTGTCTATCAGCAGAATATTTACAAAAATAGCTGGTAGTTATTTATAGAGGTGTGTCTGCATTCGCCTTTTCTTGGACGCTAATGGAATAGGTTGGCTTTGTTCCTTGTGAAAAGGGGCTGTGCACATCTGTAGCATTGTATTAACTGGTGTACCAAATCTCACTCGAGGTGAAGTTCCACCAGGGAGGCAGCTGATACACTGCTTTTGGTTTATTTGGTGAATGTAACTGGCACTCGGCTTCAGCTTTTTTGTGTTAAAAAATCTTGATTTTTTTTTTTTAATTCGTGTTCAAAAATATTAATAAGATACAGGAGAAATAGAAATTCTATTTGATATTTGAATATGTATGAGGAAGAGAAGACTGTATTAGGAGCCAGTTGCAAATAAGAGTCTTATTCGTGGGAAATTAGGAGCACAGTTCAAAGAATAGATTTAAGAAAGTCAGCAGCTAGAAAAAAAATGTGTGGTGAGTGAATACTGTGCTAATAATGAACAGAAATACAATCCTGCTGCAGCCAGTAATAACAGAAAACATTATGTGACCATCTTCCTCAGAGATGGAGATACCGACGCAGAGGTGATGCAGAATTTAAGCTTGGGATACAAACTGTGAGGAATTCATTGAGGAATTTAAAACAAGTACCTTACACAGTGTGAGCCTTGGCATCTGCACTTCCTCCTTGTAGTGGTAGAAATCCCACCTGCTGAACCAGAAAATGGTTCAGAAAAGGAGGAGATCCTAAAAGATAGGACTGCAATAATATGAGCCAGAGCATATGTGGAGCTGGGGGTGGTGCTTTGCAAAAGGCACCAGGAAAACAGGTATGCAAAACCAGCTAGGTGTGGTGCGTAGAAATCTGAAAGCTGAGGTTTCGTATACCTTGCTGTTGCTGCTTTTGAGCTTCAGGGACTGTTCCAAAGTAAGAGAACTCTTTTGGTAGTTGCCAGCCCTTCTGGGTGTTCTAGAAGGTCCCATTGAGCTGGGTTGGCTGTGTGCAGAGGGAGCAGAGGCTGTTCAGCTCCAGACATTTCTAGTGGTGCGTAAACACACTGACAGAAGAGAATTTAGATGAGTGGTATAAAGACCTCATAACTCACAGTAATGCTGATTTCACAAGCAGCTTGGATCTTGAACCAGTGAAATTAGCGCAGCTGATTTGAGCTAGCAGTTTATTGACGTAGAACAGCTCATTAACTCAGTAATTGTTTAAGTATGAAAACTTTGTTTGAGGAACTTCACATTTCCACCGGCCAAATTCCTTTGGTATCCTGATGTCTGCTGCTATCTGTCTTGAAAAAATCTCGAGGAGATGTAGTAGTTAGAAGATGCCATTGTGCTTGAAGGCTTGAAGTCCATTGTAAGCCACAAATCAAGCATTTCCATGCCTGACCTGGGAGCAGCCTTGGAACATGAAGGCACTGATGGGTTTGTTGGTGATGAAGGACCCAGTAGTTGTCAACTCATGCTTTGATCTCAAAAGGTAACAAAGTGCTGCTCCAGAAGAACATCCAGTAGGTTAAGCAGGCTTTTTGGCTCAACAGTTCTGCTCAATCTGGGATGTCCCTGCAGGCCCTCTGCCACCAATTCATGTTTTGCATTTGTGACAGTACGGTTTAGCTGTTCTCATGCTGGATATTCCCAGTTTTTTTTTGTTTTTTCCCCTTAGGTAAGTAGAGAAAAGCAATAAAATGAATAGGTGTGTATGCCTCCTTTAATTCAGCTGTGGAAAAATCCAGTTGCTCCATCAATTTGAGTGACAGCTTTGGACAAGAAATTATCATGTTTATTTTCCTCCCAGTAATCTTGCTCATTGTTAAAGGAGAGGTGAATAGATGCTGTTCCTCTGCTGCTAATGCTCACAATGGCACAGAATATTAGCTCTAAGTAGGTGCATTTTTGAAGTGAATGTTTTTCAGGCCCTGTCAGGCATTGGAATCTGTTGGCTGTTATGGTTTTGATTGCTAGTTAATATTTTTTTAATTATTATTCTTGAGACCTATGTCACAGATGCCTGTAGTTCATCAACAGGTGCTCTGCGTGTTTTGCATGGTGAAGATTAATACAGAAATAGTATTTACATACAAACTCCTATCTGTCAAGGTTTTGGTTTGAAGTGAGAAGTGACCATTGATTCCAAAAATTGCTGTCCTGTTCCCAAACAGTTAAGCTGAATTGTACAATTTATTCCACGAAGTCATAAAATACTTAAAGTAGATAAAGATCCTCTTCACCTCCTGCTCCTATCAAATTCTCTGTTAATGGTGGCACATTAGGAAGAGATTAGCATGCTACTCATTACTTCTTTACTGCTAACATAAAGCTGTTACCCTTGATTAGGATTTACATAAAGCATTTCTAGGGAATTATTCCTGATATTTAGTACCTTGAATGTGTAATTTTCAGGAGTTCTCACAAATTCGATCCTTTTGAAAACTCCTATAATTTTGTCCCTTTCCACTTTTTTCTGCATCTCCATTACTGTATATATAAACATAAACACAAGTTAAGATATTAAGTAGCTTTGGATAGGCAATGGGAATCCTCCTCTGCTGCCTGACCGTTTGAGAATGATGCACCATGTAACGATGCTGCAACTAAATCTTTCTATACTGACATCTCTTTTGATGTGTAGGGAGACTTCAACCACCTCTGAGTTTCTCTTAGGTGCTTTTCTTTTGGACACGTGGCTAAAACTTTGGACAAGGAGGGACAGGGACTCATTTTAGACAGTCGGCACAATTTCCCACAAGGGAGTGTTTTTGCCCTTCCCTCAGACATATGCTCATCTTACATACTTCTTAACCCTTAAGACAGAACTTTTTTCGGGCAATGGTATGTTAGGTGCATAACCACAGCAGCCAATTCTTGTAACCTTTCTGCTCTTAAGAGGTCCAAAACTCTTACTGGGTCTTTTGTGCCTTGGCTGCTTGTCTTAATGCTGTTCTTTCCCAGTGTATCTGTAGTACTGACTGTAGCAGCCATTAGGGCATGTTGATGAGGTTACTGTAACTGCTGCCATGCTGAAGGAGCGATGTGTGTGGCTGTTTGTCTGCAGGGCAGTCTGTCCCCTGCCCTGCCTGCTGCTTCCAGCTGCACGGGGTACCAAGCTGGCTAAGCTGTTTTCTTTGGGTGACTGTGCATGATGCTTAATTTTTCCCTACTTCTCCCTGAGCTGGCAGTAATTCCAAAGGCAACAAAACAGCTCATTGACTGTCATCCAGAAAGAATTGCTTTGTTTTCTTTATTAAACTGTGAGTTTTTAAGACAGAGACTAGAATGGGCTTAGTTCTAGTAAGTTAGAATAGCCTGGAGGGCTTTTTGTGCTGTACCAGCAATCTCCTGTGTACCAGTGGCAAGCATCCCTACTGCAGTGTAAATCGCTGGGTAGCTCAGCATACCTTTTATTTAGCTGCATATAAATAAACAGCAGGATACTTGAAAGAAATAACACTCCAGGGAAAACACAATCCTAGTGCAATTAGAGCATTTCTATTTAGATAATTGAACTGAAATTATAAGCTTGGATCTAATCCTCAAAGGATACAAAAAATTGGCAGTTCTAGGATGATCTGCTTCCTTCATTCTTTTTTTCCTCCTCAGTACATAGGTATCTTTGGTTCTCCCTAAATACTGATTTCTGATTTTTATTTTGTCTTTTTTTACTACTATAATGAGAATGATACTGAAAATTTTGGAATAGCAAAGGATGCCCTGGAGATGATCTAATCTTTGAGAGATTCTGTGGAGAGGAGTGATAACAAGCATGGTAATGTACTGCTGCTGGAAAGAAAAACATGACCTCATGCAGTTACAGAGGGGCTTACCCTAATTGTGAGTGCAGGCAGGGTGGTCACTAGGGAACTGGTGAGACGGGCAGTAATCTCTATAAACAAGTGTTTACCTCAATGAGACTCTTCATACCCTCCTTCTGATAAGATCATGCTTGCTGTGAATATTTTTTTTTACATTCTGAAGTGTGGCTTGGTGCTCCTTACGTTAGTAAGGAGCTAAAAGTAAGGTTTTATTCCTGGCTCTGCCTTTGGTTTCAGATATGAGTTTGGGCAATCTGACTCTTTGTTTGCATCTTTTCCCGTGTCTATATAGTGACTATTACCAGCCATGGGTGGATTATGTTGAGTTACTTTGCATACTTTATTTTGGTTTCTTTCTTTCCTTCTCTGTTTGGATATATCTATTTTTGTAATCCTTCCAGTTTGTGTCAAACTGAGACCCTCAAAAACTAGAGAATTGGAGCTACAAAGGGACTTCCCTGTTAGGCAACTCATGAGAGTGTCTGGGCCAGGAAGAGAATGTTTTCAAATACCTGTGTGTAAAGAAAATCTCCCCATAATCCATTTTACTGCTTTGTTCGGTTGTGTTTTCTTAAACATTTCCTCAATTCCCTGTTTGCAAACCATTTTATGAGACATTTTACACTTGCAGTTTATAGAAATGCTGTTTTGAACATCTGCCAAAAAGTAGATTTGTAAGGATGGAGCTGGAATAAAGAACTTAGAACATGTTGCAGTTCATAAGATTAAAATCAGAAGTTTTAAAAACAGCGTTTCAACACAGATTATTTATTGAAAACGGCTGAGTTTATTGACAAAGCAAAATGCGAAGCCAGTAAAGCAGCATATGAAGTGCTCTTGCTGCTATTGGAAACTACCTCTGTATTTCTGTAAGGAGATTCCAAATCAGAAAAGTCAAATGTTGCTTTGTATATGACTTAGAAATACTTAATGGCTAGAGTAGTAAAATATGCCTTGAAATTATTATTGTTTTTGGCATGCGCAGTTTCTTTCTGTATACCCCAGAGCTCAGATTTATTTCACAAGCACATGAGAAAATGGGTATTATCCATATGTAGTTTCTGTGCACTCGGCCTCTTCCTCAGCTCTTTAACATTTAAAGGAAGGAAAAAAGAACGGGTGTGAAAGTGTGGGGGCAGTTTGAGAAACTGATTTTTCCTTGGTATGGGATTGTGTTATTCTGCCCCATAAATCACATCCTCAAAACATCATTTACTTCTCAGTTTTGCTTTTGAACGGCAAATATTCATTTAATCTCTTCTTGGTTCTCCATCTCATTCCCATCAGCAAAGAACATCTTTCCGCAGCCGCAGAATGGCAATATGAACTTTGCACCTTCTTTGGGATCACTGTGGCTGAGATCCTCAGGGGTTTCCTCACCTGCGTTGTACAAGCCTCTGAGTGCTGGGTGCAGGAGGAAGAGATGGAACTGCTTCTTTTCCTTTCTACCTTAGAGTATGATGACATATATCAGTCTTAGCCTAGCGTAAAGTAAAGCTGATACAGATCAAGTTTTATTGATCCAGTATTGGTAAAGCACAGCAACAGCCTGCTCAGTATTCTCCCCATTCATGGTCTGTTTGACACTCCCAAATGGGCACAGAGTAAAAGCCACAACAATTGAGGATTATTCCGAGCTGAGGAAATGCTTGTTGACAAATTTCCGTGATTTTACTTTTGAATCATGCTGTTAGATCAAGGCACAGCAGACTTAATGGCTGATGAAGTCATTTGCGTTTCTCTTTGTTGCTTGTGGTCTGCTGAATGTTCCTTTATATTACTGCAGGATGCAAGTTTATGAAGTTAATGTGTTATTATCAAAGCCTTTTACTGTGGCTATTATACACCTCTTTTTTTCTCCTCTTTAGCAGTCAGCCATCTGCAAGAGCTGTCTATTGTATCCAAATGATTGTGATAGTGCTCAGCTGGAGTACAAACAATAGTAGAGCTGGTTTCATTAGCAAAGGGCATGCCAAATCAATGGCCGTGTCCGAGTCCTTCATTCCTAAACTTCTGTCAGTACAGTTCATGTAGAAGGGTTAAAGTGGTTAACTTCTGATTTACACGAGCTCAAGTGAAAGCAGATACAGGTCCCTGGGCTGATGCAGTTCATATTAATGGAAAACTGTTTATGGTAGTGCCTAACTTTTTTTGTTGTTACTGTGGCAGTGAATAAAATCAAGAGTAAATAGCGAATTTCAGTATGTGTAGTAGGTGAGAAATTGAGAAATCTTACAGTAGCAGCTCTAAATTAATACTCAACTGTCAATTATCTTCATTGTTTTCTACAGAGACTGGCTGAATGTTTCTAACAGACACAGCTATATGTGCATGCTGGTTAGAAAATATTGTTAACTTTCTTACTGTTAGAACGCTCTTCACTACTTGTCCCAGCGAGCAGTAGAAGGGGTTCCCATGTAAAATTTTCCTTCCTGTAGCTTTTTAGAGAGTATTTAAAAAAGCAAATCCCATGAATCTGAGTTTAGACTCCAGATTGCTTCATTTCTGCAGGGAGTGATCCTCAGATGAAGCAGGTGTTCTCGTGGGGTTTGTACCTCATTACTGGGGGAAGTTAATTGGTAGCGCAAACCCCACAGAAGCATCAACTTCATCTGCAGACAGAAGATACCTGAGCTGTCCAGCATAGCCTCATTTGTTGGTCTGAAAGAGAAAAAAAGAAGAGACTTGTGCATTTCCCTGGTGTGAATTTACTAGGGTGTGTCATTTGCTGAATCAAATGATTTGCTGAAGCAAATGATTCTACTTTGTGCATTACTGAATGCTGGCAGGAATCACATCTACTGTGTCACCTTGGGCTGTACTACCCATCTGCCTTGTGGCTTTTAGCCTGGGCACTGCTTGGAGCAGGGACACTGAACATGGCACTGAGGAGCACTTGTATGGAGCACTGCGTGTGGATGTGCTGGGAGGCAGTTTGCTACTAAGACTGGCAGCTGGCTGCTGTGTGCCATTACGTGCCTGAAAATGCCTGTTGAAGACGAGGGGACTGGAGGGCAGCAGCTTGCTGGATGGGACACGTGGAAGATGGGAGGCAGGAAATCGGACTCAGCAGAGTTTTTTGTCATCATGTATAAAGGCTGCCTGATAACAACACACCTGACTTTCTGTATTCATAGTCTTTTCTGAAATACAGCTTGCTTCTCATTCAAAGCAAACTGGGAGGAGTCAGAATAGCAAGGCAGAGTCAGTAACAGAAAGTGACATGAGTGTAGAGATGAGTGGCATTTTGAGGAAACCCCTTCATCAAGTATGCATTTCAGTGATTAACCCAGTGAAGGGTTTTGTAATCTTACAGCAAAGAAGCAGAGGAGGAAATTCTAGGCAGAGCATTTGTTCTTGACCAAGCAAGCAATGTTTGGTCAAAGTAGGCTGTTATTATTTTGATAGTGAAGTAGTCTCAAAGCCATACTTGGTTTAGTGCTTCTCACTGCACCGTTAAAAATATCTAGCTTCTGTCATGAAGAGCTTCCAAGGATGTATGTGTGTAAAGGAGATGCCTTCCCTTCTCAGTTCACGTCTGTGCTGCATACAGCAAACCTGATGTGTTCTCCTTTATGTGCTGTTACAAAGCAGATCAGTCTGGCTTTATCTTATGTTAAAAAAAAAAAAAAAAAAAAAAGATAATCTTGGACTGTTCTGCACAGAGCAGTTTTAGGAAATGGGTAAATTCATCCTCACAAGACTTCCTCAGAATGCGTTAAAACTTTTGTTACTTTTTCAGATAAAGAGCAGTGCCAGTTGGTGAGATTGTTATCTGCAGGGGCAGGAGAAATTGAAGAGCTCTCAAGGTTTTGGTCTGAGCTTGTTACCTTTGTGTTGCAGAAATGCAGCTACCATAGGTGAGGTGTAATTAGCTTTAGGGTAAGAGTGGTTTTGAATTAGCGTTCCTAACATGTGCAGCAGCTCTGCTGTTTGGTTTTGTTTCCACAAAGAAGACTGCATTAATAAATGCTTTTACATACATTAATACACATGCAGTTTTTTTAACCAAGCATGTACTAGAACACATAGCGTTAATTGCAGGACAAATGTAGTTATCCTATGCATAAGCAATAAGAGTAATTTTGAACGTGACAGTATTATCTGTTGTTCTCCAGTGCAGAGAAACTACATATATTTTCTACATTGACAGAAGCAGCAATAGAAGTTAAAACATCATTTCTGAGGTTCTATAAACCAAACTGACTGATGTGCTGTCTGCTGAAATATACATTGCCTCAAAATTGATGTTGCTGTTGTTGTTGGTTTTTTTGTGTGTGTCTAAACTTTTAGTCATCTATCTTCCTCAAAGAGAGAGAAGAGGTTGGGGAAAAGAGATTCCCAGCATCTGCCCATAATGAAGGATTCTTTTTATTCTGTGTTTCAAATATTTCTTTATCAAAACTATGCCATTCTCTGAATTGCTTCTCAAGGAGGAAACACAGTTTTCAGCTTTGAAGGCAGGAACTAAACAGCTTGCCCCAGAGGGCTTTAAAACTAATAGCAAGGGTGAACATGCTTGTAATTATTCATCCTGGTGTTTTAGGTTTGGAAAATGCAACACAATCTGATTCATCTTTCTAAATTGCTGCATGGTAAAAGATTTTCTTGTTGTGAGAAGGTTAGGAGATAACAAACCTAGTAAAGAAGATGACCTGGGATGGTTTAAGATTTTCTTGCAATATAGTTAGTTTATTCTTTTCCAGACCATTATTCTGTGTGGAGGACAGAAGGACACATAATATTTGTCATTAAGTGAAATAAATTTGCCATTCTTGTCTCTACCTTTTATATATTGAAGCTGTTGAAGCCCTGGCTTCTTCATTACTCTAATTCAGAATAAACCAAGATTTCAGTTTAAGAGGATGTTTCCCTGCTCTTCCCCTTCCCCAACTTTTGCCTGTTCAATGCAAAGTCAATTATTTACCTGTTTAGCATCCAGTGATAGTGAAGGGGGTCAGTTAAGTGCTGCTCATTGCATGAGGGGGAGGAGCAGGTTCGAGGGGTGAGGGCAGGGGACATCTTTCCAACTTTCATTAATCTGGATTTTTCTGACTGTGTTCAGAGGAAGGTCTATGCTAATCTTGTTTGTTTTGCCTGAAGTGGTTTTCATGCCGTTTAAAGGGAACAGCCAAGAACTGCACTGAAAGGCAGTAACCTCTGCAGCTGAACTGCTGATGAACATCTGGGATTAACCTTTTCCACCAGAACGACCCTTTGCAAAGTGGGTGTTTATCTGTGCCTTTAATTTCTTCTCTCTGCAGGGCTGAACTAAAAATCTAATAAAAGAGGTGCCTGTATACAACAGCCTTAGATATCATTTTGTGTTCAAAGCTTTGCATATTAATTTCTTGGTGTCTCTTATCCTTTTGTATTTGGCTGATACTGTATTTTAGATTATTGGAATACAGAGCACAGGGAGGTGCTACCATGACATGTCTTGGGGAAATATACTAGCTCTTGAGCGTACTGTCAATTGAAGGATTAGCAAAGTTCTTACTTTATAGTTGCAAGCAAATATTGGCAAGATACTGCTTTTTATTTTACTTTTTTCCCCATGGGTTGAATGATTTCTTCAGGAGTTAATAGCTGCATCTTCCTTCTGTTCCCATTTCTTGATCAAGGATTTGCAGTAAGATGAAGCAGAGAAGAGCTGGTGGCAGAGGTTGTGTTTTACAGAACTGCCAGTGTGGTGCCCTTAATTGTTAATTAGGTATCGATTAAGAACGCATGGCATTGTCTTAAGAGGGAAGATGAATTCAAATTAATGGTGAGCATCTCCGTCAGCCCTGTGCCACTACGGTGCAGAGCAAACCTGTTCCTGTTTTTAGAGATTGGGAACAATGTCCTTGCACAGTTGTAAACAAAGTATGCTCCTTTATGGTGCGTGGGCTGTGGGAGTACAGCATGTAAGTCTTACACTGTGAATTCTTGATCTTGTTAGAAGGCAAAGCAGTAGCTCAATCTGTTACGAAAATTCTTATTTGGAAAAATGTCATTTCAAGACTTAAGTTTGCAGGAAACACATAAACCACGCTTAAGGCAGGTAAACAATGTGCTGTAAAGATTTTCTCAGAATGGTGGAGTCACCATCCCTGGGTTGTTCAGGGAACAAGTCATGGTTAGTGGGCATGGTGGGGATGGGTTGACATCTGGACTGGGTGATCGTAGAGGTCTTCTACAGCCTTCATGATTCCGTGGTTCTGTTCGTCTTCGCCATCTTCTTTGTTGTTAGTGTTTTCTTCATTATTTTCTTTTTGAGACAATATTGTAAGATGTCAAGAGCACGGCACTTGGAAATTAAAGCTTGGGTAAATGATTATCTAGTACAGAAGAAACTGACATTAAAAAATTATAGAAGCAAGTACATTTTAGTGAAGTAGACTCTTCTGTGCAGATTGTAGCAGCTGAAGTTGGTTATTTAGCCTTTGGGAGAGCTGATCATAGTTTGTGGTGGAAAATTAGAGATGTTCTAGAATTACAATAAATATCAGCTGTATGTTCTGAAATTAGCAACTTTTTTTCGCTGTTCTGATTTTCTTAAGGTTCAGTGCCTTGTGCAATGCAGTGTGCTGGAAGACCTTTGGAACATCCTAGATTTGATTGTCTCATGACTAAGGGACAAAAAATATTTCAGTTTGCATATATAATAAAAAAGATTCTCCATGTGTTTAACTTGTTACAGCTCCATTTACTTTAGTAGATCACAGTATATAATGCACAACATGGAGATCTGGTTCAGAATAATGTTTGTACAATATTTTATGCCACTAATATTTCTATCTCTCTTGCAGCCTAGCTAAACGACTAGCAGATATCTAAGTAAAAACAAAATAAAATTAAAAATACATTAAAGATGTACATCCCACTGGAATGATAATATTTGAACAGTTTGTGGGGGAAGAAATCACCACTCCAAGTACTGTATTTGAGCACCTGCATTATACTGGCTGTGAAAATAAGGAAAGTGTTCTCCTGAATCATGTATTGGTTTTAAAACTGAGATGTCTGGTTTGGGAAATTGATGTGATCTCAGCTTCCTGCTGTGTTCACTCACACCTGTAGAGAATATTGAGTGTCAGTACTCTCAGATACATCAGCGTTGTTTTTGGCAGATGATACAGACTGGTAAAAACCTAGTATTGTTTCTTATAGATCAGAAATGATCTGCTGTCACTGTCATCTGCCCCACCTATCAACTTCTGGAGGAAAAAGTAAAGAATGAATTAAGTAAATATGTCAGCAGAGCTGCATTTCTGACCTTGTAAATGCTCTGAACATCTCAGATTCCTCTCTGTGTACAGCTTGAATATTAGTGCCTCCTGGTAGATCCAGTGGAGCGCAACTGACTAAAACATGAGGATTGGGATTCATAGTGAGTACTGCCGAAAGACCACGAGATCAGAATGCAGGAAGTGTTGGGGTGTGTCAGCAAGGAGAGCTTATGTACATGGGGACTAAGGAGGCGACAAGAAAAATTGTCTGAATTTTATCTGTGGTTATAGGATTTGCTGCAGTAGTTTTTGCACATGAATGCATGCATTCACAGCTGGTTTTTAATGTACATGAGCAGTGCATATACTTCTTCCGTTTTACATTATGCTTCCTCCTCCTCCTCTCAGCAGCAGTGAAAACCCTGCTTGCAGTTGCTGCTTGTGGCCATGTATGGAGGCAGTAGTGCAGAAGCCAGGCTTTCAGTAATGAATACACACTTATCCAGCAGTGTGTGTTTTCCAAAGTACTTAGAGTTCAAAAAGAGTAAGTTATTTTTGGAGTTTTCAGTGTTGTTTCATGGTTAATTCCTTTTCTGTAACAGCAAGAATTCATCTGTGGTTCTTGCTCCGCATGGAGCTGAATGAAGGGGATTGTAAAATAATCTCCATTAAGAAAAGTTGTGTTGTAGAGGAAGATCTGCTGTGTAACCTAATTCTGCAGCGTTGTTTTCAGTGCTTGGAAAATGCATGAATCTGAGTATGTGCTGCCTCCATCAAAAAGCTGAAATTCGTGTTGCTTTGCAGTTTGTTTTAAATTTGTACGTCAGCTGAGTTTAATCTTGAGCATAATACCCCTCCTATAAATCTTTTGTGTAAACTGTTGAAAGAACATTGTCAAATTGCAAGAGTGAAATTTGTAAATGAACTTCCTGTACGTTAAATGGCCAGCAACTTGGCTTTTTTTGCAGTGACTTATGCACAGTATTCACACTGAGCCATGTAGACAAGCTGATAAATTCCTTCAGAGGCTTTCTGCTTTGCTGTGTTTGTTTTGCAATCATCATTTCTTTTCAAAATGGTCCAAAAAATGTGTGAGTACTGTTCCCATTTTACAGGTAATGAGCTGAAGCAAAGCAAACCTAATGACAGTTTAAAGTAGCTCTGGTTGCCTATAAACAGAGACTCCTAGGACCTGAATTATGTTTTTTCCACTGCCACGTGGTACATCATATGATCAGGGAATGGCTCCCATTGCAGCTGGTCAGCACTCAGAAATGTCCTACTAGGATCTCCACTCAGAAGCTCTGGAATTATGGAACAAGTCTGATTCTAAAGATTTTCCATCTGTGAGGAAAGAAAGCAGAGGTGGGGGTGAAAACAATTTCCACAATGCAGTGTTCAGGTGTCCTAACATGGACTTCCCTTTTTTCTTGCTGTTCTCTACTCTCTGCCGCCCATCACATTTCAGATGTGCTCGCAGACTTCAGCAAGGACATGGGAGGAGTCAGCCTTTTTCTCCAAACAGACTGAGCCGTGTGTGTGACCATCCTGAGCAGAAGGGAAAGAGTCATATGGAATTGCATCATTCAGGGCTGTGTTATACTACGTACTGTTTTCCCAAATACTTGTTCTGCTGGCACCATGCATGGTGCTTCCCAGCTTCTTTGCGTTTCCTTCCCCTTGTGTAGTCTTATCTTACCAAAAGTGTTTTAATTCTCTTCCCTGCTTATCTGCTGTTCTCCTGTTCTCCTCCATCTAGCCAGACTATTGGCATGAATGTTTCAAGTCTGGCAAAGACATTATCAACTGAAAACAGAGCTGCTGTGCTGTGCTTTACCTTGTTGGGGCTGCAAAGCCAGGAGGATTTCTGTAGCATAGCTATAGCTTACCAAGCTGCTGCTGTGCAATACCCAAGCATGTTTTTGTGAGAGAGGCTTTGTTGGGCTTCATTGTAATGATTTGTTGACTTAAAGTATAAAGCAAATAATCAGGCCGAGAACCCTTTCTAAATGGGACCAGAGTAACCTTGTGTAACCTCGTACTACTTTCTGTGATAAAACCTCTGCAATAGACAAGCTTGCTCTGTGAGCTCATAGCCCGGTCTGGTGGCTCGTCCTGGAACAAGAGCATTTAACCACTTAAACAAAGCTGCTGTTAGCTCAGAGCGTGGCAGACAAGTTTGTTTTTTGTTTCAGGATGTGAAAAATCCAGTGTTCACTGCTAAGCAAGTTATATGAGTTACATGTGAGTTACATACAACATGCCAATAGGTTGACTCTGTGTGTATAAAATAAGACAGTTTTGTTTAAACTTTTACTATTTTTATATCCCTCTATTTTCTTGAGTGCGTAAGAATAACCAAGCATTCTATCTTTTATTATATAATAGCACCTATGCAGAGGTTTTACTGTGTCCCTTATATCAAAATTTGTGACTGCAGAAACAAAGGCCGTGCATATCTGGCCACTGTACAGCACACACCTAACTAAGTACTGTAGTCTTATTTGGTGACACAGGGCAGAATTTTTATTTTATACAAACGTTCTTTGGCAATAACTGCTGACAGAGGCAACAACAGAAAATAATGTTACTGTAGTGGAGGTTAATATTTCAAAACTGTTGACTATATTGTTGCACTAGTGACTTTCTGTAGCTGTCTGCAGAGACCCCAAAGGCATGCTTACGGTGCATTAAGCAGGAATTGTTTTCTGTTTATTTTAAAAGTCTTAGGAAGGATAGAGCACAATAGAAGAGAAACTTGTCCATGAGCTGTGGTTTCATTTGCAGTATATGCAAAAGAGTCTGTAGCTTGTGTTTCCCTTTCCTGGAGCAGACTGCCTTTTGTTGTGCACTTGCAAAATATGCAAGTGCAGCTGAGTGTCTGTAGTCTTAGGTTTTAGTTTGCAGACATTTCTGATTGTATGTGTAAATTGGGAACATTCTGTAACTCAGAGATTTGAGTGCCCCATTTTGAAGACGTTTTGATGGTATGAACACCTATGTCTCTTAAAGGTAACAGAAAGGAGAGAGATGACTTGAAGCGCTGAGTTGTTGAAATGAGTTATTGGAAGGGTAGAAATGTTGAAGGCTGTTAATAGCACAACTTTCCTTCCCCCACGTGAATGATGTATTTTGTAATAAAAGACTACACGTATGTTGGGAAGAATGAGTAATTGAATGAACTGTCGCATCTCCTCTCCCACTCATCAACTTGTGGAACCATGGGTAGAGACACTGCAGTGATCTCAGCTGTGGGGCAGTAGAAGTGAAGCTCACAGTTAATCTAGGACACTCACAGTTAAAAATGTTTTCTACTTGTTTCAGAGGCATTGCTGTGAACTCTCACTCCTTTGAGATTCGATGAGAACTTTCTAGATCTCATAGAAAGTTACTGTTTGTGAATGGGCAAACACAAAAGGCTCAGTAAATAAAGCTGTGTTTGAGTCTTGCAAGTAGTTCTAGTGATATTCAGCCCTTGATTTATGCAGCTGATATTTTCAGTTGTATTTTTCTCAAGTGTAGCTTCCATCGTAGGTCATACTAAAAAAGCTGTGGTTATTCAGTATGATAGTTTAAATAGCTCAATCTGCAAGGAAGTTTTGAGGTTTAGAATGACAGTCTGGATGGAGTAAGTAATTTCTTCTAAAAGTAACTTTCCCTGGGTATGATGTATTTTAAAGTGTGTTTGGTAATGAATGCTAAGGTTAAATTAAGTCTTGCATGGCAATCTTGTTTTATAAACTCATTTCTATTCAGCAGACTTTTTCTCATCTTAGGAGATGATCTTGTATGACTTTAGATTTTGAACAAGATTGCAAAATCTTTCATCTATCCAGGCTTCTTATCGACATGCAGCCCAAACAGTATTTTCTGAGTGTTTTTAATATTCCTCAGGGTCACGGGCCAAACCACATCACTGATCTCCTTGGACATTCTGTTCTCCTGAGCTTCAGCCCCTTCCATTCTTGTGGCCTCCTTCCATGTCTCTGCTTTTGCTGATGTTTCCCAGGGAGGCCTCTCTGTTTTGGGTAAGTTTCTTCTGAACTGGGAACTGGTTTTGCCCTTCTGCAAAAGAAAATTCATAATTCCTGATCATAGAGGTTGCACTCATTTAGAATTAATGGAATCACCATTTAGTGAGGGAAAAATATTGTTTTTTTGTGTCTCAAATGAGCACATCATACCTACATTTGGGGCAATGTTTCAGTGTGTTCACATGTTGAAAAAACAACATAAATGTACCTATTAAATCTAACAAAATTTCATAAGCAGAAGTTTAATTAATACTAATGTTTTATAATTTTTTACTCTTCTGAGAATCACTTTTAAGCAGGATATTGATTCTGTTTACAAAAAAAAAAAAAAGAACCAGTTATTAATATAATATTGGAACTGTGCCCAAATGGAAATATGTACTCCCTTGCAGCTCACTGCCTTATATTGGAGCTAAACGCTGTGGTTCACTCAGCACCTCCAAATAGTCCTTTATTGTAAGGAACTTCTAGAATTTCTTCCCTTTTTTTTTCTTTCTTTCTTTTTTTTTTTTTTTTTTACTTTCTGTATATCCTTGGTAGATTTCCCATAGAGATTACATGATTGATCTGCTGAGGGTCTTGGCCAGTGCAAATTAAAATGTCGAGGTTCTCAGCAGGAGATCCCAAGTGCTAATCCTGACCTCTGGAAAGCCGCCTAAGCTTTGTTGTTGGTCTGAGACCACTTAGAGGTCTGCCTCTAAGAGAGACCTGTAGGCAGCATTCATGCAGAATGTATTATTTATTTGCAAACATAATTGTCCAGTGACTAATTTCTTAGTCACTAAATTCTGCATTTACATAAATTTCTATTACTGCAGTTAATCTCATCTGTGAATGAGTGGCTAGTCTGTGTGATGTTTATTTTTTAGAGGAACCTTAGTACTCAGAAAAAGACAGTCATGCAAGGGTAGAGTGGTATGCACATATGGAACAAACATAGCTCTTCATTTCCCTTTTGTGTTTGAGCTTTTAAAAAATCTATTTTTATTTTCTCTTCAAAGCATGCCTTTGGAACTTAGCACAAGAATTTGGATGGAATTTGGAACTCATGGTGGGGTATGATGCATAGCTGATACAATTTGGCTTGGGTGTTTTCAGTGACAATACCTAAATATCTTTGCAGTTTGAGACTAAAACCAGTTTCTGTGTTACACTGCACTTTTTGCTGGAGGAGAGAATTAAACCTGGATTGCAGCCTTCCACCATCACAGACCATTTAAATTCCACCGTTCCTTGGGCTTTTAGAATTAGAACTTAGAATTCCAGTATTTTCAAAAGAGGTTGTTGACTAAAGGTGAGGAACCATCCTTTCTCTGAGATGAAATCTCTTTGCCTTTAAGTCCCTAATTCATTTGTCTTCCTGCTGGTCACAGAACAGTATCTTTATATTTTTAGAATCAAATCTTCATAACTGTGAACTGAAAAATCAATTACGTGGTACCACTAACTGCTCGTTTGCTTGTTAAAGTCATTGTGCACTTTGTGAACACTCAGTTTTCACTATCCTTGCATGGTTGTGGTTATTTTAACCATTGTTGTTATCTGACTTTGGAGTACTTTGCAAACTAATCAGTGCTTTACTCTCTCCCTCATGTTTAGGCTGGGTTCTACTTCACCTGTAACACCTTTCGGTATGCAGACTGCCAAGGGATCCATAGACAAAGTGAGTAATTCCACAGTGCAATTATGAAAGAAACATTATATTTCCCCTAATTAACTGTATAAAAAATGCACTCAGTTGTCCTTGTTGTGTAATAAAGCCCCATTTTTTGTCATCATTTTTATGCTTTGCACCGTTAGTTTCTAACTGCGTTGTTGGTGAAGTTGTTCAACAATTCTCTAGTAGTTATAATGATTTGCACTGCTAACCCAAGGTTCTTTTTTTTTTTTTAGCTGTTGTCTCCTTGTCTCTTAATCCTCAGCCTCAAAACCTATTTTTAAATCTGATACAAACATATTTTGTCTCCTTCTGTTTTGTATTGATCTCAAAGACCTCCTTCTACTGTGATGATTGAAATAAATGAGTCTGTGTGAATGCTAGGTATACTCTGATAAGCAAAACTGGTGTACCTCCTGTCTCTGGGCTTGATGCTATTTTCACTCAAGTTGGTAAAAAAAAAATAAAAATAAATAATAATAATAAAAAAAATTGATTTTAGTACAGCAAGGTCAATATTACATTTCCCTATATCTGTATATACAGCTGTGCATTTCTGATAGTCAATTTTCCTTTTTATGTAACAGGACCTACATTTTTGTCTGTATTATCACAACATCTTGCATAATTGAGCCAAGTCTTAGTATGGGATCAAGCCTGTAGCACCGCATGGTGTTGTTGTGAACAGAGTACAGGACCTGACACTTGGTGTTGTTGAATGTCATCCCTTTGGCCTCAGCCCGTTGATCCAACCTGTTTAGGTCTTTCTGTAGGGCCTTCCTACCCTCAGGCAGATCAGCACTTCCCCCCAACTTGATGTCATCTGCAAACTTACGGAGGATGCGCTTAATTCCCTCATCCAAATCGTTAATAAAGATTGAAAACAGGGTGGGCCCCAATACCAACTCCTGGAGAACAGAGGGATGTCTGCAGCAGTGGATATATAATGCCCCAGGAAATAAAGAGAGACATAATTCTCCTAAAAACATAACATAAAACTATGCAGAAAATGAACTTGCAACTGACTCTCAAATCAAAGCTTTCCTCTATAAAACTTGAAGAACTGAGTCTGTGGGCTAAATGTACATAGGGGATCTTGGTCTTACATTGGCCAGCACTGCAGTGCCTGAATCTTAAGGACCCCCAGCAAGGCAAAAAGTAACTATTCAGCATACCAGTGGCAGTGCTGCTGTGTGTACTGGTACATCTGGAAAGCAAGCTGTGGTGTGTGTTGTGCAAAGGGAGGGCTGGGCGGTATGGTGGCTGACTACAGATGGGTTTGGGCAAAGCAAGGTGCAGAGCTGAGCAGTAGCAGATGCAATCTAATCTTTATTTCTTGGCTGGTGCTGCTGCTCAGCGGTCTCCTTGATGACTCAGTTACGTGGTGAAATCAGCTTTCTGAATCCAAAGGAAAAAGTGGCTTTTATGGCAAGGGAAGGTTCTTTCTGGTAATCTGTTCACAAAGTAGAACATTAACCTGCTGCAAATCACGCTCCTATAATATAAATGTCATCTTCCTTAATGTTCAAAGTGCAGATTTTACACTGTAAAAGCTGGGAATTCTTGCAGAATAGAAATGTTCTCATTTCAGAGCATTAATTGAGTTATAGAGTGAGCACCTCACGGCAAGCAAGAGGGCTTGGCGTTATGTTCTTTGTTGGCTGTAATTCCTTTTATATCCGTTGAAGATGACCTATTTTTCTAATGTTTCAGGTAAGGTTTGAATCTCTAAAAAGTGCACCATTCTTTTATCAAATGAAAGAGGCCTTCTTCCTATTTAAAAAATATCATTATTTCTATGCATATAGCCTATGGGCCACTGCTTTCATTACAAACCAAAAACAATCTGTGATGTAGTGTGTTTATAGATGATATGCAGGTAATGCACAAGCAAAACGAATCTAAGCCTCCGCAAATCCAATCTCTCTACTTTGGGGTGTGATTTGATAACTTAATTTTCAAGAAAGAATATTTCTGAACATGCAAAGGTAAGGGATGTGGGAAAGATGACTGTCTGAAAGCCAGCATGTTCCACGTGTGCCTCAGTGGTGTGCTGTTATCAGCTGATGCTCACTAAAGCTGGCAATTCTGTGTGAGTAGAGTTTGCCTGAGCACTGTGTAAGCTATCTGCTGTCATAGTGGTTCTGTGAACACTACTTAATATTTAAGAACAGTATCTTTTCTGGAAGCTGGGCTCACGTTTGTTGCACCCTGTTGTTAATTAGCCTTAAAGACACAAACAGCTCTTACTGTGGAATATGAAGGTTGTGTGAGCAGCTCTGGCACATGTTACAGTGTTGGGTATTTATTGCATTTCTACCACAAGTGGCAAACTCCTGTCAGCAGAAAGAGGAGCTGACAGAAAATCAGAATTTCTCTCTCCTTTTTGCTGGTTGTTATCTTCTGAAGATAATATTATAAGTACATTATCAACATTTTTCACTCTGGTACATTTTATTTAATTTCTGCTGTGGTTGCAGTTTTGTGGGACAGCATTTCAACTTCATACTTATGCTGTTTTTTTTTTTTTCCCCCTCTGGCCTTTTTATCTTCATTGATGATGTTTTCAGTTATAACTATTAGCCATTTTGTGGGATTTCTTTTGCTTCCCGCACGGTTTGCTTACACACAGAGTTCTACCTCCCTAACCATATCTATCCATGGCAAAGCATTTTGGTGCCTCTGCTGCCCCATCCACTCTGGAACGAAATGCCGTATCCTCTGCAGTGTGCTGCTGGGAGCAGCTTTGTGCTGCGTCACCCCTTGCCAGTTCAGCATGTGGCCTTCCTGACAAGCTCTTCCTTGTTGGTTTTAGATCGTGACTACACAGAAGAGCTGCTGGCTCCACTGCTCCTGTGTATTTATTTGTTCTTGTGTTAAGAATAGGAATAATTTTTTTTTCCATTTATGATGCAATTTCCGTCTATTTACAGTGGAGCTTACTGGTGTTCATGGCTGCCCTATTTGAGTGCCCTGAATATTTTTTCTTTTCTCAACTGTAGCTCTTGCTAGGGAAGTGGAAAGCCTGCTTATAAATAAGAACCCCTCCTCACAGCCTGCCTGGGCGGTGGCTGCTGTGTAGTGGACATTAGAATCCTTTCTGGTTTTAAATTGATTTGCATAATGCATGAAAACAAAATGCACTTCATCGCAGAATGTTTTTGCACTTTTCTTTGTAATTACATATAATTATAGTGGTATTCAAATACAACCTGACTTAAGTTTTTATTAGTACTTTACTGCTTAATTAACAACTGTTGCTGAAAACAGTCTCTGCACTGAGATCCATTTCCACTTAAGCATCCACGCTGATGAAATGTATCTCCCCATTTGAAGGAATAAATGACATTCTGTGGAATGGTTTTTCTTGGTTGTTTCTCAAAAGTGAGCTGCTTATTTAGTGCTGAGTATCTGAAATTATTTAAAGCAGTCTGTGCTTATGCTTTCTGCATGAAAATTGCAGAGACATATAAATGAAATTCTCACCAATAATTCACTTTCTTATCTGTGTGAAGAGCCTGTAAAGAGCAAGTTTCCAAGTTGTAAAGTGTTTGGATTCTTCTGCTGCTAAATCAGCAATTGTGGTGCCACTTCTTGAGCCACTTCATTCTGTCTCTTTCTGTCATGATTTACTCAGTGTGTTGTAAGCAGTAAACTGGTCTAACCTATAGGGGTTGTAATTTCCCAAACTGAGGTATGCATGCAAAGAAGTTGTTTGGGGATAGGAGTGCAAGAATGGGCAAATAATTTTCCATTAGTAATTGGTAGATTTTTTTCTTAAGACTTTGTTTGTTTGTTTGTTTGTTTGGTGGAGTAGTGTTGGTATGTGAAAGAGTGCTCTGGAGAGTTCTGTAGCTGCAGGATTTCTTGGAATTAGTGCCAGGGTGATGCTGGGAGATTACTCAGGGCTTTCTGCACACAGGAAAGATGTGTCATGATTTCCTTCCATAAACTGCGAGCATAATTCTGCAAGCTGACGATTTTTTACATTCTTCTTCCCTTATGAATTTCTAATGGAGGAGTTTACTGGAATCCACTGAAGTTTTGCTTTCAGAACTGAAGTTCTGTGGGACTCAGTTCTGTTTTCACACTTGTATAAGCTAAATATGAGCTGTGAAAGAATCATCCATGGCAAATTACATGGGTTTCCCTTCAAACTTATTCTTTGGTACTATTTCTGTATTTCCAGTCCATAAGATGATGGTGAAGGGGAATGCAGTGTTTGAAGAGAGAACCTTCTTGCTGCTGTGCTCCTCTGTGGGAGGCTGCTGCCTTTCAGATGTCCTAGATTTCTGTCACCTGGTTGAGCTGGTGTTCAACTCCAGTGTGTCTTTGGTGCAGATTCAGCTGTCTCCTCTGCAGCCTCTTCTGTAGTTGGTGACATCTGGAGGAAGAAGGCTTGGGGCAAAAGTCCTTCCAGCAGGGCTCCGCTGCTGCTGCCGTCACTGGTGACTTTCTCAAAATGCTGGGCTTAGGCTTTACAAGGGCTGAGGAATGGGAGAAAAATTCTCTCTGGGGAAACTAACTGTGAATGTTTCCATGTTGTCATACGTGAGCTGCCTGTACTAAAAGTTCTGCTCTTAGTTTCACAGTTCAGGTTTAATCCAGGCATGGAGATCCACTAAATCATCTACTAAATGGATGTCACTGGCTGTGAGTTGAATTCCCATACAAGATGGCTCAGGCCATGGAGTTCAGCAATGTAATGTGTGAAAAAGACCCTCATTTGTGTGAGATGGAGCAGCATGAGGTATGGCACGGCTAGCTGTTCTCAGCCTCTAACTGGAAGCCATCTCTGTTCATTAATGGGATAGCTGGAAGTTCACAGCCAGCCTATAATTACCCTTAGCTAATACTGCGAAGATAATAACTAGAGGCTTTTTTCTCCCCTTCCACTCCCCTCCTCCCCAGGTGTCCACTGTGGTTATTTACACCTGTGGAAAGTGAGTAAGAAAGTAGGTATAAAATGCCACCATTCTGGTTTGGCAGTGTTTTGCAGCACTGTAAATGAGTGCTCAGATTTGCAGGTGGAGGACTGGGTCCTCTTTCAAGTCTTTTTCATGTTTTTAATCCTCAATCTTTGTATCCTTTTTTTTTTTTTTAAAAATTCTCCTGAATAGTATATCTGGGGTGAGGTTGCAAAGTGATGCTTCAGTGGGGAATTTCTTAAGAGGGATTAATTTAAAAATGATTTAGGAAATCTCATGATTTCATCAAACACTTCACAGGAATACTGTGAAGCAAAGCAGCGTGCACAGATACTCCTTTGGGAATATGACAGATCTGCTGAACTGTGTTTTCATTAGGAAAATGTACTCCTTTTTATGTCTGTGCAAGTATTTGGTACTATGGGTTATAATGCCCTTATGAAAGTCTTCTGAACTCAGCCTTGCAGGGCTGTCAGTGGCAGTTCTATCAGAGGAAGGGCTGTAGGGTTAGACTGATGCACGTTCATGAATCTGTTTTCCATCACTTTGCTGATTGCTATTTTCTTAAGCATTTCTCCTAAATTAAAACTGCTTCTGTAAGTTGGAAGAAAATTGAGATGTCTGTCTGCACTAGTAAAAAAAAAATATATATATATATATATACTTTTTTAATGGGGTATTTTC
Organism: Phasianus colchicus; assembly: GCF_987193195.1. Taxonomy (NCBI): domain Eukaryota; kingdom Metazoa; phylum Chordata; class Aves; order Galliformes; family Phasianidae; genus Phasianus; species Phasianus colchicus. The sequence continues at coordinate 15,683,674 of NC_143448.1, read as the reverse complement.
ATTCTGTTCTTTAAAAAGTGTTCTCTGGAGTGAGGGTTAAATGCATTCTTGACACTTGATTCCCTCCCTGGCTGCTGACTCATCATTTCGTTGGCACACAGCCACCGTGCAGTTGTGCAGTGTGCTTACCAAGTGCCTGAGTCGCGAATGGAGCACTGTTGGATTTTCTCATACCTAACTGGAATGGTTGGGATAGCTTTAGCCTTTCAAATCAGCCACAGTGCAGCCTGTTTCTTTCATGTTTGGTTTAGTCCTTCAGTAGCTTGTACTAGAAGTGGCTTTACTTAAGATCCATAATGTAGGGAGGAGCTGTGACTTTGTATTCTGGCTGGTCTCAGCCATGAGTGGAAGATGAATCTTTTCAGATATGCTGTGTGTTGAGGTATTCCTTTCCAATAGGCATGACATTAATGTCCAGGAAAATATGTCTGTCTTTTATCCTGTACATGTAAATATGAGAAGTCCTGTTTTTCTGGTCTGATAAAGCAAGGCACAGGGTGGTGCTAGAGGTGGTACACATATTATGATCACCTCGCCCATTGCTTTTTTCAGATGAGCCTGGCCACTGGCATAAGAAACTTTCAGGTTGCTCTATGGTTAATAAATTACATGTCATTCTAGGAGCAGCCCTGTGCCAAGGAGTGATGAAAGGTCATTAAGGCAGGAAATCCCACAGTGGGCCAGACCACTGATATTATTAAGGCTTGCTTTAAGGAATAAAGGCAGGATTAGGGTGCAGCAGTTGCTGAGTGCAGACCCACACTGCAAGCAGTGGGCACGCTGCTGCCTATCAGCACAGCTCATTTGACCTCTACCCTTGGAACAGCAGGGAATCCCTTGGCAGCTCTGCTGGCAGGAGGTTTGAGTTGTTGCTCATTATGAGCCTAATGGGCAAAAAGTGGACTTGGAGGGAATTGCTTGCCAGAGTCTGAGTCCCTGATAAACAACTCACTGCAGCTGCATACAAAATAAACAAATGAGAGGCTAAGATAATGCAGATCTTGAATAATTAGGCATGGGAAGAGTTTTATGTGAATGCCTTTATCCATTTAATGAACCTCTTGTACAAAGTGCATACCCTGGAGCCCTGCAGGCAGCGTAGGTAATCACCAACCAGAAGGCTGACAGGACAGCAGTGTGAAATTGCTGATTTTTTTTGGGAGCATTAGAAATTGTAGCACTTATTTACAGACACGTCAGAAACGCATTTCTGGATGACTGTGAATAACTTACTTCTAGATGATAGTAATTAACTTACTCCTAACAAGTCAAGATTGCAGCTTAGTGTTTAAATCATTTTTCATTACAGAAACTCCACTGTTAGATGCAGCAGTTCAAAAGCCTGTTTCAGACATGACTCTTAATTGCAAGGAGCATTTTCATTTTGATAGCTGTGCACAAACATATTTCCGTGGCCAGTGAAGTAAGTTCCACAGACATTACATCTGGAACCCAAATTGGTAAATGGGACTGGAGAGCTGAAGAAGGTTAAAACACAGAGTACTGTGTCTGTCAGTTCACACCTCAGCTGGTGTGACCTGTCCTTGTGGATGAAGGCTGTGCCTGTTACATGAAAATTTGCTCGAGGACAGGTGGAATTTTAATTGCTGGGATTGTTCCTGATTCATTAAGTAGCGTTGTTATTTTTGTACCAAATTTGGTAAAGATGGCATTCAGTAAATGTTGCTATGTTAAAAATTGTTGTAGATTTTAAGATAATTAACCCTGTCATCTCCCCCCACCCCAAAATTAGGGCTGCTTTCCAATAACACGTAGCTGGAGGTGATGTGTGTTAGATATTCCCACGTAACCAGTTAGAAGCAGAAGCCACGTCCTTGTGCTAGGACAGACTTTCCACAAAGTCTTCATTCCTTCTTCTGCACTTCTGGTCTTTGCTTCATGCTCTATGTTAATTCAGTTATTCCCTACTAAGTGATAAACTGTTTCTTCTTTCTGAAATGAAAATTCCCTTCTTTCTGCCATGGTACTTTTTGACAGTTTCAGGTGAAAATTACCACGTCAGGCCAGATGGGCTTAATAATTGGTATCCAGCAGAGCTCTGAAGGCCCCATTTTTATTTTACATCTGTAATGAGCAAATTCTGTAAAACTAAGAGAATAGTATAAATTGAAGCCAAGTGTTATAGCACAATTTAACTGGTTTGGATTCGGTTGTGTGTTGTTGCTCTGTTGTTTTGTAGAAACTTGAAACTCTATCCATGCTTTGAGAGCAGATTGTTTTAAGGATAAGTCAGATGTGAGTTGTAAGCAGATGTGTTAGATTTTATTAATTTTCATTATATTCGGAGGGGTTCTCATGAAAAATAAGGCACCAAGGTGGATGAATTTCACATCTTTCTCCTCCAACCGATCTGCCTCCTCATTCAATCTCTGAGTCTCAGCTTACTCTGAACATTAAAATGGCATTCTGGTTTTCACATCACCTTTCACTTGCTGTTTGTTTCAAAGCCTCTCCTTTTCTTTCCATATGTAGTGTTGTACCTGTCTGTTACCAGAGCCCAGAATGAGAAGTGCTGTGTTTTAGATCATAAGGTGTTTTGAGCTGTTTGAGTACTTTCTAGATCTTGAATTAGATTGTTATCTGCCCATTCCTTTTTACATGCAATTCATAAACTGTTTGCTTAACTTTATAATCCTTCTTTGTATATACTTTCTTATTGGGATCTTCTTTTGTGTAGTTTGTTGGCATGTAAATCTACAACCACGAGCATTGGCACTTTTTTGCTCAAAACCTGAGCTCATAATATTTGTGTAGATTTTCTTAACTTTGTGTAGATTGTTTTAATTTTAAAGAATTTACTTTCCTTTAAAAATGATTTATTTAAAAAGAAAATGTTGGCCATCTATGTTAAAAACAAAGCCTTATCAGTAAGATGTTTGGACAGGGAAGGTGTCGTACTCTGCTTGTTTTGTGCTTACAGTCCAGCATAAACTCCAGTAAATTAATTCCTGACAACGGCCATTGTCATAATTAATTGGATTTGTTGATGGTGAAGTGAGACTGAATCACTCAGTCCTCTGCTCCAAGTAGCTGACCACAGTTATTGCTACCACTGTCTGTTATGTTAGAGCTAACCAATGCAATTGCTAGAACATTAGTGTTGTCTTTTTAATGAAGTGTATGTCATGGCTTGAAGTCTTGCTGTGTAGGTGCTTTGGATAACGCCGGCTCCCTGTAAGAAATACCCTTCCTTGTCTGCCCCAGGAAGAAGTTTCTTAGTTACTCTTCCAGTCCTGGGAGATGCCTGTTGGTATCAGTGCTCAGGGCTGTGTACAGGCAAACCAAGGGGTTCTGGGCTGGATCCAGGCCTCCCTGGCTGAAGGCACTTCAAAATCAAATCCTCTTCTCTGGAGCCAAAACACTCTATGCAGCAGCTGGTTCAGAGCGGAGATGCTTTAGGTGGTGTGTACATGTCATACAGTGGAATTGATTATAGTGTAGGTGTCCTAGAAATGTATTTCTAAGACAGTCCTTGGTGGTTTTCTTGGATTTCATAATGAAATGATAAATTGGATTTGTGGTGATGAATGATTGCAGAGATTGCTTATTGCAGCAGCTTCCACTGCCCTGGTTTGTGCCATTAAAAATAGTGTTAAGTTTCATTGCTCTTTTAAGCAGCCTGCTGTATGCCTGCTTTGTTTGAAAAGGCAGAAGTCCATGAATAGCTTTATCATATCTAATACAAGATCATGTATAATGTTGGACTGTGGCTGCTGCTTACCATATTCATTCTGATTATGTAAAACTGAAAACCACTGCATTGAAATGAAGTTTCAATGTTTTTATTCAAAGCAGCTTCTCACAATGTATAAATACTGCATATTAACACACATGAAAAATACAACTTCTAAGGCACCCAGAAATGTGTCCATACACTAGTTACAGGACCATCAACAAATAAATTGTGTACAATTTGATCTAGACAGTCAATATTTGATATATCAGAAGATACAAGTCCCTCAGTACTGTACCAGTTTCAGAAAATATTTACAACACTGTGATATAGGGGTGCCTGTACCCTTATAATATTATAATATGTACTCATCATTACAAATATTAGAAACTGTTTTAGTCTGTTCCATGGCGTTCTGACAAAATAACTTAAGGGTCTAATTTGGGAAGTTCTACAATTAATTACTTGTGCAAGTTCTGAAAATAAATTTACATTGACATAATTTGTGAATTTTTGGTTCATTGCTTCATCTCAGAGGTTTGGTAATAAGCCTTACCAATAGACATGCCATCCTAGCTGAACATCACTCCTTTCCCAATCGGTCAGTGGACACGTCTTTTCCCCTTACGCTTGACATAGATGAGAATGCAGTGTTTGTAGCAGAAAGAGACTATTTGATCTTCGGTACAAATGTCATGCTAGTTCATCGGCTACGGAACTAACGCTTCATTAGAATAATGCAGTTCTTTGGTCCTTTGTTTTTATGGAAGGCATAATATTTTTATTCTCTAAAAATCGAAGTCCTGTCTGTGAGTAAGCGAGCTAGTGAATGACTTTCAGTGTAGTATTTAAAGTAGCAGTAAAGAGATTTAATATGGCTTAAAACATATGGTTAATTGGGCGGACACAGATAACACATCTAGGATACCGAGTACCCAAATGTACTATGATTAAGATTGTCTATAAGTCTCTTATGTAAACTTCTTTAGTGTCTCCTAAAGAGTGGTGGCTTTAGCCAGATTTGACTTTTATAGACCCAGCCACACAAAGCCTGAGATTAAACTACTGTGGTTGGGAGCACAAATGCACAGTTTAAATATAACAAAGCCCATGCTGACAAGTCCAAGTATGTTGTTTGAAGGAAACAACCCGTATTATCCTTTTCACAAGAAAAACTTAAGGCCCTGTACTCTGATTTGCTAACTTTCTTACAGCAATTAGTTGGGGAAGTCCTTAGTACTACATAAGCCATTATGTAGCTTTAAAGATTTCTTGTACCTAATGGTAAGGCTTATTCACAAATGCAATACATTTATAAATTACATTTAAAACTTTAAAGGCTGGCAAAATAATTAAAAAAAAATAACAAAATAAAACAAAACAAACCCCAAACAAAATTGTTTGTTTATCCCTAACGTTAAAAGAGCCTTTTTTTTCTAATTAAAAACTATTGGCACAAAACCATTATATTATAGATTAAAAGAACAGTTAATAGTAGTGAAAAAGATTGCCTAAAACGCATACCCTAACCTACCACAGAAATATAAAAGTTTATATTCTGAAAATATATACTGTATTAAAGTTTGTAAGCTTATTCATTTAAACAGAAATGTACTGAAATAGTAAACAGAGCAACACTTATCTACAGCAAAAATATACATGCAGGACAACACAAAATAAATTGCTTACCTTTAATATCTACAAATGCAAAACTGTAGATTTTTAAAGATTGTACAAAACAATTTACACAAGAATAAAATAACATACTTAACAACAAATTGCATTTATAATCTTAAATACTGTGAATATTAGTGAAGGTACCCAGACTAATATGTACAGTACATCGAAATGTCTGGGTGCCTTGTAAGGACAGAGCAAATCGATTCTGATCTTTAAATACTGGAAAAGAAGCTTTAGACATTATTATTATTCTTTTCTTGAAGGGAAAATAGGTTTCATGAAAACTAGACTGTAACTGTATAGATATGAATAATCAAAAATGTTAACTATGGTTAGCACTTGCTTTAATGGAAAAATAATTATAGAAAATGTATTTCAACTATTCCTTTGTCGTAAAAAAAGGTAAGCTACGGATATTTGAAAAATCAGATGAAATGATGCAGTTTAAAGGTCTAACAGCTTATCATTCTTCTTCGTTTGAAAATCTCATATAGAAAGCACACCTTCACATTGCTGAGCAATTTCTCTATACTTATCTACAAAAACCAAGCACAGTGTCGAAATAAACTTTCTAATATCTTATTAACACGTGACTAGGAGTTATGGCTCTCTGGACGGGAGTAAAGGAAATAAAGGAAGTTGAGGAATCGTGGTATTTTCATTGCTTGTAGAAGTTTTATTATTTTGTTAAAATTCTGTAGTCATCTGCTGGAGGCCTGATTGTGCAAACACTTGTGTGTGCCAGTGGTTCTCACTTGGGTAACCCCTCATCTGGTGCAGTGCGGGTGACTCCGTGCACACACTGCACAGCAGGAGTTGTTGGTTTTGAGAGGATTTCTTGAAACATGAAAGCAGGCTTATTAGAAGCCAGGCCTTGTCTTTTTAATGAAGAATTTCCATGAGAACATCTGCCTTTAGGGTGATCATTTCCTTAAAATTCAGTGGTACAATTAGGCCATAGAAACAGTACTTCTAATTAGTTGTGGAACGAGAAATGTTATAAAAATGTGTTGAAGGGTTATTGTAATCTCCTGTTAGATAATTTTGCAAAGGCTTTGTCGAAACTCTTTGTGGAAAGGCTGTAGGGAGGAAGGCTCCCAGCCTTGTTTGCAGAGATTTAAACCGTGAGCTCGAGGATGGAGAGCAAGTGCACGAACTGCAAAACAAAAAAATGTGCAAAGCTTCTGCTTCAAGAGGCGGTGGTTTGGGCATGCTAAAATGGCAGCTGGAGTCACAGAGCATGCTTGAGTCATTTCCATATTAATTGCCTTACTAGCAAGAAATAAACGAGATCGATCCAGTGTTCAGAAGTCAGTCAGTGTCACTGAAAAGTACTAGGATCACATTCTGAAATAGCAGAGCGGACTTTTGTTGTGGACTGCTGTATGGATAGCCGTACATTCTGGGGGCCAGATGGTGGGGTGGCCAGATGTGGAGGGCCGGGAAAAGCAACCCGAAACTTCTCCCTCCGCTTAGCTCAATGCCTAGCACCTTGTATAAACTGTTGGCCCACACCCAAAGGCCTCCAGAGCAGAAATTATCTCACACCTGAGGAATCAGGCAACTAGACTAAGGCTCGTAAGGGTTTGCTTCTAGACTTCAGACCAAAAAGGGATGTTTAAACCTGAAGAACAGTAAGGTGCCATGGAACGGCACCGCTCACCCTGTCACTCACATCCGGCTAACAGGACTGTCGTAAACTTAAATAAAGCTTCTTGTTGGCAAGCCCTTCAGTGCTCCTCCAGAAGGCAAGAAGTGAAGAGGGACTTAAGGGGGATCTCACTAGTTCAGAATCCACTTTTTTTCCCTCAGACGTGGCAAATGAATGTGTTTCATACATTTTTGTACAATTTTACATGTACAGGAGCGTGTACGTGGCTGTTTTTTTTAGTGCCCACAGCATACTGTGTGTTTTTTGTTTATTCTTTCTTTTTCTACGTGTGTTGCTGCTCAAAGTGTGTTTACATTCCCATGTGATGCCATTAATTCAGTCAAGGGAAGTATGAAAATAAGATCTGTGATCAATAAACAGCTGAATATGAACACAAAATAAATAAGTTAAATAAATTCAACAAAGAAAAAAATCCTAGTAGTTTTGGTAAAACTAACTTTACATATTATACATCATAAATTACCAGATTTTTCCATTACACTGTTAGAACTTAGGAAAAAAAAAAAATTAAACCATTTCAAAAGTATGGTGTTTGGGTCTACAAAATATTGTGCTGACCTGGTTCTTAGATTGAGCCCTCCGTGTCAGCCCAAATGCGTTGCAACAGCAGGAATAAGTTAAGGAGGACAGACAAAAAAGATCCCTACAGATGGTGTGCCTTACTGGGCCTCGGTGGTGCTTCTCAGCACATGGAATGTATGTTTCTGTCTGGATGAGCACATGAAAGATGCAGCCCTCTGTAGAGAATATGTGCACTGAAGAAGCCTGCCTACATCTCGGTTACACGAAATCAAACCAGCTACAAGCAGCGTGTAGCTCACAAGGAAATCGACACAACCATATGCAGTAGGATACACTGTCACAAACTCCTCGATGATGCATTGCCTCTGCTTTTCAAGCACAGGTAATGTTTGACTCTGTTCACAACTGGAGCGTTTACTGCTTAAGTGAGGCCAAGACATCAGACTTCGTAAATCTTGTCTTGCAAGTAGCTGAATAGTGAATCCAGTCCTTTGGAGGAACTCCACAGCTGTTTCAACATCTGACACTCTTTCTCATTCACATCTTCAAGTCCGGATTTCAGGAAGCTCCGCATGAGGCATTTGGACTCTTCCAATACCTAAAGCCAAAATATCACTCAGTATTTATTATGAATCTGATAGTTATTATGGATAATGGTGTAAACAGCATTTTTTTTTTGTTTGTTACTATGGACGCCATTGTACAACCTAAATAACTCATTTGGGCACAGAAATCAGAGCTGATTTACAGCCCTATCTCCAGTCGCTAATAGTGTCTCTAAGAATTAAGGACTTCTGAGGTTAATGCCTCAGTGTTTTTAGTGGGAATGAGGGATTCTGAAGTACCTTAGTTTATTGGAGGTCTGCCATGAAGTATTACCAGAAGGAGCCGAATGCCTTCCTTTGGAAATGGGACCCCTTAAAATTAAGGTGTTTTCTGTAAAATAATCTTTAAGGTTATAGAGGCTGGAAACCCAGATATGCATGTACAACTTAAACAGCTGGTCCCCATGCATAATATCATTATCAGAAAAGAAATGGATAGAAATGGGCCTCTACTGCACATACTTTAAAGTTTATTTTCTTTAATGCTTATAGAAGTGAAAAAGCACTCCCTGACTGTGTTCTGGAGGTAAATTTACTTAGCATAATATAAGCAGTCATATGAAATAATATTTCTATAATTCAGTGAAATGGCACTAGTTGCAGATAGTGGGTTCTGCACATATTTTCTCTGTGAACAAGTATCCACAGCGAATTTGGATGAGCTCATCAGGTCCACATTTCTTTGACTTCAGCCTGATTTGCATTGAGGATCTCAGAAAATGCATCTGTTCTTTAACATTTTTAACTCTCAACCTTGTCCACGGGTTCACTCCAGCCTTTCCAGCAGGACTCAGGTGAGGATTTTATTGACAGCCAGTAATGGTGAAGGAAGGAAGATTTCACAGAAAGGCCCAGAGGTTTTCTCAACTCATAATGCAGTTACATCAGCTTGATCAAATAAGCTTATGCTGCATTTCCAGGGTTTCATTCTGAATGTCTTTGGTGAGATCTAATCTGTGCTTCATTTAATTAAAAATCTCCTGCGTCTCTACCTTCTCTTTTACAACAGATCATTTATATGGAACGGAGGGATATTAAGACAGATTTAGGCACAGGAAGTACTAAAAGAAACTGCAGCAATGTGCACTGCAGTTAGTAGAGCTTTGCTGCAGCTGTATCACCTTGCCATGATACTCTGTGACCAGACTGAGGTCAAATCCCTCTGTCTGAACCTCCTTCACTGTAAATGTTAGCTGGCACCATGCTGCCCTCCTGGTGCATTGTATAGGACGTTTTGCAGAATCAGGAGCTATGCAGGTGCAGAAAAGAAGCAGAGTCAGCTGAAACATAGTAGGCCAGGACAATGCAAACGGCAAATTTATTTTCTTACTGGCACAGCAGGGATTTCCTGGTATAGATGCACAGCTTCAGACTGTTCTGCCTTCATGAAAGAAACCTTTGCTGAAATTCCTTTTCAAAATCTGTGGCAGGGTGGTTCTAGTCATAGACTGAATGTAGAGATGGGAAAGTAAAACCACCCTCCCTGCTCTGAAAAATGGGAAATTCCCTGAGTTTGCTGATCACTATCCAGATTTTGTATTGCTAGCCCTGTTCCGCAGGCACGGCTGTGGAAGCTGAGGACCTGCTTTCTGACATGATGAGCCTAGGGAGCACACCTTACCTCTGCAAAGTGCCATTCAGTCACAAAGCAGTGTGATTCCTTACCACTGCACTGCAGGACGCCATTTCCTTCACTCGGAGCATCACTTCTTGGCTAAATGTTGTTGGCCAAAATACTTGTGACACCAGTCCTCTGCTGCAGGCTTCTTGTGCTGTCAGCTTTCTCCCACAGAACAACATCTCATTTGCCTGTGAAAACAAAAGATTACTTGAGATCTTGGGGCATAATTCTCCTGATTTTTTTTTTTTTCCCATACTTGCCTGCTATTTTCAAAATTCAATTTACAAATGGTCTACTGTATCTTTCCATATTGCAAAATACTTTAAAAGGAGTTTTGGTAGCTATTTAAGGATTGTGCAGGTGGCCAGAGCACAGCATGGGTTTGTTTCACTTAAGAGAAATGTGCTGGCATGCGTGATGAGTCTGTATTGCTGATTTTACAAGAGCAACTGTCAATAATGTGATGTTATTGTGCCAAGAGCATAAAATACTTTGTGGGGCAAATTCTGCTTTGTTATCTTGCTAAAAATGAAGCAAATTTATGGGAATTACTGTGGATCATCTTTAGAGTAGTAGAGAACAGCATCTAGCTGTGTTACTGCACATTCCTAACACAGCACAACACAAAACAGCACAAGACAAGAACTCTGGAACAGCATTCTGCTGAAGCATTTCTTCTCTTTTCTACCATCATCTTGAAAATCTTTTTTTTTTCCCACCTGTGTAAGTCTTTCCTGAATACAGCAGGTGGAATTTATTGAATTCAGAGAAACAGGACATTGGTAGGAATTAGATGAACTTTCCATGGATTACATTTCCTCTTATGACAGTTCAGAGAAAGTTGTTTTCTGGTTTACATTTTATAGAGAGAAAGAAGAGCATGAGTTGAACAAAGGTTCTTCAGCAGTATGAAGTGGAAAACCTTACCAGTGCAACACCCAGAATTTGTGGGAATGTATATGATGAGCAGCCAGCTGGAGTGAGTCGGATTGTTGCATATGGTGTCTGAAACCATGCCTTCTCACTTGCCCAAACGATATCACATAGTGGTAAAATTGAAGCTCCTAACCCAAGAGCAGGGCCGTTGATAGCAACCACAATTGGCTTCTTAAATTGAATAAAAGCTTTTACAAAATCCCTAAAATAAAAAATAAAAGAAAGATCTTGAATACAGAAGCAACACTTAGAAAAAATCCCGAACTTAAAAGTATTTAATCTGAAAACAAATCAGAACCACTGGTGAACTCAATAAATGCCATGGCCCAGTTTTACAAGATCAGAATTGAAAGATATTTTCTACTTCACGCACACAAATTTTCTCTCCTATTTAATTATTTAATCTTTCATAGTTCCTAGGATATTAATACATTTTGCATGTGTTGTATATGAACTAAATAACTGGAATGCAGTGACTATGATACTTTTTGCAGAGTGGTTTGGTTAGGGTTAGTTTTACTTGTGGACCAGTAACTCAGTTGTTGGTACACACTGTGCTTCTCATGCTTCTCACTTTGCTCCAGAGTGGCTAGTATGGACTCTGATGATCACGTTTGGCTAACTTGATGTACGTAATATAGTGTGAAAGACAGGAGGCTCATAGGTATATTGTTGGGTATTTATGTTTTCAAAAGCTTTTCTTTGGATCTTATGTGAAAGGTTTCTGCAAGTCCCAACAGTGGACTGGGAGACAGCGACTGTTCATGGCACAACAGCTAGAAGAACAAGATCCACAAAGGGGAATCAGAGAGAAATAGAAATTTTGGGGCAGGAAAAGAGTAAGGCTGGTGATCTGCTGGGTCTTTGTTGCAAACAACATAGGCAAAGACGTAACAAATAACTACCCTTTGCCCACCTACAACTGAAAGTGTGAGGCAATGAGATCTAATGGGGAAGTAGATGTAATTTGATTCACCTGGGTGAATGAACTGGAACATGTTTAATTCTGTGCAATGAGGAGATATTTTAAATAAGTCACCTCGCAAGAACTGTGGAAAGCCGTCTGTTGAATGCAATAGCCTATACACTGTTTAGGGAAAAAATAGAGTGTAATTGTAGGCAGATTATGGACTCTATCAACCTGTGCACAGCAGTTTATGAAGGCAAATCAGATGCTCAATTACTTGAGAAAAGAGACATACATAGATGAAGTTCAAAACAAGAGAGGTGATTCTGTTCCAGCCCTGGGTATTTATTAGATCCATAGTGCATTATTGCTGACTGATGTTAGGAAAGAACATTGCATTTTGTCAAATGTGCCTTTCAGGGAGTTGCAGCTCTCTCATTGAGGTCATGAAGACCTAGACTTGCACATCTGAGAACAGGAGGTGTGCCTTCCAGGTTAGAGTCCTGATTTGGCAAACAATAAAAAACATGCTGAAGATAAGTATTTTGTCAGACTGGAGTGCAAGGACATTGGCTGTATTTTAAATGAAAACAATGAGTCTGAAATCACTCAGTACTGTGGTGTTCAAAGAATGAGTTCTGTTTTCCAGGCTGTCTAGTAAGGAATTGTTTTTTGACTATGAGAAAACAGAAAGGCATGGGAATAAAACAGAAGATCAGAAGAAAGACAAATAGAGTGAAATAAGGAACACTGTATTTATGTGTTCAAAATAATTTCATTCAAGAGGACGGCAGAGCTAAGGAGAGTCGTGGTTCATTTTTGTTTGCAGAAACAATGCTGTTCATCATTGCTTGTTTATGGGCTTGTTTATGCTTGGGTAATGACTGTAGGTCGCTGCACCTGATTAATTCCAGAATTCTGTGAACCTTTGTAGTAAACTTTGCAAATAGGACTAAGTACACTTAGGAAACAGGGATGTGATGATAGGCAAAAATAAACAGTGTGGATAAGTAATGGCAGCCGATCTGAGGACCACATGGAAGCAGAAGAAAACTTGTGGAAAAAAGCAGGAAGCGTGTGGGATAAGTGGGACCTGAAAGTGAATATGGAAAAACAGCTGGTAGTGTGGGGAGGAAATGGTAGATGATGGGTAGCAGAAACAAAGGAGAATGTGTTCACAAAGGGAAAGAAATGAAGGAAATGTGAAATCTTCACGTAAGTGAGTAAGGAAGGAAGGGTTGGAGATGGGAAAAAAGTAGAACAGAACATTGAGAAGACATTCAGCCACCGTCACACTGGGAGGCTGAGCAACAGTATGGCACAACAGGAGGGCATGGAGCAGAAGGCTAAAATAGCGGCAGGGGGAACAAATGCCTGAACTTGGTCTACAGAAGCTGCAATGTCCAATGCTCCATTTATCTGTGCTCCCTGTTTACATGCTGCATGTTTCAGTGAGTTCTCTGTCCCCAGAACCTGGCATGTTCCCAAGTCTCCAAACCGCATATTCACACATGTAGTTGCAGGGCTGGAAGATCCTTCTTTCAATTCAAGCCAGTCTTTGAAAAGAACTGGAAGATGTAATTCTTGTTTGACAGCAGAAGCTAGGTTTGAAGACAGGAATAAGTATCACATATAGAAGGTTTTGCTTTTGCTGGAGGAGATCTGGAAAGCAGACCATCAAGCACACTCTGGGATACTTCAGTGTTGTTGCAGTGCTGCAGTTAGAACTCATAGGGACATCAAAGGCTGTAAAGAAGTTGGGCAAGTAAAGTCATTCTTCCTTTTCTTCTGACTGCACACAGAACTTTATGTGTCGGGTCACACAGTGATGCCTGACCGGTAGTGCAACGAGGGAGGCTGCTGCTGGAAATGCCTTCCTGCAAGTCTTGTGGGTGCAGAGCTCTCTGGCCATGCATGCCTGTTGCAGTGCAGTCCGTCTGTCTGCCTTGCCCCTGCTTCAGGTGTGCAGTGCCAGGCATGCCTGGCTGGTGCAGTACACAGAGAAGCTGACATCATGAGCTGAAAGCTCAAAGGCAACGGATGAGGACAGGGCCCAAACAAATCACTCATGTGAGATGAGATCTGGTGGGTATTTAAACTTTAGTTTTAACTTGTGATCAGTACATGAGATCTGTAGTTTAGCAAGTGGAAACACATGGTAATGAAGATTTTAATTTGATTTTGCTAGAAGCGTATGGTCTAATTTGATGTGGAGCAGTGGAGGCAGAGATGCATTAATGTGTTTGAGGACATCCTAACCACTGAGAAAGCAAAGTGTACATTTGTACTCCTCTGATTATGGTATATTTTCCATGAGTTCAGTCCTTTGTTCGTAGAAAGCACAGAGAGTGCTGAATGGAAAAAAGTAGTGCATTGTTTCCAGAGGTACAATAAAAATCTGTTTCCAGTGGGCTCGAAGCTGACATTCTTGATGAGGAGAAGGGCACTGTAGAATAGTTCCAGAGCATTTGGTGAGCCCAAGGGTAGAAAAACAGCCTTGTAGTTTGGATTATAGTCATTATGATGCAGATCTGGCAGTATGCCTGTATATTAAATGTGTGCAGAAAAATGTGCACATATATAACAATACCTATCTATACAATATTTGCATAAATAATATTAAATTTGTATATTTTCAGGGAGGGTGAGTGTGTCTGTGTTATCAAATTTTCTTCCCTCCCACTGTTTTCTTTTCTTTTGCTTCTGAATTTTCAGAAATCCCTCACATTTAAAAAAATCCCTTCAAAGAGATTTTCTTGTTAAGATATCACTGAGTGATATTCAGGCATAGCTAGAGTCTTAAAAACTGGTTGTGGTTTATTATATTTTAAGAAGTACATTTTAATTCTTTCAAAATGTTTGCTACTTTGAGAATTTCAGCAGTATTAAACTGAGAATCCAAACTGATGTGCATTAGTTGTAACCAAGAGAGTTGGCAGTTAACATGTCATGTAACAACTGTACTTAAGCTTGTGTTATACATCCAAAATACAGGTCCGTTGTAAAACAAACTCTTAAGAATTCCTTCATAGAACTGTAGGAATCTGCTGCTTAAAATCATCAAGCTCTTAGAATAACAGTATTTCTAGGGAGTAAAAAATAGAAGGACCAAACCCTCCTCTGGTATAGACTGGTGCAACATCATTGACTTCAGGGGAGCAATGTTGATTTATACTGGAGGATCTGCCAAATATGTATGAAGTATACCTTGTGGATAATGTAAATCATTGGTGATGTATTGTGCAGATTGATTTGTAGACTGCATGTCATAAAGTCCCAATTTCTATTGAGGTAATGTGATATGTGTATAAGGAAAGTCACATTTTAGTTATGAAAATAAAACTACATTTGCATATATTTTAAGTAATTTAAGAAAAAGAATGGAGACCCGTCTAATAAGGTTCAGAAATACAGTGGAAGACTGTTGTTTCAACAGAATATGACTTAGCCATGGATTCCCATTTGTACTGAAATTCATTAAAATGATGAACATTAAAACAAGTAAAATATCTGCCTTTCAGGAACCACTTTACAAAATGAAGCAATAGTTAATTTGGAAAAACAACAACAAAGTTGTATTTAAATTTGGAGGATTAATTTGAAGTATTAAGTACAGAGAAGTGGAATAAAATAAATCCCTATGGATAGTTAGCACTGGAATAAATGTGCTTTCTTTTGTAATAAGGAAAGGTCCAAGGTTTTCACTAAACAAATTTGCAGTACTATAATTAGAATGCAATCAACACTTAAATATACAACATTTTTGGACCTGATAAATATCTTTATAATCACACACTGCATTTCATAATTTAGAGATCATAGGTAAGCTTGGGTCACCTTATAGCTTCTGCAATCCTAGTGCTTTCCTTTCTTCTGTCATTGGATAACCTGCCAATTAAATATGAGTAATCTAGGCCACTACAGAATACACTTCCCACTGCGCTGAGAAGTAAGAGTTTACTGTCATCAGCTGATGCATTGCACAATGCTCTCCGAACTTCCTTCATGATCTGTGGATAAAGAAAAGTAAACAATTCGACATGCATGCCGTTGCAATATCATTTCCCTAGTTTTACAAACCTTATTGATTTTGAGAGACTTAAATTTTGGGCACTATTAATATTTACATCAACTATATATATATATATATATTTGCATAATTTTAATAGAATGATAACACTGAGAGTTTACAAAATATTTTATCTTTGGAAGTGCTTGGTAGATGCTTACTAATTCAAAGAGTTTTTAGGATTTGGCTTGTTCTGTGGGAAATTCTAGCTACCTTATGGTATTTGATTGCAATTTAATAATTTCAAATACGACTTTTTTTGTTTTCATAGTTTATATTCAGTGAACATCACTATATCCTCTGTAACATGATTACCACAACAATAGCCTATAAATCTCCCCCAGTTGTAAATAAGACCTGTAAACCCCATTTTTTCAGTTCTTCAACTGCTTTGGTTTATATGGCATGAATCAGAGCAAGGTAGGACAAGAGGACATCATATACATTGACATGACAAATATTCATTTTTCTGTGGTCAGTGATATTGTTACAGTCTACAAAAGTTAAAGCAAAGAAGCCGGTAGGGAGAGAGACATTTTTACACTCTGATTTAGAACAGGATCGAGCTATTAATCGCATCATAAATCGAACTAATCAAAGTCTGTACAGAACTGAGCTGCTGTTATTGTAAGGAAATAGCCCTTCATCTGAGTACAACTGTTTTCCTAATGATTTTTAAATGGAAATATTATTTCATAAAGTTCTGGTGGGCAGCTCCTTGTGACAATTCAACACAGGTTGGAAGCTGTAATTGATTTAAGCAATCTGAGCTTCCCCTCTGCAGTGAGCTGCTCTTCACACTTGAGTAGGGCCATCATTTCACCTGGTGTGACGCGTCCTGCCCTTACGCATACTCATGTGTCAAAGTACTTCCTTTACACAGGGCCCAGCTGAGTCAATCTTTCTTTCTCATTCGTGCTGAAAGTTCTGCTCACGGTTAAATTTGGTAAAAGACAGCAAAATGTGGTTGGGGATCAAATATGGTTTCTACGCAAGAGAAAAATAAGACTGTTCGCTCGTAATTATTTCTGTTCACTGCTTTCTGTTTCCAAAAAGTTCTTAGATCTCTGAAGCGCTATGTTTAAGATATGTCCCTAAACCCAGAAGAGAAGTTCAGAGGAGACCGACCCTCCTGCTCCTCTCTGTAACTCCCTGCAAGGAGGTTGGAGCAAGGCAGCAGTTGGCCTCTTCTCTCAAGTAACAAGGATGGCATGAGAGGGAATGGCTTGAAGTTGGCCAGGGGAGACTCAGGTTGGGTATTAGCAAACGTTACTTCTTAGAAAGAGCAGTGATGCAGTGGCACAGCTGCCCGGGGAGGTGGGGGAGTCACAGCTCATGGAGGTGTTCAAGGAACGTGGAGATGTGGTGCTGAGGGATGTGGTCAGTGGGCAGATGGGATGGGTTGACAGTTGGACTTAATGATCTCAGTGGTCTTTTCCAACCTTAATGATTCCATGATTCTACGATTCTATGATAACTAGGTAGACTTCTGTAAGGATTCTTGTGGCTTCTGAGAGCAAGTTTGAGAGTGCAATGCTACCTGGCTGTTTTCCATCTGTCTGCATAAACCCCCTGCATGTAACTGGCTGCTGGGTCTGGCACATGGGAGAACAAGTGGTGGACTTTTACTTGCTTTGGTTTACAGATGCACTTCAGAACTTCTGTATCAACAAGTATGTGACAGTGTGTGGAACCGAAGCAATTCAGTGCAGGATTTGGAAGTGCATTTGAAATTCTTGTGCAGGTACAAAAATGCCATTAGCAATGTTACAAGCACTGCTTATTCTCAGAATCTCAGAGGATGTCTCAGCCCTCACTTGGTAGAAATAGAGGCACAACTGCACATTTTGTAAAGGGGAAATGAAGGCAAAAAAAAAGAAATAACAAAATCCTCTGTCCAAAATTGAAAAAGAAACTTGAGAAGGTGGTGAATGTTAGATTAAAAAAAAAAAAAAGATTTTTCTAGTTACATGTGAATGCAAGATTGCCTTCTTAGTTCATTTTAAATGTCCTGAAGATCTGCTCTTTCTTAGGGAAGATGTATAAATAATGTCAGACAGTAACAGTCAAACATTTTTATATGCAATGGGGAGTTTTGCTTTAAATATGATGCCACAAAATGGTACTCCATTCAGCAACTTTCTCTTCTGTGCCCCTTCTCCCAGTGACATTTGCTTATGTACCATCTCTTTGATGATACCACTGCTATCCTTCAAGCACATCAATACTGTGACACGCTTCTCTTTTTTACCTTTCCCCTCACTGATTTGGATGGCAAAAGCCATCTAAAAGTTCACCGATCAGCATTAGGAGCAGAGGCTATACAGCTGGGAGGAAGAGACAATATTCTGCTAGTGCTGTTTTTTCAGTGTTTTGGAGAATGATATTAAAGGTCCATTATTAGGAATTGATTTCCGGGATATAGTGGAAAATGGGAAGGCTTTGATAGTATTCTGAGTTGTGCTGCTGAGCAGGATTGGAAATTTATTTCCACTGCTCCACTACTTTCTAGAAATAGAAAACAGCATGAGAAAACAGAAAAAAACCAATGGAG
The DNA here is from genome assembly GCF_987193195.1 of Phasianus colchicus. Lineage (NCBI taxonomy): Eukaryota > Metazoa > Chordata > Aves > Galliformes > Phasianidae > Phasianus > Phasianus colchicus. The sequence continues at coordinate 15,665,414 of NC_143448.1, read as the reverse complement.
CAGTATTTTAGATCTCCAAAAGTTTTGGAGGGGGGAGGAGGGGTGCAAATATCTGTGAGCTGGTTAACTTCATTATTAAATTCAGAAGCTCACTGAAATATAGTAACTCCCTTGTTCCTGTGCCTGTGCAGACCAAAGTTCACCTGGTTATCTTGTCACTCAGCCTATTTACATCCACCCTGCTGTCCGCTGCAGCTCCAAATGCCTTCAGCATTGCTGTTCAATAGTGTATGCATAGATATTTCCCTACAGGTGTTTAAATGATTATAATAAAGCTATTAACAATAAAATAAGATAAAAGAGATGGTTTGTTTTTAGGGTTACAGAACCATGTACTAAACTGCATCATACAATGTATAATTTTGGCTCAGAACCTGCTGTCTGTGTTTAAGTAAAATTTCCATTTAACACAGCAAGGAATTCAGTTTACACTGACAGAGATTCTATGTGGTTTTGGTTACACTGATCAGATTCCATTTGCTTTTGGTTCTTTAACCTTCCATCATTTTGGTATAACTATGGCATTTGTCCCATTTAGTAATAGACTAAAATGACTATTAGCAGGGTTCCACTGCAGTACTCTTGAGTACTCCAAATTATTAATATAAACATGATTATCAATAATTATATTATTTTATTTATATTAATATTCTGAGTAAGCAATAATTATAATTATTTGTATTAATTATTTAAATGATTCCACTTCTTTTCCATCAATATGCTAATAATTCTTAATATAAGTCATAAAATATTCTCAAGCTTCTTTTAATTAGCTTTTTTAATGGTCTTTTAGGCAGTTTTCGGTTGTGGGGGCAGTATTTTTATTTGCATTTATTTTACGAACATTTCTGAAGCAGCATTTAGAAAACAATATGGGCCAAAATCTATCAAGCTCCAAATTTAGACCAGCCCTAATGCTTCACTTACTGTTTTATTGGAGCCCAAGTATACAATAAAATTATCACTTCCTTAAAAGCTGCTTGTTTTTTTAATCCCGTCAAGAAAACAAGTTGGTTAGTTCTTTAATAGGACCTTGTACTGCAGAATAAACAGAAAATGTTTAAAGATTTCATTAAACTTCCCAAAGCTTATTTCAATGCCTTTCACAGGACAGAGGAAGTTTTAAAAGGTGTTTGGTGCCCTTTCCTTTCAATATTGCTTACATTCCAGGGAAATCAGGAAGCTGGGAACTTATCGCCTTCATTACACAAAGTATCTTGAACAGAAGTCTCTTGTTCATAAAAACAGGAGTGCAGGTTTAAAAGGTTAACTTCTCTGAATCGCTAGGATTTACTACTGATTTGTTTAAAGGTAAATATTTTGTAAATATTGTAGTAAAGCAAAATTTTAAAGTCATTCAGTTGTGTGAGAGCCTCCACCATTGCGACTTTTTACATATGGACACCTTTTGTTACTGACTGCCTCTTTATGCAGACAGGTCTGAGTCTGTTCTGTTTGACAAATAGAGGAGCTATGAACCTGCAAGACCAGCGCTGGGAGTAAGGACTGGCCAATGAAATAATCTCTCTGTGTATGAGAGCAAAAATGCAGAAAACAGCCACATTTTATCTTTTTTCTGAAGTTGTAAGTGAGAAGTGAAGGCAAGCCAGTGCTCCAAAATGCACCTGGTAGAACTTTCAGCCCTTTAATTCTGATGGCTAGAAACTTGAAACCTGACTGTTCCATATGAAGTGGTACTTGCATCAGTCTTGGATACAAACATTAGCTGCTAGGGTATGTTTTGATTCTCATTCAGTGGGGTATTAACTCTATATTTAATACTATAAGGTAAAAAAAATAGTGGGTGGATCCATTTAATATTAAGTTTGAAACAGAACTTGGATCTCGCAATATGCTGTGTTACAGCAGCACCGACATCAATGGAGAATGTACTTCAGAAGCAGCAAAAGACCTCTGAGAGAAAATGTGCTAAAATGTGCCACTGGAAATTGTAATGATGAAATGGTTTGTGTATCTTTTTTAGAAATGAATTTTAAAAGTAGCAAACTTAAGCCATTGCAATAAAAAAAGAAGCCATTCCATTTTGTGACACCGGCCTGAAAGTTTTATAAGGTCTTAAAATGTAAGAAAGGATTTCTACAGGCCCTGAACATTTGGTAGAAAAATCTCAAATCCTGTAAACGGCACTGAGCCAACTTCAGTTGGTGCAAATAGTGCTGGAAGAGCATCGGCACATTTTGTGCTGCAGTCACCTGCACAAAACCGCAGGTGTGCTGTGGTTACCAAAATGTACAGTGAAAATGCAGGCAGCCTTTTCTAAGCTGAGTTTGATTTTGTAGCATGAATAGGCTTCATGGCCATAAGTGAAGTGATAAATTCATTGTGTAGGAAAAGATCTGATTTTGAGTCAGCTTTGACATGCAGAACGCTGTGCCACAATCCTAAATATTAGTTATTTTAATTACATTGGCATAAATGCTAGAGGGCAGGGGATGAACAAAACTATTGGATTTCATGGGAAGATTTCAATAAAACACAAAGGGAAGAAGGGGTGTTCAAGAGTGGGAGTGATTTTGTGTGAGGTTAATTTTATAATGACTGTGGGCAGTGCACACCTTTTTTTTTCCTGCCACGGATGGCTGAGAACTGCCATGATGTTAACCACACCAAGGAAACCCACTCTCAATAAATTAACCATTTTGGATTTGGCAAACGTAATTTACTGAGTGTCTGATCAAACTTAAAGTTAGCTTTCTTCTGGCAAAATGAAACACTTCCTTACATTTGTGGGGGTTTCGTGTTTGTGCCTTTTTATTACTCAGGGTTCACAAAAGTTGTCACAACTAAAACTGTTCTTAACTTCCTTGAACTACTCTGTCAGTTTGTCTTAACTGTGGCTATGGGCGACAATCTGTAGGACAAGGCACTCAACATGTTCCTCCTGTCAGTGTCTTGATTTTTTTGCTGAAATTGCCAATACTGGAGGTGCTGGATTTCATGGTGTGAATGCTCACGGGCTGCTCTCTGGATGGAGGCCAAAGGAGCAGTCTCATGTTTGCCAGCAAGCGGCCGACAGAGGGGAACAACTTCCAGTTGCTCTCAGCCTGGATAGGTTTTAAACAGACAATCTAAATGTGGAGAGCTCATTAGCTTGATTAATTCCCAACCATCCAGCTTCTGGTCAGTAATGTAGCTTTTTGAAATGTGTTTTCTCATTTTCAAATGAACTTCCATACAGATTCTAGAGATGGCCAAATGGAGTGACACAAGAAGAGGGCTATTACGTGCTAATCATTTCTCCTCATACAGAGGGGGCCCCTGGCATATTGCATGCTGTCAAAAAATGAAATGGATTGGTTTGGCAGACCTGAAGAGCTTGAGCTCATTCACTGGTTAGTGCATCTGAACACTGCTGATGTGGACCTGCACAGCCAGCAACGTGAAGATATGTCTGTTCAGCCTGAGCAGAGCAAGCCCTTGATTTCGTGCCTTTTTTCAGGCCCTTGGGCTCTTCCTTTAATTTACCTGCAGTGTTAATTAGTGGCAATTAATACATGGATGGAATGATGGATTTGATGCAATCATCTAATGTGTTTTAAGGAACTAGTATTAAAAGCAGGTATTTGGTGTTCTGGGTTAATTACTGAGATAGTCTTTTTAAACATTAAATAGTTTAAAAACTAGGAGTGATAAAGGTAGGTACCCACAGTTTAAACAAATTCTATGTATTAATGCCCATGTGTTTGTGTGCATCTGGGAAGGTGGAGTCAAACTGAGGGCCCATCATGCCTGCCAGTGGTTTTATCTGAAGCTCACTGTAAGTAAATTCATTTACAATTTACTCAGTTTCTTACTGAATAAAATAATTCCTAAAAGTTGCAGTCTATGTTTGCATCAAATGGTGCTCACACAGATAGCCTTAATGTGAAGTTGCTGCCCTGGGATGTCAAGGGCAGAAAAGGGCAGCTTGGGGAGGAGTCTGCAGAATGCTTGGACAGCCAAACTGGTGATGGGAGGCAGCTCCTAAGGCTTCTCCTTGGATGTATGGCAAATCTTTTCCATCAGGCCATTACTGCCTTCATGGAAAGAATCAAGCATGTTGTCTGCTCTCCAAGACATGCATCCTGGTGCAGGCATTTCTTTACACTCCTTTTGTTCTGACATAGAAAGTGAATACCACAACTTTGCTGAGATTATGAGGCATGGAGGGAATAGCTCCTCAGCCCTTCCTGTGACTGTTGTTTGTACTTGAGTAGTACAAGCTACAAGTCTGACCCTGAGTGTGTTTTGTTGTGAAACCAGGGAATTAATTAGTACCATTTATATATTGAACATCTTTATGCAATTCAGCTGGGAACAGAGCCCTTAATTGGCAAAGATTTCATAAATAAAGATTCATAAAGTGATTTAGAAAACAAGCAATTAGGGATCAAGGTATACTTTTACAATTACTGTTTCAGAATATAACCTCAAATACCTCCCTATGCAACAACTGGAGCACTATTTAAATTAATATGAGACTAGATTTCACTAAAAATGGCATATATCAGTAACTTCAGCATGGCAACATCTGCTTCATACAACTCCACGCTGGAAATGCAGACTGTCTTTCCTTTCCTTAGCTCTGCTTTTCAGTTTCAGACATGTCAATTCAAAAATAATTTCCATTGCATTCTTTTTCATAGAAATCCCAAGCATGGAAAAGTTAGATATATCTGAGCTCCAGACTTTTTTTTCTAAGATAATCAATTAGGATAAAAATACTTAAAATACAGTCCAAATGCAGTGTTTCCAAGATAACCCACACATTAGGATGACTCTCTTTGGCTTCTAAGGCTACTTGCTTACCTCTGGGGTCAGTGCATTGTTATCTGAAGTCTGACTCGACAGCAAAATATGTGTGAAACCATCTTCTTTCCGCACCACAATGTCCCTGAACCGGCAGTTACTTTCATTTTGACGCACGCTGTATCTCAGTCTCTTATCGAAGACATAATCTTTCTCCCCATCTAGTTTCCTTTTCACAGTGCTGTGTAGATTCAAGCTTCCATTGGCCAGAGGAGTACCTTTCAGATTGAAATAATCAAAACATAATTATGCCCATACCTTCAAAGAAATTGACTCATACTTTTTATTAGCTTAAACATAACGTGACATTTTACAATAGCCTCTATATGATAAATTTGGTAAATCAAAAGTATGCCTGTCTCGTCAAATGTGAGCTCAAGCCATTCTTATTATTCCTTAGAGCTTTACATTCCAACTTTTTTTTTTTTTTTTGATCAGACAAGCACTGGCTCAAGTGAATTACAGCATGTAGGACTGGTACTCCATATGGCATTCAGTTCTACTTTGAAGATGAAAGCAGTTATATCATGGTCCTTATCACTTCAGGATGATAACTGAATTTTGTACAAAATTCTAATTCAGCTTTGGATGAAACTTGACAAATTTTGTCCATGTCACAACTTTCAAAGTTATATTTGCTTCCTTTCATGGTGATCAAAAAGTCATTACAAAATGGTAATTTTAACACAAGTTGTCTCTTGATGAGCATCTCTATGTGACAGTAGGTAAGGGAAGTTCTCACTGAGCAGACAGGTACCTCACCTGGCATTCTTTTCTCTGCCCATTTGGTTAGCGTTAGAAGTTGCTGTCACTGCTGTGACCCCAAGCTTTTCCTTATTACATTTTACAGTCACAGTAAGCTGACTTTCACCTATGATATTAATATTGGTCTTTGTACTCTGAAAGGATTAATGCTGATGCTATTTTGGAAGGTATCCAGCGTTAGGGAAAAAATGGAACCTTGAAAAGAAAGATAAAGCTCCTCCTTAAACACAAATGAGAGCAATAGCAGTTTATTCTGTCAAAGCAGTTTATTCTCTTACACTTTGTGTGACCTATATACTATTACCTTGTTCATCCTTACAGTTCTGTTGTTATAGGCAATATATTGGGACACTAAGAATATCTTTACAAGATGTTTATGCAAGATTCCTTTTCTAATTACAGGTTTCATGCTATTGGTATTAAAAGGAAAGCAGGGACAGGTTGTTGAGGAACAGAGATTAAAGCCTCTCTATTCATTGAAATAGTTTCAAAACTTGTTTCAATTTGGTGATTGCACAGGTGACTGAACATTTGCAGTGGCCTGTGGAATCACTCACAGTATGTGAAATGCTGATATATATACTGCAATTATCACATATGATGCTAAAAATATGTAGAGTGCTTATTAGTATTCAACTGCTGTGTCATTTGGCTTCTTCATATAATGAGTGTGCACATGTGTACACATTTATCTACATGTAGAAAGGCACATTTGTTAAGAAGTCTGCTACTTCACAAAACTCTTTCTAGTTACATTAAGAGATCCCATCCGAAATATTGCCCTATTATATTACGCAGAGGATTTAAATGGTGAAGAAGTTAAAAGATCAGAGGCATGAGTGAACATGAAGTGGACGATGTGTCGGAGTTAACTGTACTGATAGCTGGTGTTTAAGGTTAAGCCTTGCCTATTTCAAATACAGATGCTAAGAGAATGGTAGAAGATTAATTTGCACAGATGATCCAGCTCAACCAAAAGCCTCATAGAAATATTTTCTTTCATATTTTTATGTTGCATCCTTCTTTGCCTGAGGAATGTGTTCCATTTGTAAATCAAATATATGATGTAAGAAATGATAAATTTTATCATAGTATTTTAACTGTATGCCAGCTGACAAAAATGTAACTGGGGTTATGCAAGATCTAAATATGAGAGGAGCATACGTGGAGAAGTGTCATTTCCAAGGATGGATGGTTAACAGAGCAACATACAGTGAGTGAATTGTCTCAGTGTATACAGAGCATCCCAGTAATCTTGCTTAATCTGATAAACTGGACAAAATGATCGGCAAAATCCAAAGACAAAACTCGAGTGAAATCAGGCCCATTTAGAAGGTCTGTTGTATGGATGTGGTGGAGCTTCTGAAGGCTTGCTGTAAGGCATCCAACTGCCTTTGCGAGAAGTTTAATAAGTTAGCACCTGCTGAATGCACACAAAGGTAAACAGTAGCGTTGCATGCCAAGATGAAAAATGACTGTGACAAAGGAAGAAAGAGGCCGTCACCAAGTAATCTGTCATGCATGTGAAATAAATTAAGGATGTCACAAATTAACTAAGGAAGCTTTAGGTACTTCTAAATGTAGTTTACCAGCTTAGGAGGGACTACATTATGCTCAGTCTAAGTACAAATAGAAAGCAGAAAATAATCCTTCCTTTAGTGGGAGTTTAATCTAATTATTACTTTGTTTTTAACTACTAGTATGACTTGGGAAGGTATCTAAAGATATATTTAGAAGAAGTTTCAATATCTTTAAGGGAAATTGGGATATTCCCAGACTACTGGTGCCATTTCCAAGAATGGCAATGAAGGATGCTATTTAAGATACATGCCAAGCTTGGCCGTTTTCTGCAGTCCTTTCCCCTGGTATCATCCCTGCATGTCGTGCAGGAATATTGAAGGTTCATCCTTCGTGTTTCCTTCAGTATTTGACTGTGGACCTTTTCATGGATTTCTCTAATCCCTTTTTGAGCCTGTTGATGCCGTCTGTCTCCTCAGCCTCCTGTGGTCTGAGTTTGAGAAGTTTAGTAACCACTGCAGAGAGAAGAATTTTCTTTCATCTGTGCTTTTATCTGATGATCCACCAGTTTCACTAAGTGGCCCCTAGTTCTGCTGTTGAGGGATTTAGGAAATGACAGTTCTGCATTTATTTTACTGGAGGCCTTGATGATTTTGTAAACTTTGATCATATCCCCTCTCAGCCTGCCTCTCCCCACACTGAAAACTCTTTTAGTCTGTAATCCGCTTCACCACTTCAGTCGCCTGTCCCTGTGCCATTTTTCGCGTTCTGCTGCCATCAAAGGAGAGGAAATGCAGAGATATTACTGTTACTACTGCTGGTACTAGAAGGTGCCTGAAGACTCCAGACTGTTGTACTAGGAGCTGCAGAAAACAGATTAGCAATTTAGAATCTAAGAAGATAAGGTAGACCAAGAGTAGGAAAGGAGAGATCTGGTTCACCTTGTAGGCTCAAGAGTACTAAAACTGGTGCCAGGGAAGGGATGGGAATAATGATGTTGTGGCAAGAAGGTCTGGACTGCTCCTTTTATTAGCAGCGTGCATTTATGTTAAATGAAAAGTTCCATGCGTTTCATTTTTTGTAGGTGAGATAAAACATGTTCCTTTATTCTCACTGGTAGAACAGTTTGGTATTCCTGTCAGCCCAACAGCCTTTCCCTGTCTCTTTTCTTGTGGGTAATGGTTAATACTGTACATAATAACAGTGTTCTGGTGATAATTTACTAATAATTTCAGACTTCTCCAGCTAAGGGAGCATCTGTAAGATATCTAAAAGCAATGAGCTTTTATCCAAACTGAGAAAGCAAGCATATTTGGCTGTCTTTTACTGCCAGTACATCTCCAGAATAAATAAAACTGAACAAGCTAAAAAAACAAGAGGAAGCAATGACTAAGTTCATAGAGAATATTTAAATCAAGGGCACCATGAGACTACAAAGATTTCTGTAATGGAGAAAAGCAGTGGTTAGTGATACATGACAAGCAAAAATTCTTCAGCAGATGGTACAGAAATAGAGCGATGTAGAAAAGGAAAGAAAATTAAAAGGGGATGTTTCTTGATGCTGTCAAGAAACCTGACAAAACAATCACTCGCAATTACAATGTATGGAGAGAAATAGCAATGTGATAACAGAAGACAACAAATGTCATCAGAAGGAATGCTTTTGCTAGCTCCTGGGAGCATCTGTGGATGTTCTCCTGCAGAGATTTTCAGCATTTTCCAATTTGCAGACCCTTAAATAACTGCCAGTAAAGATGACATTGCTCTCCTGATGAGGGGAAGTGTAGATGTCAGGAGAGAGGTTTTGATATAAAAGGGCTCTCCCAACTTCAGCATGTGAGAGTGCCATCCCTCTGTGATGCTGTATATAGAATTCTGTGCATACATCTGTACATCTGCATTCATCTCTCTGGGGTAAATTGCTTGTTTGTGAGAGTTGTATCTATGGTTAAGCAGGAAACAATTACCCATAGCCATGTAGATGTATATACACACCAAACATCTTCATCTCTAGAACAACTGAAAATTTCTAAATATATTTTCAGTGCGTTCATCCACTTAGCAGCAAGAGAAGGCTGACATTGATTTGGGCTTCACATAGGCAAACTCAAAACAGACACAGATGTCTGTTTGGTAGGATGCTGCCCGGGGCTGCCCAGGAGCCATGGATTCCAAGAGCCAAACCCAGGCCCTCCCGGCTCCGGGAGCCCTGTGAGTGCTGGTGGGGCACGCCGGGCTTTTGACTTCCAGACTCGGTGGCAGACAGCCCAAAACCTCTGGCACAGCTGGCTGCCTCCGAGCTCGAGGTGGGAGACCCGCCAAGCAGACAGCCACAGAACTGCAGGTCTCGGGGGACAGAGCGTGGGGACCTTGGCTTGGATTTGGAGAAAGTTTTGAAACCCAAGATGTTTGGAAGAAAACTTCTGTTATTCAACACATGGGCATTTTTCTCTCAAATTTTCTTCATTTGTAATTTGTAAAATTTCAGGCTAGTTTTAGCATGATGTCTGCCCTGCTTAAAATGATACTCGCTGGGCATGTGGCAGGGTTACACTGGCATCTACTGTGAGTGTGAATGCTGGGGGAGGTCAGTGAATTGCAGTAAGTTGTGCCAGATTCTGTGATCTGACATTTCAAATAATGCAAAATTCCGTATCAGGAAACATGATTTCTCAATTTTATAGGGCAGCATTAAGAAAAAAGGCTGGTGTTTTTCTTTAGAGCCTTTTTCACTATTGCTGCTTGCTCTGGATTTGGCACTCTCATCTCTCCTCTTTGTAATTTTCCCCACTATGCATGTGCTGGGGATCACAGAGTAAGTCTGGAGGGATTTCCTACTGTGGTATTGCCGCTGGGTATGGTTTGTTTAGAGGACCGGATTGGGAGTCACAGATCTCCTGCCTCCAGGGAGGTCAGCAATGCAAGAGCTGCGTGCATCAGCCACGAGGCAGGAGCCCCAGCACGGCCAAACACGGGGCTGCTTTCTGCCAAAACTGAGTGCTCACAGGGGACACTGCTTCTATGTTCTGTGGGGACAAACAGCATCTCGTTTGACCTTAGAGTTCTTCAGTTCTAGAAAGAACATCTACATATAGGAATCTACATATAGGAATCAATGCTGTGAAAAGATGCATTTTGTAACAGAACTTCCTCAGTGAATAACATAGACTTTTTAGAGGAGCACCTTACTTTTTAAGCAGGCTCACATGAGCTCAAACTGAAGAGGCAATCTGAAGTGTCATTGGCATCATCTGGGCTACTTACACGTTTACAGCTGACTGTACATGCTAGTGTATCTCTAATGAGATAGCTGATGTCTGCATCACAAGCCCCCAGCCATTCTAAGATGTAACTAGTAAGACTGGGCAAGGCAGCTCTGCTTCCCAAAGCAAGGAGAGTTTTTCAGGTCGCTGGGAGAGTGAAGAATGGAAAGCTGGGTGTTATGATTTATGTTGACTTCTGAAAAGTTTTTGGCCGGGAGATTCACAAGAAGCTGTTAAGGAAATGAGCGCTATCATGGGCTATGGAAAGTGGCTAATAAAAATAAATAATTGGAACAAATGGTTACTTTTCATCATGTCAGATGATTAGTAGTGGCTGCCCCAAGGACCTGCAGAAGGATTAATTTATTTAATGTACGTATTAATGAACTGAGAAGAGAAGTATGAGAGGAAATTTTGAAGAGAATACCAAATAAGTAGAGTAAATACTATGAAAGATTTTGAAGAGCTCCAGTGAGTCATAACAAAAAGGTGAATTGGCAGCAGTAAAGCAGATTAAATGCATAATGAAAGGAATCATACATATAGCTGTGCTCTAAATTAACTGCAACTGGAAGGGAAAAGTAACTAAGAGCAACTGTGTATCACTCAATGAAAACCTTTATGCAGTGTGTAAGAGCAGAAAAAAATAATACTCAAAAGATTGTTTTGCTACTATATCAGTAAGCAGTAGGAAATCATTTGGAGCAGCTCCTGCTGTTTTTAAAAGGTATTTGAAAAAACACACACACCGAAAGCAAAGGTCAAAAATAAGTCCATGAAAGCAACAAAATAAAGAAATACAACCAAACATTCTAAAAGTTGATCTTATAGGATGTCATGTATGGAAGTTTCTGCTACAAAGCATCATCTATGCTGTGGGTTATATAGGCTGAAAAAAAGATAGGACGTAGCTAGATAATGAGAAGATATACAGTTGCATTAAACTGCGTAATACGTTACAGAGAACATAAATTTCTGCTCTCTGGTAGCTTATTACTTGTGAATTAAGCCAGTCAGTAACTATGATTAGAAATAAACTTCTCCTATAGTCAAATCATCTAGTTCACTTCAAGGCTGTCTATCTTCCACTAGAAAATGTCTTGCAAGTTCTGACATTTCTAGTCAGTGCCAAAGGTGAGAGTCTGGAAAGTCTGATTATTCCTCAGTACTGAAAAGCATTAATCCTGAAGACCTTGAATGTTACTCTGGACACACTTACGAGGATGTGTTAGCGAGAGTGGTATTATGTCATAAAATGATTCTGATCTTTGTAGACCGCTAGGTCTGTGCACACACAACCAATCAGTGACTTGGCACTTGATAATATAGACGAACATAATTTCATACCTCAGCCGTCGTTCCTACTACATGCCTTGTCATCATGTCCTCGTAAGAACTTTACACTGCAGTGCCATGCAATACAGCCCACACCGTTTTGCCTCACTCCATAGAAAAGAGGAGGAGAGATACTAACTGAGGAAAATACCGTAAGGAATTGGGAAGGAATGTGAAACTTATGTGCTTCACACCATATCTCTTGTGTAGCATGACAATCACTATTCCAGGAGTGGACTTTGCAGTTTCTGCAATTAACCCCCCCTCAAAAGACTGTAGTTGTTGAAATCACATACCAATTCCGTTCACAACAGGCGATTCATTACTAACTTCCAACACGCTGGGCAAATTTTGTTCTCCTTCATGATCATTTATATCCATGTTTTGCTGTTGTGAGCCATTCCCAAAATGTCTAGAATCCTTTTCATGACTGCCATCTCCATTCTGCAGACCATTCTGTGGCTTTTTCAGTGGCATGATCTGTAAACCGCTGGGAGTAGTTCGGTAAGTTACAGTTTTAGCAGCCCTGTCATTAGCAGATGCTGGCTTTGCTGTGTATCCTCGTTTCTGTTTTTGTAGAGAAGGATTAATTCTCTTCCTTTTGTGTGCTGACCCTTTTGCCTTCCCAGATTCAGAAGGTCTATGTGATATTTTCTCAAGAGATGACCCTCGGCTTTCCCGTAAAAATTTTGTAGTACTGGTCTGTTTTCCATGTCTCGATCGCTTTTCTCTACTAACATGTAGTCCATTGAACTCATCAATAAATTCCTCACAATGTAGGAGATGATGTTCAGGTTCCCAAGTATCTTCATTGCTTCCGTAACCTTTCCATCTGATGAGATATTCCCATTTGCCCTTCTTGTTCTTCCTTTTGTCTACAATCCTCTCCACCTGAAAGAAAAAAACAAAGAAGTATCATATTAGATATAAAAATACTTTGGTCGTGAGAAATACGTTCTTCGTTGGCAGCTACAAAGGCCTCCTTGACACTGTAAAGCAGCTTTAGTATTCATGAGATTCAGCCCCTACAATACAGTGCCTAAAATCTGAAATGACTCTGACACTGAAAGCCTACCCAAGCTGGCCAAAATGCAGCAGCCTATTTTACTGATTAAAACTTATCTTAATTTCATAGGATGCAGTCCAACACCATATTCCCATTGGATCCTATATGGAGCATGCTGACTGCTGATGAGAGTCTAATTGGTGTGTGTATAAACTGCTTGACATAGCATTTAGGAATTGGAGTTACATGTTTCTGTTTGACAAAGAATTCTCATGAACAGACCTGGCAATACATGAGAGGAACGCAGTGGCCCCAGCGGTATTTTGACAGCAAAGCCTTTCTCCCTTCTAAAAATGTTAGGAAAAGATGTAAAATGCCTGATCAAATCTGATCTGGGGACCTGCAATAGCCAATGTGGAAAAAAAAAACAAACCAAACCAAAACAAGGGACAGCCTGAAAATCGTGGTGAAGCCATGATTTCATTGAAAATGTGTTGTAAAATGAGTCTACTTTTGTTATACTCCTCAGCTATCTCTTGTTTGAAAGAGCTAGCCAAGGCATCTCCTGCTATACCGTTGCTTTCTGATCATTCTCCTGAACCCACACAAGGATTATGTACCTATAAATGCCTTCTTCATGTCTTGAAACTATCTTGAACAGAGAACCAATTAGAAAAAAATGTCTCTTTTCATTCCTGCACAAAAGGACTACACTGGTCTGCCATCTGAGCACGTGTTAATGGTATCATGTTGTGGAAAAGAGAAAGTACAGCTGAAGAAATCTTTGTGCTACCTCAGCACTGGTAACAAGTAGGGGGAGAGTGTATATGGAAACCCAAGCACAGCTAGTGATCTGTGTTGTCTCCTTAAAGAAACTGGAAGAGGTTTGTTCACTTTAGAGAAGAGGGGAAATGTAACAATCTGAAGTGAGTTAAAGATAGATATGCAAAGAAGATAGCTGTGATCCATGCTCTGTGGACTGGACAGCAGGTCGTGGGTTTAAATTGCATCAGCTGTAATGCAGATAAGTCATTAGGAAAATCTTTGTGATGGTGAGAATGATTAAGCATAGAAGAGATAACTTTGGGAAAGTAGAGAGGGTTCTAGAGCAAACAAGTCTGTTAGAAAAACACCTGCCATGAGCAGCCCTTATTGGAAAATGGGCTATGATTAGAACACCTTTTGTAGTCTCTCCCAAGTTTTGTTTTCTGATTAATTGTTTTTTTTTTTTTTTACTTCTTGAAAATGTGACTTATGAGGGGTAAGGATGCCACCAGCATAAAAAAATCATTATTTTAAAACAAAAGTACTGTTGTTAACTTAGGAAAAATAAGCACATGGATAGCTACTGTATTATTTTTCATTGCTTGTCAAAGAAAAATCATCTCATATAAAGAACAACAGTGGAATCTGTGTGGAGCATTTAACCTTGAAGAAGGGCAATCACCGTGGTGTATGTAATTGTTCACTTTAGCTCCCCTGTTGGAGCAAACCAGCGGAATAATTCTGTCTGTTCACTGGCTGGAACTGTACATTCATAGAAATCGTGGTGGGTTCCCCAAAGGAGTCTAAATGTAATTAGTTTCTAAACATTATACTCCTATCCCAATTCATTTACATGGGAACAGCACTAAGATATCTGTGTCTGAGTCAGAGTGGACAGCTTTCCTCCATCTCCTGGGCACTCGACTGCAGCACCCAAACAACTCATCCTTGTGCTGTCTTGCACAGTGCCTCTCTAGAAGCAAAGCAAGGAATCATCTTTGTTCTGAATTTAGCACAGTCCCCTTCAGGATTGCTCAGTGTGGCAAAACAATTAACTGAAGGCAAGTTTGAGATCATTTGTTTGAAAAGAAGAAGAGTACTCAGAAAAAAAATGAACTGGCACTTTTCTGTTCCTGTTCGGAGACTTTCAGCTGTCAAACTCATAGACGTATGATCTTTATAGTGAGCAGCTGTTCAAATGATTCCTGCCTTTAAAATACTCCTTGTCCTCCTATCTAGCTGGTGAGACCCTACATCAAACTGTGGAACTCCGTGGTGGCCACTGGTTGTCTGTGGATTTGTTACTTTAATTACTACAGCTCAGTATAACAAGGAGCAACGCACACATATATAAATATATATAATGGGGAAAAAATTAAATAGCTGCAAAACTCAGTAGACCACAGCTATCACTATTGCAAAGTAATTCAGCTTAGCACTCCTCTGTAAGAGCTGCACAATGCAGGCACTTCCCTCCACTTTTATTGAGGAGCTTGTATTGGGAACAAACTGCGTCAGGTTAATGCTCTGTCAGAGCAACTTGGGTCTCTGCATTCTCCCACTTGCTTTCCAAAGGAAGAACCTCAGAAAGGATGCCAAATAACTTGCCATTTTCAGAAATGCATATTAAAACAACTCTTCAAGCTTACCTTTTTTCCCTCGTGGAGATATGGTTAAGTTTATCCAAACTCTTTACTCATTTGCACACTGTTGTGCTAATACAAGGAGGGAAAGTGAAGGGAGGAGGTTCCTTGGAAAGCGTTTTTTATTTTGGAAAGCACTGAACTATTTTGGTGATGAGGCATTATGAATTTCAATTAAGAGGATGAAAGGAGGAAAAACATTAGTAGTCTTTGTTTCTGGAAACAAAATACTGGCAATGGAGAATGTGATTAACCAGTTCAAAACAACACATAGTGAGAAGTATTTATGAAATTGGGTCAAATTTAATAAATGGTTTCAAAAAATTATCCAGTAAGCAAATATATTTGGGAAAGACTAAGCATTTCATGACAGCATTTTCAGAACAAAACTATGAGGGTTTCACTTCAAATTTAACTGAACAAAGAGGCACTAAGTAAAATATATACAAAATGTTTTGTTTCTGATCAACCCCAACTCTGTAAGGAGTTCAGTTAAAATTAAATAAAAATTAAAAAAAAAATGCAGGCTGATCCAAAATTATTGTCACTGAGTTTTTCGGTCCAGCCACCATAACCACTGCCTTGACTAATGGTGTACACAAAGTCTGAGTAGACATTTGCCTTGTTCTCACTACCATCTTATTGCTTGTTCCTAGATGCATTTGAGGGTGGCATCAAACATCCTTGACCTCTCAACATGGTCTCTTCTCTTTCTCAGGGCTTTAAGTTCTCCATCAATTTTTATCACTGTTGGAGTACCACCGTGTTCTTTCACTGCATACAGTGAAGTGCTTCAGTGTAAGCATAAATATCAGTTTGTTATCCACACCTGGTACAGTCTGTCCCATTTTCCTTATATTCATGGTCCACAGTAATAATAAACATAACTTAGAAAATATATTAAATGATATATATTCGTTTTAACAGGTAATATATAAAGTAATAACCTTTCTGCATTGACTTCAGGTTACACAAGTTCATATGAGTTTTCTTAATGAGAAATAATTCTGTGACAGCTAGTGATTAATAGAAATAATTTCATCCCTTCCTAGAACAAACAATGCACAGTCTTGGGAATATGCAGAAAACACCTACGGCTTCACTGTCTGATTTTCCATTTTCCCCCGTTCTATCTTTAGTGAGAACTCAATAAAATCTTCCTGAAAGTGACCTTGGTAGTTACACTTTGCCAAATCTCTAAATTCAGTATATTTGGTTGGAAAACCAAGTGGTTACATCTAATAAAACTGAAATGAGTGCAGACAAAGTGTAACAGAGGGGTATCACAGTTAAGAGAGTGCTAGAACTGACATATACCATTACTTGCCTGGAATCTCTGTCTCTGTCTCTACTAATTCTGGAGACTTGGGGTGCTGATATGTTACTATATAGGTATGTTTTAAGAGGACAAATAGAAGAAGACCACAGAGCCTGTGCATGTGCATTTGCATCAGATTCTCTAGCTTCCAAGTAAACTTAGCAGTATTCACAATGGCAGAAATGAAGATAAAGTCATAAATGAACTCCTTTTGTTTAAATAATTTACATTCTAAACTTAATGTGAAATTTAAAATATCTCAATTGATTACAGTGCAAATATGAGGAGCTTCAAGAACTTTACGATATAATCTAGTGATCAAGAGCTTATACATGCTGAGCATAATATACAGTTTCCTCCTTCACAAAAGTCTCAGGGTCAAACTCACCCAGTGAACCACACAGTGTTATTGTCAACTTAAAGAAAAATGTAGGCCAAGTTAAGAAGGGTGATTCCTCCTGAAGTATTTCTGTAGATAGATGTGTAAAATCAGAGCACAGCATACTCATCTCACAGTTCACAGGAGCTCTGCAGAGCATCCGTAAAAAATCTTTATGCTCTCAGAAAATACCTTCCAGGAGGAGGTATTTCAGCAATTTCCAGAAAGGTTTGGAATACCACATGTCTTCTTAGTCTCTCCAAAACAATTACAAGTCATCCCTTCTTTGTCAATGCATATCTATATAAACAATTTAAACTGTAATCTGTGATGTTCAGATGGTCTCTTTTAGCATACAGTACAGAGCGTGGACTGGTTTCAAGACACACTAGAAAAACTGCTTCTCATTACTCTGAATTACAGCACTCATACTGTTTTATATGTTGTTTTTTTTCTTTGGAGGTCTTTGTCCCATGTTGTGCCTCAGGCTGTTGGAAGGGATATAGATGGGTGTTTGAAGAAGGCGCCAAGAAAGGCAGTAAGACTTCTGAGAGAGATAAATGCCATCTGATTCAACATGTTTGTTTTCTAACAATTCATTACTGCCCTAACTACCTCCTTTTTCTTATCTTCTCTTTAAAAAATAATGTATTCATTAGTTCTGAATCTCTTGCTTGCTTGTATATATGATGTGTTTCTCTTGTAGTTTTATTTATTTTCTCAAAACCTGCTAATTCAGAGCATTTGTTCCAGATGTATGAAAAATATGGGAAGGTATCTTCTGAAAGGGTTAGTTAGAAAAATAATGGTGGAATTAATGTTGGGTGTCTCTTCAGATCTGATCCACCACTTTAAAACAGGGTAAATCCAATCAATGTACCAGCTACAGATGCTCCCCAAGAATAAACTCATATAGTTACCTGGAAGAAATGAAAGCAGAAGGTCTACAGAGTCATAAAATAAATGGGAAGATGTCCCTCTTCACAGGTAAAATATCAACTGACATCTCCCATGAAGTTCAGTGCACACCCTACCCTGCTCATGTCACAAAGACACTGCTTTTTATTCTCTTCCTTTTTTCTTTTTTTATGGATTTCTAGCTTTTTATAATCTTCTCAGAATCAGAAGAGGCACCAAGCTTGCTAGTGACATTCTAAAAGTTCCGTATTTTCACTGACACCCATGAGCCTCAGGTTAAACATGGTTGCAAACCACACGTCCTGCAACAGACACACACAGATCTGAGATGGACAAGTACATGGCCTTGTCTTCTAGTTGTGCTCTTTGCAGCCTTCTCCTGTTCAGAATTCACAGTCCTCATACTCAATCTCTAAAAGCCATCCTCCTCTCCCACTGCAACTTTAATGATATCATCAAAATCACTGTCTTTATTAGGATATTTAGGTATACGTGTGCAAACAGTGCCTGTAGTGGAAGTGCCAGAATCACTGTGGCTTTTGAGCAGATCGGAATAGTAATATACATAGGAATCTTCTAATTGTGGAAGGGGATTTTTGTAAGGACCAATACTATCCCTTTGGAAAGGACTAGAAAATTAAAAACTGATGTGGGGACCTGGGAGGGACTTCCTCGTCAACACATGTAGTCCCCGTAGTTGTAGACAATTACATCATATAAACCTTTTCATGCTGGATACGTTAACAATGCAGAACATATTTCTGCCCTGGGCTTGTTGTTGATAGGTTGTGTAGCAAACAGCTGGTACTTCTTGAATTTAATCATTTTGTAAAATGTACTGAAAGATTCCATTTCAAAAGCAAATCAGTTTTCTAAGGTACAAAAGTGTCCTAAAAATAGAGATACTCTTGAGCAGTTGGCTATGGTCATCTTGACAATGCATTTTATGTATCACAAGAGCAGTACTTTTTCCTTTGCAGTCAAACTCTGCATCCCTGCCATCAAAATAATTGTTTATGCAAAGTGCCCGTTAGGTCTGCTCCTCAGTAAATGGTTTAAATCCCCTTCACTTAGAAATGTTAATCAACATATGTGGAAAATCAAAGACCATCGGGTTTTCTGTTTATTTTAAAGCATAATGATGCACTGCATTTATCAAATCAGTGCTTTCTTTTCTACAATAAATCAGTTCCTGATTGGTTTTGAGGGTTCGTGTTTCTTACAGAAGGGAAAGCAAGAAGCATGGCATAGCAAATGTCCTCTGTATTAAAAATTAAAGTCAGTTATGATCAAATGCCCACTACAAATGAGATAGCACAATTGCTTTCA
The DNA here is from genome assembly GCF_987193195.1 of Phasianus colchicus. Classification (NCBI taxonomy): domain Eukaryota; kingdom Metazoa; phylum Chordata; class Aves; order Galliformes; family Phasianidae; genus Phasianus; species Phasianus colchicus. Next base: position 15,646,366 of record NC_143448.1, on the reverse strand, counting down.
GAATGAACCTGTTAGAGTCCTATTTAGAACACTTCATTTTGATAAAGAATGCTTTTATTTCCATAGTAAAGTGCAGCTGGTAACTTCTACTGTAGTGCTAAATTTGTTTTGTATGTTACAGTGCACACATTAAGTGCAGAAACACCGGGTGTTTTCTTGGTGTGTAGACCAACAAGGGAAAAAATAATGTTGTTCCTATCTACTGTCGTTGAGATTTCAAAATCCAGATAGTGTGCTGTGATCGAGATGTGGATGAATTTTACTTTAAGCAGGACCATTCTTGTGAGAAGAACATTGATCTGTGGCGAGAACTTATGACTAAAAGATGAATGAGAAATCTAAGTGCATAAGACAAAATATTTTGCTAGGCTCCACGAGCTGGCTGTTTTGGGCACATGTATGGCTCTCAGCTATGGCTATGTCATCAGCTGTTTCGCTGCTGAACTCAATGGAATTCACCAATTTTCTAACATCTGAGAGTTTGTGTGTGGGAAGGGTGTGCCCATCTAAAAGAAGAGCTGAGCACAAGCACAGCCTAGTGGGACCTGATTCTGCCTATGCTTCCTTTACACGATGTCAGCAGGGCTATTCCCAGTTTACTTAGATGCAATAAAATCAAAGTAGGAGTCCCTGCAACTTAAATTATAAAATATTTTGGTTTTGTCTAAAAGCAGTTTATAGGTACAGGACTTGAATGGACTCTTAGCAGTGTTATGTGAACATAAAACTGTTCTCTCAGTAAAACTGGCTGGAATGCATTAAAATACTCGAGTTTTTAAACAGATATGGAAATGTGTAAGCAGTATTTAAAAATAAGAACGAATTATCCATTTATGTAAAAGTTGCACCTGAAGTGATTAGAGTAAGTTCATGCTCTGCTTTCTGTTACGTTCATTTGCAATTTGTTCTCCTGTTACCTTGGTCAGTCCCAGCTTATTTTCGTGTTCTGTTGTACCATTTGCTCAGTCTTTTTCTGTACCATATGACTTTCATTCAAATTCATCTCAAGGCCAGGTCTTCAGTTCAACATGTTTACATGCATCCCAAAGCTTAGCCAGAAGTGAAGATTCCACACAAAAAAAATACAAAGGTTCGGCTATAGTACCATATAAATAAATATTTGAACTGCTCTGCTGTACTATCACTCAGTGACTCATTGCTTTATAAATACTGCTTGTAGGGCTGTCATAAAATAAACCACATGTTCTTGTGTGGTAGGTAGAAAAATATTTTCTCATCCCTTTCACAGAAGAGTGGTAGACCTGAGCCACAAGAAGTGGAGCTCAGTTTTGGAGGAGCTGTTTGCTTCGTTGAGATTTCCACAGGTGCTGAGGACATGATTTCCATGTTAGCAGGGGCTTCAGGTGCTCAGGCTTCACCAACTTCATGCAGCGTGATATCTGAGAACTGTTCAAATTGCAGAGCTTTGATGCCATGTAGAAGATGAGAGACACGGAGAGGGTACAGAGTATGGGGGGATGGGGGGCTTATGAGGGACACTGGGCAGTCCAGGTGGCTGTTGTACAACACCAGCTCCTTACTGAAGGGATTGCAAGTTGCACTGTAGAACTAAATTCTGCAGTCATCTTGAAAGAGGACAAAATAATAGCTTAGTAGGTATTTCCAAGGAACTTGCCCCGTACAGCAGTAGTATCTTGGGAACAATGAAAGCTGTTTGTTGGAAAACATGTTGAGTGGACAATGAAGAGCAGGCAGTTACTCCAAGGTAAGGGATGTGGAACAGCAGTTCTTTTGGAGTAAGCTGTGTAATGTGACTGGATGTGTTCTCCAGCTATTGTAATACAGGGATATGCACATATTTTTGAAATGATCAATACATATTTGACAGAGCAGCAACCCTGAAAGAATTCCCAACCTACAAGGCTGGATATGAGCAAGGATGGTATTCATGGCTGAGCCAGGAGGGAGAGGACAATGAAGAATGCTGTCCATGTGCATTAATGTTTGGTCAGGGATGATGAGATAAATCACAGCTCCATTTCATGCTTTTTATCCAAACTAGAATAGGAGGCAACTGGCTTGGAGCATCCATATAGCAAAGGTAGTGACAGCCAAATTTGGGAACAATACCATGCAGTGATGGGCTTTAGAAGGAAAAGGCTAAAAATAGGAGACTTTGTACAATATAGAAGAAGGTTAAGGGGAGATCATTTGAGTAAAAAGCTGCAGTAATGAGAGAAGCAAAGTCATGAAACACAATGATTTCTTTCAGAATTCAGTGGAGTTTTTCATTTTCTTGCTTATACAAATGAAGCTGATGTGATGGTGGAATACAGAAGTGAGCCAAAAAGAAAGAGCAGAAGGAAGAATAAAGAAATGTGCTTTGGGCAGCTATAATGGCATGATAGGAGCACAGAATTTCACAATATCCAGGATACCATCATAACTCCATAGAAAAATGGCACATACCATTTCAAAAATTATCTGTGAAAGGGTATTTGTCAAAAAAGAAGAATAATGCACCATTATCCCTCCAGAAACAGTATTCAGATGATGGTCAGTAGACCAAATTGTAGCCTCAATTATTGCATTGATTTTTAACGCAGATGTAATTTGTGTTCTAGATTTGGGTTTTGTCTGCTGTGAATGTAACTTGCTACGAGTGCCCCTATCTCAGGGACAGTAGTTAGGGCAGTAAGTTACAAAAGCTGCTAGCATTTGTCAGACTGATGCATTTAAACACACCTCACAGTGTGGCTAGTTAGAAACCTGCCTTCAGGAAGTGGGGATGGTGCTGTGCATGGGAGACATGAAGGAGTGAAAGCCTACCTATTGATTTAATATATCAGTGTGATTCAAAGCCATTGCGTGGACTCCCTGGGGAGGATGCTTGCTGTAGGTGGAGGTGAAGGGCAGCAGCACACTGCTTGTGCAGTGCCTGTCCCTGCAGTGGCTCAGACTGACTGCACCTTATGGCCTCCATGCGGCATCGCACCTCAAAACCCCTCTGACAAAGGCAAAGAAGCATTAATTGGTGAGACCTTCGTTAATCCTGGTGGGTTCAGCCAAGCACTGTCTGTACCTCCAGCCACAGTGGTTGAGATAGAATGGAATCCATTCCCGTTCCAATGAGATCCCAAGAAACCACATTGGAGTTTCTCTGGCAGTTGTACAGATCCTGCTCAGAGTGCCTGTGGGATCACTGAGGGGGTTGCTGTGGAGGGACAAGCCACCTCTCTATGCTGACTGTTGCCTTCTCTTTCTCTTGATAGATCACTGATGTGTACTGAGCGTCGGAGTGGACTGGAACTCTGATGGAGCTGAGGAACCATTTAGAAATGTCTGCGCTTGGAGCACTATTGAATATGTAAGTAGTGAATACATTACTGAGGAAATTTTCCATCCATTTGTTAGTCAGATTCCTAACTTGGCGGTTGTCTTAATACCTCAGCTGCTCCTGGATGCATTTCCAGCAATGGTAAAGGAAAGAGCTTTGTTTCCTGTGCCTCCGTAGAATGGGGCACTATATTTTTATAAATGTGGGGTTTCTTAGATTTATTCCCCACATTTGTCTCACTAGGATTAGGCTAGTATATGTTCTCTGTGTGGCACTATGCCAGCCACAAACCAAAGCTGTGAAGGCTGCAGCTGTCTGCTTATTATTAATTGAGAGTTAGTGCTGAGACCAACACACACTGGTGCTCCAAAACTCATACTGTTTTGCAGATAGTTTATGAACAGAAACTTAAATTCACAATTTAGTGCAAGATACCTTTGGGTCACACTTAATACTAGGTTTCCACTTGCAAATGGTTTATGGAATTACAAATGGCTAATAAGTTGTTAGAAAATCTCATGATTCTTGCATCTAATTAATCTTCTCATGAATCCGTGATAGTCTTGAGGTGTTCCCACAGTCATGTCTGACACAAACTACATGTAGTCCAATACTGGAACAGGTGCCCAGAGAAACCATGGAATATCCATCCTTGGAGATGCTCAGAACTTGCCTGAACAGGATCCTGAGTGAACTAATTAAATTGGTGCTGCTTTGAGCAAGGGGCTGAATCAGATGAGTTCTACAAGTCCATTCCAACCTAAATTATTCTCTGATTCTGCAATATATAATTTTGCCCAAAATATTTACTCATCGTTTACTAATTTATTAATTCATTTCCATTTGGAAAAGCAGCTGCATTTGGAAATTGAGTTCTGTTCAATCTGTAGAAGTGGGTGTATGATCTGACTCTATTAGGGTGTTTAGATGTACCAGGCTGCTGGAAGAGAGCTTCCCATAAGCAGCTCTGAACTTCCTCCCTTCCTTGACCCTGTATCACCAGGAATTGCTGACTTACAGGTCAGACAGCAAGAGCATTTTGCTCATGGATGGACAGGACAGAGATGGCTTGGAGGACCAAGGCCAGCTGATCACCAGGTTAAATGGGCATTTTTAATAGTGAGATACATTGTGAAGCAGTTGTCCCCATTTAAAGTAACAGCTGTGTGCTTTCACTGTTTGGATGAGCACTCACTATTTATGGTACGAGCAGAACAAGGCAATGTGTGGTAAACTGGGCTGTGAACAAACAACACACCATGAAAGCAGCTGTATTTCTGCTCTTCATCCAACATGGAGGAAATAAAGACAGTAAGAGAGATTAGTTACCATATATTTACCACAAAGATAGGAGGAATCATGCTAATGAAAATGCAATTCTCATATTTAATCCAGAATTTTCTACAGAGACGGTAAGAGAATTCAGAGCAGAATGCTTTGGTGGGGTTTGAAAATCCAAGCTTGTGTTTCAAGTCCTCCTTGCCACCTCAACCACACTTCCTTATTTTTTATCTGAAAAGAACTCCTCCTCTGTACAGTGATCTCAGACCTGCTGTTGAAAATGGGAAAGGTGCTTTGCAATAACTCCCACGTAAAGAATTCCAAAAAATGAAAAACAAAATGAAGTAAACCTGTTTGGAATCCTAATAAGTAATATCGAAATAGGAAAAAAGATTGTTTAACTGACACTGCATTTCTGCATTTAATGTTAGTGTTCGTTGCTGCTTGCATTTGGTAGTTTTGGAGTAGATCATGCAGTGCAATGTACTGAAAAGACCAGAAAGTTCCTAGCATACTTGGGAGGAGTAGGAGACTCATAACATGGAACTCTTCTTTTATCATGCTTGTCAGGTGTAGCCTAACAAAAGAACAAAACCTCATCCTTTTGGATTATGTTTAGGAACATTAACTGAGATTGATTAACTATAACTAAGCTTGCCTTCTAGATAAGAAGAAAAAAGTATTTTATGTAGCTGTTTGGAATATTTCAAGATGGTATGTACATGGTTAACGTGTTTGGTTGGATTCCAAGGAAACAAGAAACTTCTGGTGGTCATGGAAAAAGGATTTAAACAAACTGATAGTTTGTCTTTAAATAATCAGAGAACTTCCCTAGGGAGCAGCGCGTATTTGCTCCATCACTACTCTGAAATGTTATTTTCATAGTTACAAAGCATGATACAAATCTATCCTACTACATGGATACTAATGATCATTGCTATTATTTAATAGCATAGCAGGTGGAGCCTGGAGCTGTGAGCACTTCCCTTTAATATGCAGTGTGCCGTAACGTTGAATTTGTTCTTAAAATTAAATGGTCAGAATATTGATCAGAAAATCTTGTACGGGGTGTCTGTCAGATCAGTGCTAATGAGACTGAGTATGCTCTGAACCCAGTGATGTGAGTTTTGCAGTATGAAAATTTGGTGTTATTCTGGAAAAGACCTTGCCCTGGGCTGCTGAATGTCACATGCAGCACTCAGAATATGCACTGTGCAGTGCAGGACAGATACAAAATGTGCAATGCTGTCTGCTATGTTATCTTTACCATTTCTGCTTCGCTCATCCTATGAATGTGCACAATTACAGACACTGCAGATTTTAAAAGGCAAGTTCACACCTATGAATTACTTCTAAAGGCAACCTGAGATATTTTACAACACATGCAGGGATACAAGCTAGTTAAAGGACAGCTGGGGAAAACTGAATGGAATATCCTTCAGTTTCTCTCTAAACTGCTTCTGAAGGTGACAGTGTGGGAGAACGAAGCATATGAGTCACCTGTACATCTCCTACGTTTTCCTGGAAATACTTCTTACTCACATAGGAACACTTAAGTGTTTAGTGCCTTCCCCCAATGGCTATATAATATCAAATAATTTTAGTCAAAATAACAATCAAAATGTCAGAAAATCTCTTGACTTTCAACTCTTTGGTGATGTACTTGTTTTTCTTTTTAAACTTTTCTAAATACTACATGTATTAACAACAGAGAGCCCTGTCCAAGTTAATCAATAAGCCACTTCAGTTTTGCCTGAGGAATGAACACATAATTGCCTATTTTCTTTCATGTAAGAATCTATTTGGCTTCAATTTTTTTACAGTAGATATTTACAAAGCAAAGAGATTTATCAGGCTTCTACTTCTCTTCTACTCCAGAGTTTGTAGTTTAGAACCTGGGCTCCTTCCCCTTTCAAATATCCATCTGCTTACAGGCTTCATAGTCAGCAATGCGAAATCTACCTATGTAGGTAATTGCCGGCATTGCTCAATGAATGGCACCCTGTGATAGTGTACATATGCTTCGTGCACAGTGAGAAAATCTATAATCCTAAAGAATTAGATGCTGAATTGGTCACAGTATAAAGTAGTGAAATTACTACCACGTAAGAGTGATTTGTACTTTATCATATAGTCACAGAAGTGAACTTATCCTTGATGTCGTCATCATGCCTTCCTTAAAACTAAAGGTTTTTAGCCACTGTTTGAAATAAAAAGCTATAATATCCTGTTCATCAGATGTCACAAGAATAGCAGTGAAAGACTCCCCATGTTTAAGCTTGAGCTTTCCAGCTTTCTAAGCTAGCATTTCTAGCATAAGCTTACAGTGTAGTACAGGCTAAACTGAAAGCCATTACAATAAGAATGACTTTCCAGAGTGAATGGCATATGATACCACAACATTTTTTTCTATGCTGCGAATGCTGTCTTCTTTTGATAAACAATTGGGCTGTGGCTATAAAACTGCTGGGGATGTAGAGCCTTGATGACATTTTGAAAAAACAGTAGAGCACAGATCTAGAATAAGTTTTATATGCCACAACATAGCAGAAATACCAATGCAACTGGAGTGACATTCATTTAAGGGGAACTATGTTTCTTTGCAGTGTGATGGCCCAGACTTGATTGTTTGTCTGTCATGGCATTAGTTACAGACTCACAGATTCATAGATCTGAAGGCCAGTAGGGACAACTATATCCATCCAGCCTGTCTTGGGCTACACGGGAATGTTTTACATCCAGCAGTTCCGTTCCAGGTCCCAAATCCTGATTTAGTTAAACCACATCTATTAGAAGATCATCACATCTTAATTTGAAATGATTCACAGAAAACGCACTTTACTGTTGGTAAATCTTCCTAAGTGCTATAAATAAAATGCTAGAACCTTAATGTTAAAAAGTGCTTCTCATTTCTAATTTATGTAGGGTAAATTTCCAGCCACTGGCTCCTTTTGTATCTCTGGTAGCTAATTTAATTCTCCAAACCTTAAATCCTGCAAAGTAGTTTGCAGCTAACTGCACAGATGGTCTCCATATTTCTTTAAGTTTTGTAAAATTTTGGTGCTAATGTGATGGCTCCGTCTAAAATTTTGTAGCTGCTTCAGAAGCCATATTTTAAACCTTCATCACAGATGCTAGGGTTCACTACCTGTGTTTGAAGTTCAAATTTATGTATTTCGTATCATTTTGAGGGAGAAAATTTTTAGGATGTGCAAGATTGCAATGGCTGCATTCAGCAGACCAATACAAGTCATTCGTTTTCTTTGTTTCATTGCTAGAATAAGAACCTACCTCTTGAGGGTGGGACAATTGTGACTAAAGGCAAAGGCAAAGTTAACTAAAAGGAAGATATGTGGTGTTCAAGTCCGTGTCCCCATTTTATTCCTGCTATACTACTTATTGTCTTTAATCTGTACCCATGTGTTCAGTCATACAGACAAAGCAAACAGCTTCCCCCTGTGCTCTACTGGATTATTGCATACTGCTAAATAATTGCCCACATCTGTCTACAAACTGCTTTACATCCACATAAATCTGTACCCTTTCCTTCTGAAACAGGACAGGAATATTCTCATCTGTTTGTGAAAAGTTCAAGTGCTGGCTGTTTATCTGAATTTATTGGGTCATAACACCAGGCAGGGCAAAACCCTACAAAGAACTCATGTATGAAGGTAAAAATTCAGGAATTTGCCTTCAGTAATGAAATTCTCAGCATTTGATTTTTTAAGAACACTTGCCATGAATGTAGAAATGCTAATTAAACCAATTAAAATACATTAGGAGTACACTGACAGCCGCACGTAAAACACTAATCAAATGTAAGGAAAGAGTTTAAATACCTTGGATTTGCTGGCTTTTACTACAGTTGAGTACATTAATCTTGAATACACATACCTGAAAATAAGGAAGGGGCTGGTTTTGCTGACCTGAGAAACCATTCACTAGGCACACGTGATTCACCATAAAACTTGCAGCAAATGAAGAAGTGACAACGTTTTCTTCTCAACCTCAAACTTACTAACTAGTTTGTTGAGACTGCTGGGGAATGTAAAAGAACTGCTGTCACTTCAGAGCAGACAGAACTAAAATTTACATGATTTCCTCAAACGAAATTCATGACTCGTGAATCAATTTCTACTAAAATAACCCAGTTCTGTATTTCAGAGATCAGGGAACTCCGTGGGGTAAATTCAGTCAGTAGTTTGCATTATTGGTACATGAGCTCACTGGTCCAGGGCAGCTGGGCATGAATGAAGTTTTCTTTCGCTGACTAAAGTTTAGAAGTCCCTGTCCTTATAAAACCACACAGAAGCACAACAGGAGGGGAGAGGGTGGGGTTGGAAGCGAACAGAGCAGGACTAAGCACAGGGGAAGAAGGGCCTTTGAGCTTTTAGCGTAGAACAAGTGCTTTGGGATTAGGAATCATCTTGAAATTGCTGCACCTGCCTAAATCATGTGTCCTGGCTGGGGAAAGAAGTGACTGCCTTATCCATGTGCCACATGGGAGATCTACTTCTTTCTTGGACTACATGCACACAAAAAATGAACAGCGCAGATCCATCATACAGACACAGCAAGCCCTGTGTGTTCAAGGATGTCTTCATTTTCCTGAAAGAGCACCGTCACTGCTGACACTATAAGCGTTCTGGAAAGATGTGAATATTTTTATTTCAGGGTCATGCTCTTAGCTATCTTCTGTTTTTAGTTACCTGAAAACCTTTTCAAAATGCTTCATTAAAAAACAAAACAACAACAACAACAACAAAAAAAAAAACACAAAAAAACAACCAACAACAGCAGAAGGGAAACATGGCTTTATCAAACATTAGTATTATTTTTTTTTAATACATCTGTAAATTATATGTTCCCCTAACACTAGTACCTAGCATATCAGATTGTTCCCTAATCATCTGTGTCAAAATCTATAAATAATGTCTTAGTAGAAGTCACAAAGGATTACACTACTGGTAGATTCTGGTGTGTTATTTAAACAGTGCTACACTCATAGCCATGCACAGCCAAATCTCTCCAGCACTGTAATGAATAAGGTCAACTTGGTCAGCTGAAGTTCTGTTTTTTAAATGGCTTTTATAAACATACTTTGCCTGAGGACTTTTAATTTTCTTGGTCTATCTACCGTAGTTATCACTTCTTGGTTTTAAAGCATATTGGAATAATTTTAGGAAAGTTTTTTTTTTCTTTTTTTCATTTTGAGTGTAACAAACCAGACATTCCATGAATACATAATTCACAATTCCTGTCCGTTAGTAAAGGTGTCCTGTAGCCAGGAAACAGGTACAATAGTACTTTCCTTTTAAAATGATGCCAGTTCATCACTGTGAGTCATTTTTAGGTTTCTATGGTGAATGTTTTTTCTGCAGAGGAGGCCTTGGAGTTGCTGACCGAGTCTTTCCTCCAGTGCATTTTCAGTCTTAACCACTCAGGGAGTTAGGTGTTACCAATCCTTTCTAGAAACAACTTTGAAGTTTAGGCTCTGAAGGAGAGAACCTTGCTCATTTTAAGATAAAGTCAGATCCAGATATCCATTTCTCTAGGTGCGAAGGATTATATGATATGGCTGACTGTGAAGAACAGTTGATAGCCATGACCGTAGAATTAATGATCTATTTCCATCCTGTTTTCCCAAATTCAAGATAAATGGTAGTGCAGTGAAGTTTTTCCTTTGAAGGCCAGTGTCTATTCCACACATGAAATGAGTTCTTGCCATTTGTGTTTTACAAGAACAATATTAACATTCATGAACATTTCATCTTTAGCCATGTGATGAGCTTGCTTAACAAAAAAGCCCATCCTTATCTTCTGTGGATACTTCTTTCACAGAACCAATCAGTCTGTTTATACATGAGTAGCTACCTTCTGGACATCTGTGAACATGATGACCTGGGGCAATGGAAGCCATTTGCAGTACAGTGTCATTGAAGCTCTGTGCAGAGACGTCTGATCAGTTGATGCTGAAAACAGCTGCTAAAGCAGGCAAACACTTAAGAGTAGGGTTGGGATGTTGCTGAAATTGGTGCAGCAGAGAGCTGGTGCGGTTTTTTGGAGCTCCACAGTGCACAAGGCTCAAAGGTCAGGTTAGGAGCACTGCTTTGAAAGACTGAGGACTCCAAAGAAACTCTCAGTCCTATATAGGATTTATTAAGCTCATTAAAATAACACCCAGTCCTAAATGAGCCACAGCTTTACTTCTTCTCTGTTGTGGCTCTGGAAACTCACAGAGTGTGATTCCCTAGCACAATAGCAGCGAGAAGCCACAGATCAAAAGCAGCTGCCACCATGTCTGAAAAGGGGAACGCTCTCCTAACCGTTTGCAGTTTCTGTCCCAGAAGCACAGCAGCTACCGCTTTACCCTATTTCGAGATGTCCCTGTTTGAGTCAGAGGTTCATGTATCCTTCTCAGAAACGGAGCTAAAGATTAGTCACTTCAAAAGGAAATAAACACAACACACAACAAAATGACTGTAGAACAGTCCTGGTTCATCGTCTGTCTCACTCCCCTGCACTGTTACTGCAAAGCCATATTACACTTTGTATAACCAGAAGGGAACAAAAAAGGCAAGTCCTGCAATCAGTCCTGTGAGATCCAAGGCTAAGCAGGCAGTTCCTCAGCTAGCCCTGAGGCTTACCCCTCAAGTACCTTCCACATCTTGAATGAGTGATGCATCAAATACTAAATATCCAGTATATCCCCTTGCTGCCTGTTCGCATATGCATTTAAATACATTTCCAAAACACATATTTGTGATTCTCAGTAATACATGACACACTTGGTGTGTAACTGCACTTTGCAAGATCAACTGCAGCTCACTATTACCAGAGATGCTTGTGCTCTTGGACTGGTGATCTTTAGGTGGTAACAGGAGGAATAGCAGCTGGATGTAAAAGATGTAAAGTTCTGTTAGAGCTGTTCTGAGCTGCATTAAAATTTAGAATTGACATGGGAATCTAGAAATTGTACAGAAGGGTTATGTTAAGCTAGAAATCATATTGATCACCTAAGGAATTCTGTCTTGTAGCCTAGGGATAAAATGGCATTTAAGAACTTTCTCCTTGGTTTGTATACTGTACTGTGGGCATAATCTTGAGACAGACTGCAGAAAATCAAAGGGTGTATATGTTAAGATACAAGAGCAATGGGGATTGCATATCCTAAGTAAAAGGGTTGCTTGCACATTGTAATTTATCTGTAAATGGAACTTCTTTTTCTGTATACTAGCTGGACTTCAAGAACAGCAGTTAATAGCGGAGGAGAAAAACTGCATCACTTATGGTAAAAATGGAAGGTCCAGTTCATGATAAAAGACTTGCCTTTTTTCTCATAAGTGCAGCAGGTTGTCAGTGGTATTTGTTATGAGCAAATGAAGCACAGAAAATTAACAGCAGTACAGTTGCAGAACAATTTAAATCACAGCCCACTGCAGCCTGTCTATAAGTGATAACCACGTGTACACTTCAGTGTTTGAGACCACTTCCAAGAGTGAGAAATTTACTCCCACCAGCACTCACTGGAAATGCTGTAAGTCATGTCATGTCAGAAAGCTAAAGTGTGTGATGGTCAAACAATGCAGGAAAAAGAACCAGCATCTCTTGTATGACTCATGACCAAGCTAGGGGACACGTTATTCAGTTGGTAGAAGCAACTTCTTGGAAGAAGTCTTCCATCAATTCTGCTAGCAACTCCTTGAAGCTTTCTGAAGCTGTAAGAACAGCAGTTCATTACTATGAGCCACAACAGGCAGTCCACAGGTTGAGCCATGAGGTTCTCCAGTGCTTTCTTTCAGGGTAGTGAAAGATTGATGAAAGAATAATTATGCAAAGATTGCTATGTTTAAAAAAAAATCACACACCAAAAAAGGGTGTTGTCCTTGGAGGCTGGAATCCCTGTTATCTTGATAAATGTCATGCACCATATTGTTTGCAAAGACTTTAGTCAGCAGGGAGAGATGACAGGGCTACCTTGGCACTCCTGCTTTAATCACTCATCCAATGCAAATGCATGCCAGTGCACAGAGAGGCAGCAGAAGTCATCCACCATGGTGGAAGGCAGCAGGGAAGGTGACAGCAGGAGCAGTCAGATTGTTGCTACAGTGCTGGAGAGGGGCATAAAAGCTAGCCAGGGAAATTACCATTTGTATTTTGATAGGAAACTTAAAGGCTCCTGTGGGTGTAAAGTAAAAGGTGCCTGTAGAGGAAATGCTAAGTCACAGCTGGTGGGCTGTGACCATCTGGTGAGAAGCACCTGGTGGGAAGGCAGGACCACCCCAGGGGAGCTCAGCTGTATGTAATGCACCTGAGTGACCAGAGGAGCTGGAGCCAGGATCCATCCCTTCCCAGGCCTCATTTAAGGGTTGGCAGTAGAGGTAAGTACATCTTGCTGGGGAAACCTGCCTACCTGAGGCCTTCTATGGGCAAGTGGATTTTTTTTTTTCCTTTGTTTCTGTGTCCGTGGCTGCTGTGTTTGAGTGTATTGTCGCTTGTGCAGCCTAGGACTTTGCTACTCAGCTATCATTGCTGTACTTTCCATTGCATTATGGCATTGCAGTGCCATTTACCCTGTATACATAAAACTGCATTATCAGACACAGCTTTCTCTGGGGTGCTCCTCAGTCACCTTTTCTGACTGTTACAGTACATCAGTTTTGATATTTCTGTGTAGAAGAAAATTAGCAGCCAGTTGTAAAGTTCAATTACACAAGAGTTGCTTTTCAACTTCTCACATTTTGGGAGTGTGACAAACTTAAGTTTGTGCACCCAAACTCTGTTACAATCTAGTCTGCAATTACTACAGCCAAACGGTGTTGTCCCTTATCAGTCATGAGCACCATTATTTATTCCTTCAAGGACTTCAGGTTATTTTCCCTGGAGTCATGTGGAAACACTGTGGTACCTAAACATAATTCCTAGTGCTTAATTTGTGATCCAGAATGTCTCCATTTTCTTCCCTATATGGATTTTAATGAGTTACATTCCTATTTAATTTAAAGACATACTGTTATGTCATACTCTTAGTGAGTCTAGAAGGTGGTTGCTTCCTCTACTTATTTAGAGGCAATTTCAACTACTTTTCATCCAAAGGCAGCTTTCTCTTGGTGTATCTCCTGAATCTGTGCATTCATTGCTGTACCTGATCATTCCTTCCTTAGAGTAATCACCAAAAAAACTTTGTGATCAACACGTTTGCATTTCAAATGTTTCATAATTGTTCCTCTTTTTTCCATGTGAACTGTATTTAGTAGAAATTTCCCAGCACCTTTCCTGTGCTAAAACACCTGATAACTCATTACAAAAAGGTTTCTAAAAAACAAATTCATCAGATGTATTAATGTAACTTTATGTTTTGTAATAGTCCCTTCTCTAAAAATGAAAATAACTTTAAAAATATTATTAGAACCAATTTCAACTGCGTAAGATTTCAAAGGAAGTCCATCAGCATAGTCAAGCCAATACTAGAAGAGTATTTAAAAAAAACAAACAAACAACATAATGTCACATTCTATTTTGTAATTCCCGTCTTGTTATGAAGAATAATAAGATACATAAGTAATGCAGTCTCCTTTGTAGTTAGCTTGACATCTGTGAACAGCTTAAAACACCACTACGCATTGCAGTGAGTGCAAAGTGATGACAGAAAGAAGTTCATTTTTGTATGTTTCAAAGAATATAACAAGTTGAGCTGGTCAGTTAAAAATTGGGCTGTTTCTGTTAGTAATCACCATTGCTGGAAAAACAAACACACCACAGTAGCAACTTCATGTGTCTGTCAGGAGTTAGTGGCTTTTAATGTATGTTCACAGGAGCTCTTAAAGATTGATAAACGTGTATTAACAATTCTGTACAGCACTGAAGAAGCCTAGGAAGGCCATTCAAAAAGTTTGATGCTGAATTTCTTTTTTTATAGAAGTGAAAGCTATTTTTATTAATTAAATTTATTACACTAATGTAGCTTTCTAATAATACTGCCTCAAGAAATTGCCTCATTCCATGCATTTACTGAGATGTTTTCTACTGTATCCTTCTCCCTTTTACCTTATCTATTAGACAGAACTATGGCAGTGAGCCAAAGCTTCACTTTTACTATGTGTGATTGTTTTGATGTTACTTCATCACCTCCTCCATTCTTCTGGTCTTTTGTTTGTGTCTTCCACCTGTTGCATCTTGTTGGAATTCTGAATGGAGAGGTCTCTAAATCAGAAATGGACTTTTCTGCTCTGGAGAGTGACCCACTATTACAATTCATCCTTTAATTTGCAAGGATACTAATTAGCAATGATTAGCAATTAGATACAGAATACAACTTGTAAGGCATGTATGTTTGTGATCTCTACCAACTGCAGCAACGTCTTAATCAATACTTATGTTTGTTTAACGACTGTGCTATGTACAAAGCTAAGAACTACCATACAAGGTCAGACTAAAAGTCCATCTAGCTCAGGGTTTACTATATTCTAATAGAAATTAGTATTGGGTACCTAGGAAAACAGAAACTAGAGAGTAAATGCTGCCCTTGCTTTTCCTTTCAGATAATTAGCAGTTTAAGGATTTCTTTCTACTGAAAGGTAGAAAGGGATCTATCCTCCAAGATGCTGTTTTACTGTTCTTTGAAACCATTTATAGTTTTGACTTCCACAATATCCTAAAACTAGGAACTTGGGGACTTAAATGCTGTGAAGATGTAGTTCTTTGTCTCAGCCGTTTGCCTGATCACTTCATTTGTTGCATACTTTTTCTTGCACAATAAGAAATAGCTTTCATCACTGAATTAACTAATCATCCTCCGTTTGTTTTTCCTGTAGCATCCATGTGTCCCACAATCACTTCTGCTAGCCAGAAAATCACCAAAAGGTTATTTTGAATGAAAGTCATTCCACCCTTTGCAACATTCTGTTTGCCTTTCTTGAAATGGATGCAACACTGCAAGCATGAAAGCAAACATGAAAAGTATTCTGCAGTGATATTGCAGCGATCAGATTCTGTTTCATTCTCAACTGCTTTTCTAGTAATATCCCAAATTCTCTTTGAGGTTCACCTCTGCTAAGCAGTACTCTTGTCCCATGGACCAGACTTCTCTTAAGAGCTGAAACACGTTTTCTGCTTTAGTTTCACCTGCTCTTGTTTTGTGATGCAAACTAAGGTGTGGAAAATGGAGATGATGAAGAGCTTCACTTCAAATGCACACACATGATCCAAATTAAAATAGTAACAGAGACACATGCGAAAACTTTCCACAATGATTCCAGGCTATCTCCTGATACAGTCACAGCTTCTTCAGGGCTCATCGTTGTGCATGTACAGCCAGGATTACTTTTCCTTTCATCATTAGCTTGCATTTATAAACACTGAATTTCAGCTGCTGTCACTGAGCTCTTCACTGTCAACCTTTCCCTTGACAGTGCTAATAATAATTTATAGACATTCAGTAATAAATACGGTTATTTTCAAGGAACTGATGATTCTGCTGTACAACATTGTCCCAGTATTGAGGTCTGGAAACTCTATCATAACAGCCTATCACTGCTTTCTCTCAGAACTTGGCTGGCCAAGAGATGACCAACCCTTCTGGACCATAGATCTGTTTCATTATCAGGTGCTTCTATGAGATCCTATCAAGAGATTTTTTTTGGAAAATCCACTCACTGCAGCCATGACCATTCCTATCCATTTGTTCATCAACTCTGAGAGTTCCATAAGATCTGACTTCCCTCTAAAAAAAAGTTAACTCTCCTCCAAATCACGACACATTCACATGCATCATGTCTTTTTATAGGTGCTACTAATTTTCGTACAGCAGAGCTCACAGACTGAGTGGTCTGTAGTCCCCTGTGTTCCTTCTTCATGTACTGAGTGCCTGTCAGTGAACACATTTCAATAGGATGACTTCAAACAAAATCCACAAATTTGAATTAGTGAAGCGCCTTATGGAAGAGAACATCCTCATTGTCCCTTTTTTGCCTTTCTGAAGGAATGGGCTGTGAACTTTGTGGGTGGCTAAGAGAAATTTAGCAACACCCAAGTGGGTCAACTGATCTTTTTCAAAGCAAAGTGTACTTCTGACAGATGTTTCAATACTTGTTTTGATTTAGTGCTTTGTTGTAAACAGCATGATCAGTAGGCTACAATACTGTGGGAATCAAATTTCTTTGATAAGCCAAAAGGAATAATTGTTTTCCTACGCAAGTCCAACACATTAAATTACTGAGAAAGTTTTTAGAGACCTAACAGATTTCCAACAATATTTTACATGATGCCTGGTAACAAGACAGTACTGAAAACTATATTCTCTGTGCAATAGAAGAAAACAGATTTAAGTGTATTTTCCTTCAGCTATGCAATATTACCAGTCTGAAGTTCTGATAATACACAAAGAGTGCAATGCTGTTACTGAGCAGGCCAGAAAGACTGTTTTTCCTTTGTCAAAACCAGAAAATTTTTATTTGCACAAATGT
Organism: Phasianus colchicus; assembly: GCF_987193195.1. Taxonomy (NCBI): domain Eukaryota; kingdom Metazoa; phylum Chordata; class Aves; order Galliformes; family Phasianidae; genus Phasianus; species Phasianus colchicus. The sequence goes on along the minus strand of NC_143448.1, from coordinate 15,629,323 downwards.
AAATTGAGCCTACATTGAAAATATTTGGTGTTAAATTCTTTTATGTATTCTGTTGTTCTAATAAGTTAGACTCTAGGAATGATTAAGTGGGTTTTTTATTTTTTTAAACCAATATTAAGATGTGTGTTATAAAATGTCCTACAAAAATTTTTTTTTTGAAAAATATATGAGTAAGGAGGAACAACAAAAAGGGATTGCACTGATGAAAACGTACAGAGCCATGAAACTGTAATACTGCTAAAAGTCAAATGAATGGACAAAGAAATGCCATTTACAGCATAGCTGGCCATCACAATTACTCCATTGATTTAAAAAAAAAAAAAAAAGCCAATTTATTTCAATATTGGATCACATTTAAATTCTGCCATTATTTAAACTAGTCTCTCTCTAAATATTGCAACCTTCAGAAACAATAACTAAACAATGAGTTTGTTTCCAGATATTAATTTTGACCCAAAGACCAAAGCCAAAGTAAAACACTATTTATCATTCAGAAAGCAATACGAAAATGCGTTGTTTTAATCTGTTAGGTATAAAGACCAAAATTGGTAAATGAAGGGAAGCAAGTTTAGTGCAAGGGCTTTAGTGGAGGAAAGTCATCACTTCCCATGTTCAGGCCTTTGAGCATGATAGACGTTTTCAGCAGTCCTTCCAAGCAGGAGTCAGCTTGTACCTTGAGTTAAGTGATACTCTAGCCAGATAAAGTACTTTGTTACAAAACTAGAACGTGCATAAGCAATTAATTGGTTTTTAGTATTTCAAAGTATGCCAAGCAGTCTACAATGTAATGAGGAAGTTGGAGTAGTAGCAACAGTGACGTTGTAGGTAAACAGGACAGTCATTACGTGCATTGTAATGGTTTATATGCAGCTGACGCTGGAATTTCTTAGTAAGATAACGAAAATTGCTGGAGTTATCCAGTTATGCTATTGAAATTCACTTGGTATCTTTAATTTAGAGAACTGTGACCAGGCAGAAGGCACTCCAGTCTAACTTCTTCTCCATTGGTGTTATTTCTCAGTTTAATCCATCATCCAGATGATTGCCCCGTTTGTGGTTAACAAATACTGTCTGCCTTCATCAGGCATTAAGGTTTCTATGGACAGCAAATAGCATAGTTTACAGGTTAATTTCGGGTACAATTGTCTTCTAAGAACTGATTTTGATAATAATTCAGTGATAACATATAGTTAATAGCTGATCCTTCAAAATACTTGTTAGTAAAGCTTTTCTGCAACCAAATGCTTGGCTGGTAGGATTAAGCCCAGTATTAGTGAAGTAAGCATTGCATCCATGGCTTTCAGTTCCACAACACAGCAGCTTAATGCTGTTCTATATCCCCCAGATTCCACGTCAAGTCACCATTTTCTGCTTGTGAAATCTGTCTTGCTTCTTTAGCATGGGATTATTATGTCATTGAAGAGGTTGATTTAAGTTGGGAAACAATGTTTTCTTGCAAGTCACCTCTTCTGTGGAAGATACATTTGAAATACTTAAAAAATACTTCTTTGCTTTCCAGTAGAGTTCAATCAACATGTTTAAGATACATACTTAAATTAAATCTAAAAATTAATTCCACTGAAAGAGAAGCAAGGTGGAAAACACAGTGCTCAAAAGCCTGCATCTGTAAGCCTCACTTTGGGGAGGAAAAAAAAGGATTATTTTCAAAACTACATCTGCAACCCGAACCTCACATCCAAAAGCTTGGTGGTGCTCTCTCTGAATTGCATGTCTCCACATGCAGCAAGGCTTGAACAGGCCAAATGGTGCCATTATTATCTTCAAGTTCTGACTTTGCTGGTACTCGAGTGCAGTTAAAATTGAGAGATGTTGCAACTCATCTAGAAATATATTATCTTTCTAGGGGATCACGTAACCTAAAATAAATGACAGCTCATTCTTACACAGCTGCATAAACAGACTATGATTTAATTGATACCTGTCACTAAGGTGGACAAGCCTCCTATCAATGGGCATTGTATCATTTCATTAAGATGCTGGTTTTTAAAATGTCACTTTTCCAAACTGAGCAACACTTCAGTGCCAAAACCGCTCGGTTTAAAAAGTGATTTTATTACTGTGATCCAGAAGTGTATGCACATGGCAGTCCCATTCAGAGACTGAGCTATAATCCTTAGATCACTCACTTCCAGTGTTGTAATATAACCTGACACAATGTTAAAGTAAGACTTCAGATTTCAACATTATTGTCCCTGAATGTTTACTGGTATATTATATATAAAACCCCAAAATTTTAAATAAGAGGAAGTATCGAAGTCCGCTTCGTTAGCATCTCCACGGTACTGATTAACTGGTTATATTCATCAATAAAATAGAATGTTATTGCACTAAATGAGATGCTGTGTTAGGAAAGAAAGTTAGGTGTGCTGTTTGTATTGATCCTTTTTTCCTGTAAAGCTGTCTCGTACACTTTTAATGCCAGAGCCCTTCTGAGAGAACTATTTGGATCAAGATAATGTGGGAACTAAATTCAAGATGGAGAATACAAAATATTATTTTGCTTCAAATCATTGACAATAACTTTAATGCAAATCTACAATTTTGGGATTTTTGTTTGGGATGTTTGTTGCCAAAATTAATAGGATTTCCCATCTACACGTCCCACAATATATTTGAATCATAAAGCAAAATCAGGCTGTATTACTGGAGGCCACTGTGAACAAATACCCTTTTGTCAGTCCTTTATTTTTAGTTTGTTACTTCTAAGGAATATGCAATGTAGCTCTTAAATATTTAACAGGTCACCTTTTATAAGAAAAAAGAAAAGAAATGTTCCATGACTCTTACTCAGAAAAACTTCAAGTCATAATCACGTGGAAGTCAAGCAAAGCAAGACTAGTATTTTATAAAGCCTGGAAGTTGCACTGAAGTACATCCACTTTCCTGACTGTTAGCAGGAAATAAATAATATATTTACTTAAAAACTTTGAAACGAATATCTGCCTCTTAACATACAATGTAATCTTTTGATGCGAAGTGTCTTGGTCCTGAAACACAAATCTAGAACTGACTAGAAGTAAACAGAATTCTCAATGGGTGTTCTTGAGCTTCTAGATCAAACTGGCAATAGTATTACGGTTCTAAAAGAAATATAAGAGCAGGAATTCCTGGTGATTAGATGCTACTTTGAACTAGAAAATGGCACCTAGTTAACCAAACACTGAGGTTATTTTGGCTGCAGTCTTACACTGCTTTATATATAAAGATAGTCATTGAATTTATTTTAATTTTTAAAGGGTAAAAAGTCTTTTGAAATAACAGAACAGTAAAAAATATAATGAACCAATGGAATGAATATGCAGGAAGGAACAAGGAAGCCTGTGCAGAGTCATTTTTTAATAAAATTGCCATCTGCAAACCTGCTGCCTACAGGTGTACAAACTCATTGACTTTCTTGATGTTTCTTCTGTCCTCAGTCATGGAGAGCTTCATGGAGAAGCAAAATGTAGCTGCATTGACAACTTAAGTCCAACACGCTTTTCCCCCACATACTGGACATATAGCAGAGGATTTTATACCATGGCCAGCTGCAAATGGTTGTATTCCAAACACCTCAAACAAGAAATGAATAGCCAGACTTCCACTTACCTGTTATGATGGATACAATTCTACTATATTCCACAATGATAAGCAAAAGCACTTCACAACAAAGAAAGGAAGTGATTCAGAGGCTTTGAACCATAAGACTAACAATTCACATTTTTCTGTACAAACGCCTGCAAAGTGGCTGGGCATTAAACTGATGGCAGCTTGGTTTGTAAGCCTGCCTTCTCAGAACACCTCCATGCCGGGTTACTATTTGAGCAGTGCCACTTCTTTGCCAAGCAGTAGTGCTCAACGTACAGCCCACATCCAACCACCAAATGCCATCGTCTTATAATAACACAAAAAAAAAAATCATAAAAAGGAGCAGAATTTTTAAGTAATGAGTAGGAGCTGAACCAGCACAGCTACTATTAACCCAAGAAGCACTGGCTTTATTTCTTTTCAGAACTAATCCAAATATCTATGGAAAAACATAGACAAGAGAAGGCAAAGGTCCTCCAAGCATCCCAGAAGTTACAAATTTTATCGCTGAGTTTTTTTGGGTCAAAGTTTTTCTTCACAGAACTCCCACCGGCTCCACCAGAGTCACCACAGTGATACAGCTGATACGCAATAGCCTTAAAATTACAAAGTAGTGTGACAGATACTGCAAAATGGTGGGGAAAAGGTCAACGATACTATTCAAATCATCGCGTGTTTCTGATCATTTAACGCCACTTAGGAGAGTGTAAGTGCTTTTTGCTTCAAAGATCTGCGTCCCACCCAGTGAAATACAGTCCTGATAGAGCGGTGTCATCCCGTAACTACAACCTTTGTCAGGAAGTTCGAAAGACCACGACAAAGTAAAAAACGCCTGTGTGGAACCTGCCGGATCCTCCCGCTCTCGCACTGAAGAATCTACACCAGATCACCAAACAGAGCAAGTCCAACTGCCTCCACCACGGCGGTGGTTCCACACCCAAGCAGATGGCGGAGCGGTCCCCTATCACCGCCGTGCAGACCCAACTGGAAGGCAGTCACTTCTGCCTCAGCCCAAATCTGCGAGCTCCAGACAAGCATCGCACAAACGGCCGCTTCACCAGGAAACATTTCACCAGGAAAAAAGCCTGGTGAGGTGCTCCACGCCAAGAACTGCTGTCGGACATCCAGGATTTTTGTTTGTCTTTGGTGGCAGAGTTCCACCCCGGTTCCATTGACTGGAGCTGTGTGCGCGAAACACTCGTGCCCAGTCGTTCTCGTTTTTAATTTCTCTTTTCCCCCTTCTTTTTCTCTGCACGGCGCGAGTGTCCGCAGTCGTCCTCAGTTCGGGCACCAGAACCGGGAGCCCGAGGTCGGATTCTGGCCGGGGCCGCCCTCCAGCTCCTCTCGTTCTCCCCGCGCCCCGCAGCCTCGCCGTGCAGCGGGGGGCCGGGGCCGGCTCGACGCCTCTCTCCCTCCCGCCCCACCTCGCACCCCGGCCGGAGCGGGGCCGCCGCCGCCGCCGCCGCCAAACTTCGGAGCCCGCCGCGGGGCCGCTCCGCTCCGCTCTGCGCGGCCCGGCCCGCCGCCGCCCCCGCCGCCCCCGCAGCACCCCGGGCGCGAGGTGAAGCAACCTGGCGCCGGCTCCTGCACTTTGCACAGCGGGCGCAGAGCCGCCTCCATCCCTGCGCCCGCCGGCAGCGCTACGGCGCATTTTTTCGCACTAATCTGCACATTCAGCACGTCCAGAGCGCCCGTGACTTTACCTGGACTTTCTCCACTCTCCGGGCTCGTCACACCGCGATCGCCTCCCCATCCTACCGCTAACTCTCGCTCTCCTTCACTCCTTCCTCCTTCTCCCTCGCAAGGCCTGCTAAGATCGAGCCCGATGGAAAGTCGAGAGAGAGAAAGAGAAAGAGAGGCAGAGGGAAGGGAGGGAGCAGCTCCATCCCTCCCTGCCCCCCCCCCCCGGCGCACACGCCAGCCCTTTCCCCCCACCCCAGCCCTTCCCTCGGCGATTTCCTCCGCTCTTCGCAACTACGAGGGCTCCGGGAGCGGCTCCCGGCGCTGCCCTCCGCGGCGCCCCGGCCGGCGCCCCCCCGCCCCGCGGCCCCCGCTACCTCGTAAAGGTCCCCCGAAGCCATGCTGGGTTGCGGGACTGGGCTCCTCTCCGCGCCGTCTCCCTCTCCCTCTCTCTCTCTCTCTCCACCTCTCCCGCTCGCTCTCTCTGTTGAGTAAACTGTGTTTTGCAGAATGACAGGCTTCGGGGCTGGCTGTGCGCAGAATCAGAGGCGAGGAGAGGCAGAGAGGCAGGCGGCGGGGCTGGCGTAACCAGCAGCAGCTCGGGCGCACAGCGCCGAGAGCCGCGTCTCCCCCGCGGCGGCGGCGGGGCCGGCGCCCCCCCCCGCTCCTCCTTCTCCTCCTTCTCCTCCTCCTCGCCGGCCGCCACCCGCCTCGCCCGCGGGCACCGGGACGGCTCGCCCCTGCGCCCTCCGGCAGGGAAAGTCCCGGGGCCGTACGGAGGGCGGCCTCCTCTTTTTCTTTCTCTCTCCTTCTTCCCCCCCCCCACGTCTTTCCTTCACGGCTTCCCCCCCCCGCCTCCCTTCTCGCACTTCAAACTCTTTCCTCGGCCGAAATAAATAAATAAATAACATATAAATAAAAGGGGCGGGGGACGAGGAGAGGCCGCGCGGGAGGGTTGGGCCCGCGGAGGGCCGCGCGCCGCCCGCCCAAGGTCACGGCGCGCGTTGCGCGGGGCCGGCTGCTCTCCGCCGGCCTCGGGCGGCCCTGGCGGCCACCTTCCCGCCCCCTCGGCGCCGCATGGCCGCCCCACCCACCCCGTGGCCATCGCCGAGGAAATGGAGGTGGTGGGGCTGCTCCCGAGAGTCCCTCGAGCGGTGCAGCCTGAGGAGGATAGAGGGCTGGTGGCCCTTCTCATCCCCGCCGGCACCCATCCTTCACAGTGTGAGGAGAAGCTTCTCCTGCTCCCTTGCAGCCATTTTGCAAATTAGCCAGCCCTCTCCAGGAAATGGAAGCCACTGACCTCCCGCAGCTTGGTCTTCGTGCCGAGGTGCTGGGCAACCAGCTCCCGTTGTGACGTAGTGTGATGCTGGCGGCTGCCACCATTTTAGAACCTTCTGGGCTCGCTCCTCAGAGGCGCCATCCCATTGCGGAGCCTCAGCAGAGCTGCCCACACAGCTCCGTCGTGGCCCTTGGCATCTTCCTGGCCCACACGAGGCCTCCATGAGCAAGTGGTCCTGCATGGAGTTGGTCTACCATGCCCTCAGGATGGGGGAAGACCAGAAGCTCCCAGCCTCCCGCCAGCAACGCAGCCGCTCCAGCCATTACCCACCATTGCCATCCAGCACTTCTTTCTACAGACTTTCCAAGTTAAAGAGGAATCTCCTCACCAACTTGGCCATAAATTAGGCCAAATTCACTAGTTGCAGGTAGAAGCTCCACGTTCCACCACAGTGGGGTCTTGAGGAGATGGAAGCTGGCATGCAGGATGCCATGGCTGCTGCGCTCCGTGAAGAAAAGGGCTCAATTTTTGTGGAGGTTTCTCAAGAAGCTGTTTGCTGTGAAGGAGTTCTTCCTCCAGGTAAAGTGCGATTAGCTTTCTTGTCATGGAGGAGCTCAGTTAGGCTTTGCTCAGATCAGCTCTTCCCATCTTGCCTTCATGGCAGTCCTCCTCTCATAGTGGCTTTTGTTTTCAATCCATGTTTTCACCTTACTGCCAACACATAGCTAGTAGTCATTGCTTTGGGAACGATGCTTAACGCTGTGCTCTCTACCTTTGCTGTAGTTGTGGCTTTTGTTCATCTTCATTTTATTGTCTTTTTTCATCTTTTGAGTTCAGCCCTTTGTGTAGCACTGCACTCCACATTAATGTGAGACTTGGCACAGTCCACGCTATCATCTGAGTAGCGGATTGGAGCAGGTTATTGAGTATAATGCAGTAAGCCCCAGTATGGTTAATAAATATTGCTAATATTGCTGGTATGGAGCACTGAATTATTTGTGAAATTTCATTTACAACTCCAAATTCCAGCAAGTTTTAAGTGGGATAAAGACAAAGACTCTTCCAGCTGAGAGGGTCCTTATTTGAAACATTGATATTGGATATTTTGAATGTTGTCACTTTTTATCATGAAAGTAGAAAATAACACATGCACATACAGGTCTTGATTGACCCAATCTCCTCTACTGTGAATATTACCTCTGATGATTATGAACTTGCCAGCTAACCAGTTTAGTATTGACTTACAGTTCAATAAAAACTATCTTATAGTAGTTTGGAGCTTAAAGACGTTTATGGTTCATGTGGTCTGCTAGATGGTGCGATAATGTTGAATTCCTAAAGACAGGCAACTCTGCTTATGGAAAACAAAGCCTTTTTTTTTTTTTTTAACTGAAGTAACTGGAAGATTTTTATCTGATTACCAGCAATATTTAGATCTTTGAGATTTTATATTTAGAAAGGAAAATGATGAATGGATTAAGAAATACTGTAAACTACGCATGCCTTCAGCAGTTTTAACAATTAATGCAGCAAAATTTTCTTAATCCCCAAGAATTGCATTACTTAATAATCACACCCCATGGTTTCTCCTTGATAAATCCGTTACTTTGTCTTATAGTAAACTGAGCTTTATTGTTTACAGTATCAAATCACTTCTTTACAGTCCTCGTTGAACAATATGTTTCTTTGATAAGTAGGCATTTTAATATATTTCTCTTCAAAATCTGTTTTATTCCACCTACTATTTTGCTGCTTTCTTCAGCAGTGAAGAAAATGGCAGTCAAACCCAGTGAGTCATTTTTCAGGTGTGCTCTTCAATATCCCTGGTATTGTTGCCAGTCCTCATCGTATCAACTCACTGAAAAGATATCTTGAATAGGCTAAAAATGTCCCATCCCAAAAATGCGTGTCTTCTCTTTCAAGGCAAGTCTAATAATCAGACATTTCTTTCTGGTCTTTGGTGTTATTCTGCTCTCAGACAACTAAAATGAGAAAACCAACCTCAGCCACGTTGGAAGGAATATCCATGAGTTGGTCTGTATTTTCAAAGGTTATTTACATTGTATGTGTTTAGATTACATGAACACTGTCAATATTGTTGCCTTGAGATTTACAACCCAAACAAATATTAGTTTGGAAGTTTTGAAAAGATGAATGCTTTAGTAAATACTTTGAAGAGGGGAAACATCTTTTTCCTGATTACTCATTCCTTGTTTTAGAGTACACAGTCTCTTGGGATGCAGTGGTGTGTGAGTCAATAGTGAGGAGCAGAAGGAGGGCTTTTGCAATTGTCAACCACAGGAAAAGTTGATTGTGGTCTCAGCGTATTTCCCAGTCGTTCTGTGGAAGACAAGATTTTAAGTTTTAAAAAATCCAGCTGACTTTCATTTGTCCAGCAAGTCTGAAAAGTAACTTGTCAGGTTATGCAGCATCTCTGAGTCTTTTGGTAAAAATAGAAACAGTTCAGTTTTTGTTACCTATTTTTTGAAAAATGTTTCTGTTGAGAGATCTTCTGTAAATAAAGATTCACCAATTTTAATTGTCTTTAGATATCAGTCTCCTTACTCTGAACTGAAATTGCTGCAAAATCCAGATTTTTGTACAAATTACAAAGTCTAAGTTGAATGTTTTTGCTAAATACGCGATTATTCATTATTCTTATTGTGTCACTGCCTTCTTCTATTTCCTGTCCCAGGAGACTAATGCAAGCAAAGGAGACGTTCCAAGTGCGATACGTCACATTTGAACACTTGTTTTTGTTTGGTGGATGCTCTGGTGTCCACTACTTTAATTGAAAGAATTATCTCTTGGACTGAATAAAGTTAAAAACGAAACTATTTTATTTCAGAAAGCTAAAATACTGTTGTCATAGCTGTGCCATTGATTTGTTATTGATCGTTTAGTCAGTCTGTCCAGTGCTATGCAAATAGTGTAGGTATTGCACAGTCAATAATGCACTTCCCCCAAGGAGTGTACAGTCTAATAGTGCATTTTGGCAGCAAGCTCCATGAAAAATTGCTGCAAAGAACCACATTGTGTCTTCAAGAGGACGCTAAATGGTGGGAGAGAATGAGAATGATTTGGTACGTGAAGGAATTGAGGGAATTCCTGTATTAGATGGCAGGGAAATATTAAAATTAAATGAGAGAAAGGTGAAAACAAGGTGTGGATGAGAGGATGGAGGAGAAGGGTGAGGAACCAAAGGAGAAAGCAAAGAGAAAGCTGTGTGAAACCTTGTCTGTGAGTAGGAGGGTAGGAAGGTGTGGCAAAGTGTGGCAAAAGGGAATATTGTAGCAAGTGGAAGTGAAGCAGGGAGTAAAGAAACACAATGACTCAGTGACGATCTCCAACCAAAGAAGGGAGGATGACTAGAACATGAAAAAGTGTCAGTCAAGGTAAAAAAAATTAAAACAAGTGTTCTAGTAAGTTCATGAAGGAAAATCTGACAGGAAATGATGAGCAGGAAGAGGAGAGTCGCTTGTGATGTCTCTGTTCTGGCTGGGTGAGGGATTTCCTAGAGTTTGGTACCGTGATGGCTGTGCACTCTGGTCTGAGAGAGAGCTGACATATCCCAGGGAGGCTGTCAGGGAAATTGTCAGAGAAATGAGGTCAGGTAGGAGTAGTAGGAGGTCAGGTAGGAGTTGCCAAACTGGATGAGGAAGTCCCTACCATAGAGCTAGTAACTAAAAATAAGGAAATTGATGAACATGAAAATAGGAGGGCACCAGTTTTTTTTTATGATTGATTTACATATTTAGTGACAAGAGGAAGTAAACGTGGGAAAAGCCCAATACATTTTGCACCGTGCCATGCTGTGATCGTTTGATTTTGATGCTAAATTAATGTCTTCCTCCAAACCATTCTTTGGAGCTTGTAACATACAATTACCTATCATCAAGAGGAAACATTTGAAACAGAATCTGAAATACCACAGTGTAATGAAACAAACAATAATATTTAGAAACAAAGTGATGTTTATTTGTTAGTGTACAGCAAATACTCCAGATTAGAACCTTTCTGATGTTGAAAGTATATTTAATAACAGGTGTTCCAAAAAACCATCTTTGCTTCCCACAAATGAAACAGATTTCTGTTTTATTAAGTATGACCAATATAATATTGCCTCATTCTGGGAAGGGAGAAAAGTGAAACTTTGACCAGGAACGTATGGGAAAATGGATGCCAGCTAAAATATGCAGAAGAAGACAAAATATTTATTATGGTTAATACTTCATTAAGGAATCCATATGGTGTAATTGTGCATACTTGTCATTGCCTATCTAGACTTAGAACACAAGAAAGTCCCATTGCTTAGCACCTAGTTGCTTGTCATTTGCTTTCAATGGGAAGTCATATGAGGTGTAGTTTGTTCCCTGATGCATGTGATCTGTTATTTTTAACAGATTTCCATGCAGGTGTGAGAATGAACTCATTGCAGTAGGTTTAACAGATTGGCATCATGTGAGAGCAAGAAATGGAGAAGAAGTTACCTTAAAAACTAAAGCATGGAATGGTGTGTCATAGGAGGTGGAAGCAGAGATAGTGTATAGACATGTCAGGAAAAAAGGCAAGTACAGAAATTACTCTGCTAGAGGAGACTTCACTGTCAAAACAGTGTTTCCCTAAACCAGCACAAGCAGCATTCTGTTAACAGCAGTCATTGAAAAGAGCAAGAAGAAAACCTGATAGTAAGACTTATCAGATAGAAGTAGTTCAGAATTGGTTTCTGGTGTGAGTCAGCAAAGCTGTGCTTTCCATGAATTATTGTTACAGCCACATGATGGCCATTGCAGGGCATTCTTTAGCAGAACACACACTTCTGCAACAGAAATGATTATGTAGGACCTCATTCAAAAAACCAAATGGAAGTGTTCTTTTGATTTCTCTCATTTTTGCTGTCTTCCATAGCCATTCGTCTCTCCTTTTCTGGTTCCTCTCACTATCCTGTTGTATCATTCACAATCTTATTTTATGGAAACATGTCTGGCAACAAGGATTGAAGCTAATCATTGTTTTGTCTTTTCTTATGCTGAAAATTAAGATAGCTTTGTCTCTGCCTGAACACATTGGTTCTTTGCCAGTTATCTCCCAATGACACCGAAAATAACATCTTTCCATGTTCTGCTTCCTCTCTTTGCAAATGCAGCTCTCTTCCACCTGACGTGTTGTCATAGATAATAGAAAGGTGCCAAAACATTCCTTTTAGAACAGAAAGATCTGCTACCTTTCTGACTACTGAAAAGCATGGGATCTACACATGGGAAAGTGTAGATCATGTAGAAATAAATTTCATATGGAAAATCGCTTTTGAAATTGACAGCTCAGCAGTTTTATTTTCAACAGATTTAGTAAGTTCAAATACATTCTATAGGAGCTAATTACAAGTGTTATTTCCTTAGGGTTCATGAGGGTAGCACAGTGAAAAGCAGTATTTTTGCATAGTTATAGTAACTCCGAAACCATGCAAGGACAGGTAACAATTCAGAAAACTAAGACTTCTTCCTTACTAGATAAGGGGCAATATGGAGCCTGATGCATTGATGAAAAGGTTTACATAATGTCAGAACTGGGAGGATGGGGAGCCTGAAGCCAGAACTTTCCTCCAAATCCTTTTTTCTGAGCTTAAAACCAAAAAAGTAATATACCAAGGTGTTTCAAAAATACATACAATCATTAGGGAATCACAGTGGATATTGGAGGAAACCACAGTGGATCATCCAACCCTCCAGCTCAAATGAGGTTCAACCAGAGCACATTTACTCAGGACCATCTGCTCTTGTGTTTTGGGAATCTCCAAGGATGGAAGTTCCACATCTTGTCTGAGCAATCTGTGTGCTTTCACAGTAAGAAAGCTTTTCCTATCTTTAAAAGAATAATTAAATTAGAGTTCATAAAGTTATATTTAATCAGTTTATATTATATTTTCAAAATTCTTTGCCAAATAGGAAACATATTAGTATCTTGCACATGATAACCTGAAGGTTTGGTTCTCCAGACTGTAGCAAGCTACGTGGTCATGGACAGAATTGGTGTCCCAACTTTCAGGCCCTTCTGCCAACAATTGTTTAGGTTCTCTGTGGCATTGTTTCTCATTACATTCTTAGAGAAGAAACTTCTTTTTGCAGTTAGACAATTCTTCAGCCCAGGGAGATTGTGATGGATTTCACTGAATGTAATGCACTGTAGAGGAAATGCTCAGGTGTGTGCAATGCATCTGAGTGACCGGAGGAGCTGGAGCCAGGATCCACCCCTTCCCAGCCCTCATTTAAGAGTTGGCAATGGAGGCCAGCATATCTTGCTGGGGAAACCTGCCTCCTTGAGGCCTTCTGTGGGTAGCAGATTTTTTTTTCTTTTGTTTCTGTGTTCTTGGTTGCTGTGTTTGAGTGTTTTGTCACTTGCAGCCTAGGACCTTGCAAGTCTGCTGTCATTGCTGCACTTTCTATCATGCTATAGTGTTATATGCATGTATGTTATATATGAGTATTGTAACACGGCTCAAAACACGATGATGAACTAGTGAAGCATTAGCTCTTTGCCTGAAAATTTAAAACAGAGAACTTTAAGATCTTGACGAGATAGGAAAAGCCTATTGTAGTCTAGAGAGAAGGAGCATTAATTTTCTCTGTTGGGCATTCAGAAATTCTTTCTAGTATTACTAATGGTTCACTTTTTAAAAATGCATGTGTTTACACGAAATTTGCATAGGAGCTAAAATATAAAGGAATAGCTTTCTTTTCTTTTTATTTTCTTAAGATGTTTGATGCTTTGAAATAAAATATTTTATGGTGGCTTATACTACTGTCTGCATTTCTAAAATATGTAAATATATCATACATGTCAATTATTTGTTATTATAGACAAGCTAGTGGAACTCTCCATTTACATATGAGGGCTGTTGCTGGGTTTCATAATGTCTCTGAGAAGAGAATTATACCCACTGTGAATGAATGTACAGCAAACCCTATGTTGCAGTACACACTTAACTATGCTAATCCTTAGGACTGCTTTTTAGGGTGAGGGCTCTAAACTGGGCCTTATGGGACCAAGTATTTGCATTGCATTTATTTGCAGGAAAAGTGCACTTCAAAAGTGTACTTATGCATTTTTTGACAAAGAACTTGCAAAGTGGTATTTTCTGGTTCTTAAACATTATTCTTATGTTTGTATACTCATTTTTATTTTAAAACATGAAACATCTCCATTGTAGGAAAGTCAAGAATTTAACTTTATTGGTTGTAGTACCAGAGTAACTATTAATAATTTGAGCTCCATTTACAGTACTGATTTAGAAATAATGAACAGGGCTTACTTACACCAAGGCAGACTGACTTAGAGTGTGATTTAAAAGAATGGAATGAAAAACACTAGTTTTAATTTTTAAGGACTGATTCATTTACCAGTGTGAATGAGGAGTAGTACTTGAAAGTCAGGGAAGGGTTAAACTGAGTAGAGCTGAGCATCAGGTCTGTACCTTTGCACTGAAACCCAAGTTTCCTACACTGTCTGGATGGAACAAAACAAGTTGGAGCACATTAAAAGCCACAGCCTGAAAGTGGGCATTTCAGTGGATTTGAAGTAATGACTGTAGGATAGCAACCTACCCTGGAGTTGTGCCCTGGAGTCTTTAATTGGAGGTAAATCACATCTTGGTAGGATGGAATCAAGCTCCCAGCTCGCTTCTCATCACTTAGCCTTACTGTGTGTTGTTAGTTCTATCATAATGCATTAATTTTACTTCTTTCTCTATTCTCTTGGCAACGTGTTACTTCTGTTTCAGACTTTCCTGAAAGCAGAAGTTGTATTTTTGTTTCTTTCTGGTCAGTTTGAATTGTAATTCTCATTGACTTATATTACCTTGTGTACCCTCTATGATGAAGCAGATAGACCAAAGCAAATAAGATTATCTAAACTTACTGTACAGAAGAACTGAGTTCTGTCTATTTTTTTTTTGAGCCCGTGTAATGTGTTATTTGTAAGAATACTGTATAGATAATTTTTCATTCAGGACATAATACAGAATATTGATAGTAATATCATCAGATACCGATCTTGTTTTGCGTTGTGTTACTTTGGACAGCCTCTCAGTTACATTTTCCTTCTTCCCTTCTTCCCTTCTTCCCTTCTTCCCTTCTTCCCTTCTTCCCTTCTTCCCTTCTTCCCTTCTTCCCTTCTTCCCTTCTTCCCTTCTTCCCTTCTTCCCTTCTTCCCTTCTTCCCTTCTTCCCTTCTTCCCTTCTTCCCTTCTTCCCTTCTTTCACAAAACAGTCCATTCTGATTCTGGGTAATAAAGTACAATTTTCTGCTGTAGTTTGACGATGCAGTTTCAGAATGTGTCAACTAAGTATCCCTTTGAAAAGGGCTCCCCAATTCGTTATCACTGCTTTTGTTCATTTCTCCTCTCTAATGCAGAAGTCTTTGACATCTATTCTCTGCGCTGTTAATCCTGTGAATTTTAGTTCTCATCCTTCAGAAAGGTCAGAAGTTATAGGTGAGTGCCTGGATTCCTTGAGCCTAGTGCAAATTCTAAGTTGACTTTTTAGAGACTGGGAACTAGACAGGATGAGCAGTGGGCACAGGTGAACCTTGTGAGGTTCAGCAAATCCAAGTGCAGGATCTTGCACCTTGGTCAATGCAATCCTTGCTATCAGTGTAAGCTGGGGGATGTGAGGATGGAACTCAGTCCTGAAGAAAAGATCTTGGTTATACTGACAGAAAGATGAGCGTGAGCCCTTGCAGCCCGGAAAGCCAACTGTATCCTGGGTTGCATCAAATGAAGCACAGTTAACAGGGTAAGGGGTGTGATCCTGCTGCTCTGTTTTGAGAGATCTCACCTGGAGTACTGAGACCAGATATGGAGTCTCCAGTACAGGAGAGACATGGAGTGGTTGGAGCATGTCCAGAGGAGGGCCACAACAACTCTCTGAGGGATGGAGCACCTCCCCTGTAAGAACAGGCTGAGAACTGGGGTTGTTCAGCCTGAAGAAGAAAAGGCCCCACAGGACCTGAGAGTGGCATTTTGGTAACCAGAGAGGGACTATAAGAAAGAAGGAGACAGACTCTTTAGCAGGGCCTGTTGTGACAGGATGAGGTGAAATGGTTTGAAACTAAAAGAGATCCAATCTAAGTCTTTCTTTATTGCTTTTTGCAATAAATGTGGTGAGGCACTGCTACAGATTGCCCAGGGAGTTGGTAGAAGTCCCATCCCTGGAGACATTTGGGGTCAGGCTGGACTGGGCTCTGGGCAATCTGGTTGAGCTGTAGGTGTCCCTGTTCACTGCAAGGGAGTTGAGCCAGATGGCCTTTGAATGGTCTCTTCCAACTCAAAAGATTATGTGATTCTCATACCCGATATCACTATGTTATGTAGAGATAACTTTCAGCCCTTCCATTTTTCCAGCAGTATCTACATGCTAAGGGGTGTGATGATAGCAGCTAGGCAGTTCAGATGGCCAAGGAGCTGGGAATCACATATTGAAGAAGCAGCTGAAGGACGGAGGTTTGTTTAATCCAGAGAAGATATGCCTAAGTTGGGTCTGACCGTAGCTAGCTTTTCTGCTTGATCTCTAACTTCAGTTCTAAGGATTTTTGCTCCTTGAAACTGCATCTGTTAATATCATGTCAGTACAGAGTTATACAAAATAAGTGTTCAAATTACCTTGTGTGGGTGGAGGTAATCTGTGCAGCCTTGAACTCCAAATAGTAATTAAATAGGGTGGTAGCAGAATGTATCCTGGGCTGGAGCTCTTGCTATCTGCGTTGCTGTATGCGTTCTTTGTGGCATTGCACACCATTACTGGAGAAAGGCAGGAAGCAAGTGAGCTTGTGAGACAGGCAGGAACTGCCTGTGGTTGTGATGGTACTGTATGCCACTCACATGTGACTTTCAGCTGGGCATTATAATTTCTAAGTGGCTAGGATCTGTTTTCTTCATCTTCATGTTTGTTCATGTATCTTTACATTTAGGTTTCAGGCTGTTTCAAAGTCTGTCTCTTAAACCTTTCTAGAGCATTAGCAATAAAAGCCTGTCCCAGGGCAATGCAACCCAAAGACGCAATTGCTTGATGGCTGCTTGATGATTCTGGTATGTATTTACCAACATTTTGAACTTAGAAAGTGATAGAGCTGGCAAATGAGCTTGGGCAGTCTTTCTGCCTTCGTGGTCTTGCTGCTGTTTGGTTAGCAGCAGCTCTAATTTGGGAATTAGTTTCTTGAAGGCTTTAACATGTGGTAGACCTGCTCCAAAGGGCAGTTTTTGTGTTTCCTGAAAGCAGCAGTCACTGCTTGAACTGAGAGCCGTCCTACAGTGTGTGCCCACCTCTCATATGTTTGGGCTGTTGTCACAGAGCAGTGAAATGGAGGGAGGAGAGTCCTGCTGTTAAGGTCTTCCTGTGCTGTTCGCAGCAGCAGAAGTTGCTGGTTCTCCATGTCTCACTGGGTAATTTGGATTGCTTGGCTGCCTGATGAAGAAGGTTTGTGGGAGTGGCGTTGCTGAAACAGTCAAGTGTTCAGCAGGGTTCAAGTGCCAGGAGCCAGGACTGATTCAGCTGTGCATATGGTCAAAGTGCTGCCCTACTTCTGATTGCCCACAGCTGTGCAACGTGCCAGCAGCAGTGGCCAGAACAGAGTTGTTGTGTTTTTGTACTCATGCTGGCTGCCCCACAACACCTCCCTTCCTTTCCACAGGTGTTAGCCTCTCTGCAGGTCCTCTGCTGACCCACCCGTAACCTCACCACTGCCAGCAGTGCCCTGGGATTGGTCATGGCTGCTGTGATGCACTTGGTGTGGGTGACAGGCTGCACTGGGGACTGTGCTTGACTTATTCATGTGATTGCTTCAATAGCTCTGCTGTCACAGGGTGGTGACAGCAGCAGAGCTGCCTTTACCCCTTCCTGACACAGAATGCTTGGTCATTACCTCCTTGTTGACTTTAACCATGCAGTCATTAGGAAAGCTGAAAAAACAGTTTTGGATAAGTTTTGGTGTCTTGAGTTTCAAGTCTAAATGAACTGTTACCCATGTCACAAAACCATCCACTTTTTCTGGCAGACTCAAAAGGCTAATACTGGTGGATATAGAAACAGCTTCTCTGTCATCTGAAGTGGTGGTCTGCTTAGCCCAAAGGTTATGTGTATCAGCTGTCTGCTCTTGAGAGATCTGTTAACATGTATCAAGTCCTTATGTGTGTTAAGTGTTGCCTTTCTTGGATAGTTACATTCCTGGTGAGACAAATGTTGCCCCTGCTTTCACAGGACCAATAGGGGAGAAGTGTCAGTTCATGAGCTGGCTGATATTAGCTGTATTAGTTGGTGGCAACCCTTCAAAGCAGCGTTTCTATTTGACATTTAGAAATATTTCCACTAAACATGGTGAAGAAGATAAATTTCAAACACAGAATCATAGAATCAATGTAATAGATATACTGATCAGTCTCTCTTCAGGAAGTCTCGATTAAAGAATATTCATTTCTCTCAATACTATTCATGGCTGAAAGTGGATGTGGAGGAAATTTCATGTGTGAGAAGAGAATGTGTTTCTCCGTAACACTGTTGTGACAGAAGAGTTAACAAAAGTAAATTTTATTTCTTATCAGAGGGCAGGGACTGCAGACATCAGGAATGGGGGCTGCAGCAAAACTGAGCAGCAACAGATAGACCTTTCCTAACTGACCGAACTTTTAAACCAAAGAACTGAACAGCTGAGCTAGCATCTGTTCCTTTGGCCCTTGATTGGACTGGACACGGAGGTCTTAAAGGCTTTTGTTATATACTCAGCTTTCTTTTAAGTAGAAGTTACTCTTTTTATCTATTTAATAAAAGGTAGTCTGTTGTTTTAGATTTGGGGATGGATGAAAAGTGGGTGTATGCTAGTAAGATGTACCAACCTTACTTTTCACCTAGGTGGAAGAGTAATGTTTACAATTGAAGTCCTATTCTAGATGAAATGTATTGCTCTTGTCCTGCCGTGGTGTCTTCAGAGTGTATTTTATAAAGTTAGGCTGAACCACAGCAGTGACATGTTGCACTTGACAAAGCTGGATATAAAGGATTAATTTTGTAGTTCGTGTGTCTTTCTTTGTGCGTGCCCATGATAGATGATGTGAGAAGAGAGCCCTGCATGCACTCTGGATACTGTATCATTCATTAATGCCCTTGATCTGATTCACCTTTAAGGATGGCAGATGCACAAGTTCCCTTGATCTCACTGTCTTTGTCCAATATTTCCCAGCAATGGACTTAGATGAGGAATAGTGGAGCAATACTGAGGCTCTTCTCCATGCTGCAGGGTATCAGCTGTGTTGACTGTATGAGGCAGGGATATGGTGCCTCTCAGATCATCATCCTCAAATTCCTTTACACAGAAAAATTCAGGGAAGGATTTATAAGGGAATTTATTGAGTAGAGCACAAACAACAACAAAAACCAGCACACAAGAAATTCACAAAACAGAAACCAACACATTGATAAATAAGGGAAGAAAAAGATGTAGCATTAAAATTCTCTCTCTTAGATCAATGTTAATTTGTTCACTCAGAGCTTTGTGTTACTTTTAGCTGTTTGTTGTTTTCCATTTCTAGGCTCCAACTAATCTCATCCTTAAGGAACTACTTCTAGTTCTGAAGCTCATGTTCCTTCTGTGCTTTTTTGCATCAAGATTAAATTGACTCACAACAAGATTATATCTTTTTCTTTTACATCACATTTTTCGCATTTCTTTTCCCAGTAACACGTTTGTTGTATCCAGGTCAGACTATGGATGATACAGTTGTACCAATCTTTGTGTGATACTTTGTCTATGCAGGGTGCCTACAGACTGCATCTGATGACTCAGGAGAAACCTCTCAGCTCTATGTTCATAATTTTCATAACCAATTGAAGCAAAAAAGAAAAATGTCAGTTTTAAACAATTTGTAGCTCAGCCTTAGCACAATTTAATGTGATAAAGAAAGATACTTTTTTTTTTAGCTTAGGGGCATTCTGCCTTCTGTATTTCTAAGGCCTGTGGCAGTCCGTGGTAGCATGTCAAAATAGTTGTAAGAATCTTTTAAAATATAAGAGTTTAGACATTATAAATATGAGACCTGCTAATAGCAATAACATTTAGTGTCATCTTAAAACATTCTGAATCAGAAAAGCCAACTTAAGGGAGGTGGGAAAGCAAGCTCTATTTCATCATGTATTGAGGAGAGGATTGGTATAATCTATTTAAGGGAAAATGAATGGTGTTAATGTGAATTATTTGTGACCCGAGATTGGTCTGTAGCAATTACATGTGCAGTGTGCAAACATTGTGGAGAGGCTTAACTGCACAATAAGTTGTAAGAGATGTTCCTCTTCATTAATTCGTTGGTAAAAAGCCTCATGCAATTTACAGCAGAATAAGGTTGTGTTCTAGGTCCAGACCATTGGTTCAGTAACTAAGTTCTCTATGCCTGTTACACCAACCTCCTTTGTAGACACCTACAGCTTTTGAATGACTCTAGCTCAATAGTGAGACTGCAAAAACTAGGAGTAGATATGTTAAACCAGGTTGTTGTTTGCAAGCTTTCCTTTCAGTATTTGGGGTTTTCTTACGTACCGGGCTTACTAGAAACTCTTGCTTTGGCCTAGATTAATCCCTACAAGCAGAATACAAATTGCTTGATACTTGTGGATTAAGAGTCAGCTAATGAGAGCAGTTGGTATTACCTCTGCAGTGTGGCTGAATTTCTTATGAGCCCAAGGCCTCTGTGAGATTGCAGTCCTCACCTGCAATCATAGCAGCAAAGCCTATCTGAGAAATGACTAATCAGTGCATTTTCTTCCTGACCTAATCTCGTTTCTCTTGAGTCAGCAAAAGCCACTGTGGGACTTCAGCAGCTATTTCTGGGTCCCTGAAGGGAGATGGGGATTGCAGGAAGCTTGCAGCGTTGCTCTGCTGCTACTAGCAAATTTGTCAGTGTCAATGGTTTCCAGCCTTATGCTGAACATTAAAACTAGTAGTTGCAAGAAGGACATTTTTCATCAAACTTTTGTTTTTGCTAGAAAGAAGATGGTTTTTCAGTTAAGTTGTATTTTAGGGATGGGGCAATAAGAACTTTAGTTGGTACAATAATTTATTTTCTTAAAATATGAAAACATACAAATGTTCTCAAAACTGATAATCAAAAACGTGTTTTACACAGACCACCTTTCCTGTTCTTTATCAAATATCTTTATTTCTTTGGTTAAAACTTTCCATGAAAGAAAAAATATGGCTTCCCAGCTGCCTCTTCTCTCTACTGTTTAGGTTTCCACAGGTGGAGATTCTCTGGCAGAGTTTTAAATCTCTTACAGCTGGTGATAAGTAAGGTAAAAAGCACTTGTAATATTTGCTGAGAGTCTATCCTTGCTCAGTGTTAGTCAACACTTACAGTCACGTTTAATCAAACAATAGCATTTTAATATTTCTGTTGTGTAGCTCAGTACTGGCATTTTCTGTAATGAAAAGGTTAGCTTTCCAGTGTGTTACATTTCTATGTAAAGAATATCCCAGTTTTCATCTAAAATGTGCTGAAAGAACTCTGGCTTATCTTTTAACATCCATTACTAAATATCTGAGTTCTCCAAAAATGCAGGAGCATACTGCATGCTGCTAATGGCTGATTGACCTTTATATTAACAGTGCTTTGAAGACAGTTTAGTGGCTTACCTCTTTAGTGAAATTAATAAACTTAGGAGTTCCATTAATAAGTATTTAGATTTATGGTTCTGCCTTAAAACATAATTATGTTACTCATAATGTTGTTTCTACTCCACTGTATTCTGTCTGTTCATTTAAAAGCTAGCTTGTGATGCAGTTGTATTGCCATTCTTTCTTTCGTTCATCCCTAAAGCCACATCTTGAAATCAGTGGGGCCACATCATTGTAGCAGAAAAGTATTTGGCACTGCATTGTCTGCGAATCTCGTCTCTCCACACATTGTTCCTAGCGTAACTGGAAAACATATGTCCCATTATTCTGTGCTGGAAATATCAAGTAAGATGTAGAACCTCGACTGCAGTGGTTGGGGTTCAGCCTGATGGCAAATGAGGTCTCTTGGAGAAGTCCTGGACCTGATGGACAGCTGTCTGTTGTTTGGTCAGCTTTCCAAACGGTGATAAAACTCAGACTGAGCACATGACAGCTGTTGGTTGTTTCCTGATGTAAAACATTACACCTTTCTTTATAAAGCAGTAATATTTCTCTTACCTTTTCTTCTTTGGAAGACTGGTGTTGGAGAATATGCACAATACATTTCCTCATTTTTCTGCTAGCAGCTGAGTCTCTCATTGAGTGTTCAGGCAAACAAGGTGGTTATGTGTTTAAATGTTATTTTCATGTGAGTAGTAGTGGGATAGAAAACTGTAATTCATCTGCAGCTACTTAACAAAAACTCTTTCTCTCAGGTCTTTCACACAACCAAGCTGAAATGGTCATGAGTCAGCAGTGCATCTTGTATGACTCAGCAGTTTATCTGATTATGAGTGTTGTAGCATAACTGGTGCAATTAAATAGAAAAGGCAGCACTCTGTTTCTCAGTGCAGCCAAAATGTCAACCAGAAGTCATTTCCTCCCCTGCATTCACAAAATAGTGAGGTGGGTGTGTTATGTGGATGCTTCCTGTTCTGATATCACCACACTGGATCTTCTATTACAACCTGCCATGTTGTAGTGATGCTTCCAGCAGCACTGATTTCTGCCAAACAGCTCAACCAGGTTTGCACACAAATATCAGTCTCTTATTTGTGAGCATAGCCATCCATTTGTCTCTATGAGGCAGGGTACTTGTGCACCCAAATGGATTTCATGCTTGTCAGTTTAATCACGTGTGTGTGTGTGGGTTCCAGCACTCCTAGCTTGAAGTGATTTGGCTATGAGATGTTTGTATTCTGCACTGTATTTGTGTGTGGTGTGCACAATCTGGATGTGGTATAGTTGTTGGAAGTTGAAAAATAATTTTGTTAATGGTACGTGTATTTTTGTTATTGGTTCCAGCAAAGATGTAATTTGTTTTAGATGTATCCTAGCGTTTTCTATTCGGGGTCACTGCTCATTCCACAAGCTAAACCAGTGATTGTGATCCGTGGTGTCTCTCGTTCCCTTCTCACTTGCTGTGATTATAATACTTGGCATCTAACATCACAAACACTTACTCTGCAAACTATAACACTGTCACAAGAAAGGCCAACTGCAGTGAATTGTTACAGAACAGAGTTTTTCTTTAAGTGCATGGCTTTTCATTTTAAAGCTCACACGTCCATATCAAAGATCAATAAGTGGTTAATGTGTGGTGAGGGAAGAGCAGATTAAAGACTACTTTAAAAAGGAATTGTACTTTTTTCAATGGTTAGAGCTTTGCATTTTCACTTGGGATATTAGTTACACAATTGCCATATTCCCATGACTCTATCATAAATGAGTTGTGAAATCCAATAGTGTATCTTGGCTAGGTAAATAAATAGGGACAAAATATTATAATGGCTTTCACATTTCATATCCTGTGTGTTTTATCTCAGATGAATGGGCTCAATAAATGTTACGGTATATGCATTCTGCTAAAAATATTACATTTGATTCCTAATGGGACATAAATTGCCTTTTGCAAACCTTCAAGGAAATGTCAATCTATTCTATGGAAAATGTATTTCAGTACTAAATTTACTTTATATCATTTTGTCCTACTGAACTTTTCCCTGTCTTATATTTTTAAGCTGAAATTGATGCTTAGGGTTGATCTGACTCTTAGTTACAAAGATCTTAGTTTCACTGAAGTGAAGTAGCACAAGCCTTGTTTCTCTGCATCCTGCTGCATTTTAAGCTGTTCGATATTACGTTAACATAGGAATAATAGCAAAACCTATTATAAGCTACATGGATTTTGTTATTTTAGCATATAAAGTAAAAGTAATTTACGAAAGAGTAGGTCTAGATCATGTTACAGAGTTCTATGCTATATCTAATGGGTCCTTCATTGTTCAGTGCAGCGTGAGCTCAAGTGATGCAACCGATAATATAAACTAATGTTATAGTGCTAAATTAATAGATATGTACTGAGAACATTAGATATGGTCTTGTGATGTTTGATCACTTGAATGGGAACTCAAAATTCTGTGTCAGTGTAGTAAATGAGAGTAATCTTTAGCTAAAGTAGCTTTTCATCAGTTTTCTGACTCTAGTGACACTTTGATGCATTAATGCTTAAATCAACTTGGGATGTTACAGAAAAGCTGAAAGTCTAACTTTATAAAGTAATATTCCATAACCAATACCTTTGAAATAAGTCAGTTCCATCTAAGGGCAGAATTTGGTAGGATGTGCCTCATGAAAAGAAAAGAGCTATTAATTCTAACTACGACAGATGTTGATACAGCAAAATGCAGAGTTACATCTAGATGATGGTGTTAGTTCCACATTGATTTGGGTATTTAGGATGATGCAGTCCCAGATGATTTCATTTATGTATAATGGAAAGTTCTTGTATGTTGCTGAGACAAGGCTAATGTATCATATCTCTTAGCTGCTCCATGCAGTCTAGTGCAAGAATAACTAGTTAATGTTTGCAAGATGTCACTGAATCTTAGAATCTAAGCTAATTAAGAATCATATTTTTATTATTATATGTAAGTTACTGAGGATTATGTGTGCATTACCGCTATGATCTTTGAGTTATCTCTGCTCATAATGAATATTTGGGCTAAAGAAGGATGGCTGTGAGTGCAGCTTGGTGAAGCTGGAGCTGAAGCCTTCGACTGGGCTCCATCCTGAATGCTAGGAATTCCATGGAGGCTTTCTTTAGCTTGTACTCTAGATAGTGGAAAGCTATTGAATATTTGGGGTTTGTTGATGCTGAGGAAGAGCATAAAGCATGTTGTCTTAGCATTTGTGAAGGAAAGCATTAGGAAAGTCAGAGTGGCCATGACTGCTGCTTAAACCTCATGTTCCTGTTGGGAACCTGACCACTTCCAGAAGTGTCATGGAAGGACTTCTCATCTAATGAGATAGGATTGAGCCCGACCCTTCAGCTGAACTATTTAAGAATATTTTTCAAGCACTAAATTTCTATAAGTGATAGGAGAGTTGTGCAGAAAAAAGGCATGGGAACACACTTGGTCAGACAAATGCAGACACCTTCAAATTAAAAATATTTTATCAGAAAACAGAATTCTTAATGTGTTAATTATCCCAGTAAGTCAGCTCAGGTATTAAACAGATTCTCAGAAAAGTCTGTCGAGCAATGAAATTGAAATGCCCAAAAAGATACAGAGGCAAACTGGCACATACCTGGATCCTGTCTCCCTTTCCCCAGGAGCACCCACAGGAGGTTTGCAAAGCAGCTGCCATTGCCTCTGCTGTGTGTGCAGAGCATACCTGGCTGCCTGCTGCCAGCCGTGCTCCCTCCCAACACACGAGGGTAATTTGAAGCTTGTCAGAAGGTCACCAGTTGAATATGAGAGCTATTCCAATAATCTGTAAGAACAGTAATTAAAAATTTAGGTATTACAAACTTTTGCATGTCTTACACACAAATTCTAGGAATAATTGATGTACACAAACCTGTCCCAGAATGATCTCTTCAGGCCTGTGATGTATTTCCTGTTCCCTTAGTGAGGTTACGACTTTGTAAGAGAAGAGTGATAAAAATTGGAATTAAAACGTAAATTGTAGGGAGACTTGTGCCCTCTCCAGAGATAATGTAGTAATTGTTGCTCTGTAGAAGGCAGAATAAAATGGAAAAATACCTAACTACTGCTACTATCTGAAAGCTGATCCATCAGAGACTGATGCTTTTCTAAGAAGTGGAAGTAATTTTTTTTCTGATTTAAAATTACTTTAAAGAACTTTTTTCAGCTGTGAAGAAGTGAGGGGCTCTGTTGCACACCTCAGTCTCTGTGCGTCGCTCCGCAGAACGTCGTGCACGTGTGTGTCCAGATGGATGCTGTGCTGGGGAAGGAGCTGCCTGGTGGAGAGGCGGCAGCCATCTGTGTGGAGCAGAGACCTCTCCTCCCAGCAGCAGTCCCCCGGGTGTGCTTTTACATTCTTAACAAGTCCTGCAAATCAGGAAGTTGGTGACGCAACATTTTTTGTACGGAATGCCCTGACTAGAAGATTTTATGAGGTGCATAATGTCCTGTGTGCTGTGCTTCCTAACTACCAGAGTGACTTTTGCAGCTCAAATAAATGCTGAAACACTGACACATCAGCATGAAACATCTCTCATGGGCTGAGACCGGTGGGTTTTCAAAATGTGCCCCACCTTTGTGTAGCTGAGATGCATAATGAGCAAGGGAGACCAGGGAACATCAAGTTTTAAAAAGCAAGTTTTGCCCATTGAGTTTGGTTAATTTAATTAGATGTGTTTTCTACATCTAATAGGCAAATGTGAGCTGTCTTCTTGAATTTTCTGACCCAATAGGTAAGCAATTTGTTGGTCTTTCCAGCCATTAATATGCAACTTGATGTGAGCTATCAATCTCTACTTCAGCACTGTAAAGATTTGTCTCATCACAAAAGAAAGATTTAGGAACTGTAATTTCTAAATTGTTGCTTTTTTCCAGGAGCTGCAATGCCTCTGGGCTTGCTTTTCTTTTTACAGTATAGACAGTCCTGAGAATTTTGAAGTTTTTCCTCACATTAAATTTGAAAGGCTTCTATCCATGACTGGTGGAAACCACATCACTGTTTTTTTTTAGCTAATAGTGTCAAACTGTGTGCATTGCAATTGAGGTAGTTGTGGATGGAGACGTTTCAAAAGTGTCATATTCCATTACAGTGTGAAATACTATGAAAGTCAAAGCATGTTGAAAAATTGCATTGTATTCCCCAGTATTTAGTTTGAAGACAGACAGACCTCACAAAAATGTCAAAATTCAGTGAACTCCATATTGAACATAATGAGCTTTTGGCTGTGGTACTGCCACAGTATTGCTGGCAGATGGAAATGTTGTTTAAAACCTTCATCGAAACTTCCTGCTATTTTCTGGCTTGAATTTATTTAAGAATGGATAATACACATGGACAGTTTGTTGTTAAGTCAGTGCTGTCACTTAGCTTAAATAGACATGCGCAGTGCTTAGCTCTTTAATGTACTTCAGATGATCAATCATAAACCTTTTCAGGCTTCAGTTAGGTGGGCTGAAACTAAGTTCATTTAGTTTTCTTGTGGAAGATAAGCTCTGTCTTTCCCATTCATCTTACTAATGATTTTCTGTGCTTGATCCTATTTCTGTTCATTTTTCTTGAATGGCAGTTGCTGAGGCTGTTCCTGATGCTGGGGCAGGAGGTGTTCATGTCACCAACATCCACCTCTGACGTCGCAGGCAAACGTAATGAAATAGGAGGCACTACTTTCAGAGCAGCCCTCTTCTATTTCTACCAAAAGATGTGTTGTTGTTTTTTTCTGAGCTGCTTCATTTTGCTGAGATCTGTGTCACCCTTAAGAAACGGGAAAAATGTACGTGCTTGTAGTGTTCTGAGTTGGCCTCGAAAAACAGAATAAAAACTAATTAAGTTAATGGCTGAGGGCTAAAGTCTGCTTCAGATGAGTATGTTTCCATGGATGTTACAAAGGCAGAATATTGCAATATTTAATGGCCACCTAGAAGTCAGCTTTGTCAAGAGTGAGGACTGTATCTATTTCTGTTAATTGCACGTATGTCAGATACACCTTTGGCCATTTGGGCTCCTCAGAGCTGTGAGCGGGCTCTGGGCTGGACAGAGGGGTTGGCTTCCACACTGACATTGAGCCACTTCTGCTCCTGGGTGTTCTTATATGAGAAATGTGGTATCCGACCTCACCAAACTGAGATTTCTTTATACCTTTGCAAACAGTGAAAGCCCCATAATGTTCAGCTGTAAGTTTTTTGTTTTAAACCTTTGCAGTTTGAAATGGCAAATGCTGCCAGAGTACCTGGTTGTCCCCCATGGCCTGCATAGTTATGATTCAGCTTTTCTCTCTTGGAATTACAAGGTGCTCCAACTGCAGCACCGATCTGGAATGGCAATAATACTTCACACCCCCTGGGAATTTCGTAGGGAATTCATTAACAAAAGAAACAAAACGAGTCAGTATTTTATCAAAGGAGAGCCAATGCTTTGTGGAAAAAGCAGTTTTTTTAGTAGAAAACGAAGTACTCCATTTAAATCTACATGCAGCCATCCACTTCATGAGAAGGTGGAGGAACGGAATGTTTTATTTCTGTTTCAGATACTTTAAATTCACTGTGTGATTTAGGCAGGTTCATTCTCATAGGATCCCCTTGTGACTGAGGGTGCAGTGTTTTCCTTTGGCATACCAGATCAGACTGCTGTCCTTTGTTCCTGCTTGGGCTGTGTTTTCTGTTAACTTGCCCCATCAATGGAAGTTGACTGGAGCCATCCAGCAGCTTCTCCCCAGTCATCTTGCTTGTTTCCTGCTGAGGGTCTCTGTAATGGCTTTTTGCTGTTTGCCTGTTCCAGCAATTATTTCCTGGTTTCCAGCCAAACAATGATTCACAGCACTGAAGGGTTGCATTCCACTTCTGTTTTCAGTTTTCATCTTTCTGATGTTTTCCTGGAATTTCGCTTCCAGAGTCATGCTACCTTCTTTCTTCCTTCAGAATGTTCTGCTCCACCCATTTACCATCATTTGTCTCCTTCTCTAGCTCTTCCTTCCGTGCTCTTAGAACAGAGAGATTCACTGGAACAGTTTAGAGGCTGCAGCAGCTCTGTTTAACCCTTCTGTGCTCTTCAGGACTTTTCACATGTATCGTGAAGTCTGAGGTTTCCCGTTTTCTCATCTATACAGAAATTATCTTTTCTTTCTAGCAAAGACATTAGAGATCATCTTTTTTCAGGCACTGTCCCCAGAAGTGAAGGTTGGAACTTGTACTGGCAGGTAGCAGTACTGCATGCAGTTTTCTTCTTTACTTTGGGATGCAAGACTCACTCATATGCAAATAGCAGCAAGGTATTTTAAAATAAAAAGCAATGAATAATGATGCTGTTCTGTTCAGTAAACACAGTTGTTATCTAGAACTGATAGTGAATCACAAAAGTTGCCTTAATGATCACATCTGCTTTTGTGTGTGACCAGAACTTCAAGTGCTATGACCCTGTGCTCCTAAGTCCAAGTCTTTGTTGTTAAATGCAATTTTTACCGTTCCATGAGCTCATTCTCACACTTCTCTGATGACTCAAAAGGGCTGTTTCGGGCTCCCCTCCTCAACCTGTGGGAAATGCAATGTAGGTAAAGTGATTGGAAGCACTGCCAGTAAGTTGCAGTCAATGATGGAGCAGCTGAGCTTGACTCATTCTCAATCTGTAAAATATTGAAAGAGATAAGTGGGCAAACACCTTGGGAACTTTAGTCTACAGTTCATATCCAGCACCGAGTGGAAAAGACATTTAAATTAGTAAATGAAGGTGAAACAATAGTTTATATTGATGTATTAATAAGAAAAAAAAGTTGGTATTATACATGACAACTACAATGCTATGTTTTACCAAACAGAATATTTCTGTGGTGTTTTTTTTTTTTTAACCATTGAAAATTCAAATTTCACATACAAATCTATGTGGAAGAATCAGATTGCAAAGCATAGGCACTTGTGTTGATGGAAGCCACTGTTATTCCATATTCTAGTAGCCTTCAGCAGGCAGTCTTATTTGTAGCTGGATAATGGGTGCTATTGCCTGCCCTGAGTGTCTTAGCCCAGTGCAATATTTGTCTCCCTGCCTGCTGTTTGAGATTCTTTGGATCAGTCCCTTCTGATGCTCCGATGCCAGGGAAGAGAAACCCATGACATCACTTGAAGGAGGGATGGAGCTGATTAAATGACTACAGGTAACTTTATCAGAGAGGCTGAATAAAATGTTGCACATTCTCATCAAATATAGAGCCATTTGCATGAAAGGTGCCAAACACAGATGAATTATGACTTTACTCATCTGCTACAAGTTTTGCAAAACGACCACAGCCTGACACAAGTGAGGTGAATCCCACACAGCAGGCACACCTGCCTCGGTCTCAGAGAGGATATTTGCTGTGAAGTTGCCTGAAATGCAAAGCAATGGTAATAGAATAATGCTGTAATGGAAGATCAAACTCATTCTTTCTGGTACATTAGGCTAATT
This sequence comes from Phasianus colchicus, assembly GCF_987193195.1. Classification (NCBI taxonomy): domain Eukaryota; kingdom Metazoa; phylum Chordata; class Aves; order Galliformes; family Phasianidae; genus Phasianus; species Phasianus colchicus. The sequence goes on along the minus strand of NC_143448.1, from coordinate 15,599,668 downwards.
TTTGTAATGCCCTCCCATGTGCATATAAGATCCTTGATGCATGGAGCAATGCTGGCATAAGTTATTAACTGTGCTCCAATTTATTTGCTCATCCTGGATAGTTATAAAATGCATTTGTTTCAGACTGAAGCTTCTCCTTTCTAATTAGATAGCACTAATAAACTATTTTCTGTTTGCTTGTACATATAGAGAAGAGTATTTAGGGGAAGAAACTAAATTACTTTGACTTTTAAAATAGTATTTTCAAGAAGAAGGGCTGGGGATCTCTTGCCAATACGTAGCTGTCTGCATCAGCATGGAATTGTTGACATTGCTTGTTTTTGATAGCAGACCACTTAGTAAAAGACTTGGAGCATAAGCTTGTGATAGATATTTCCAAAACTGTGGTGATCAGTATTTACTGTTCAGCCTGGCAATGTGTTATAAATTAATGATGACTCAATTTTTCCCTTTAAATTCATTCATCAGAACGTTCAAATTAAATTATACTGACTCCAAGCTTTTGCTTTTACAGACTGTGCAAAGTTCTGTGGAAAAACTCTGCGAAATTTGATAGGAATGAGTATAGTGGGATTCTACAAGAATTTAATGAAGTCCCATGGCAACTTTTAGAATTGCCATAGAAATGAACAGTAAGTGATACCTCAGATAAGCTTTTGAAATAGCTCATAACGTTGTATAGCAGTGACAGAACTTTCTAGAATTTTTTGAGGGGAGGGAAAGATTCTCAAAGCATTGAAGGACTGTCATTTTTTTTTATTTCCAAAAGAGTGTTTTCATGCAGGAATATTGGAGTCTAGCCTACCATGGAGATGTCAGATCTGCAATGGTAAAGCCAGGCAGAGCCTGGTGTCCAGTAGTCTGCCTTGCTTGCTTTTGCATTCCAAGCACTGCCTTTGTGTTTAAAATGGGCACCACACCTCATGACAGTCTTCAAGCATAGAACTGACTTGTGGCTTCAGCTGAGCCTTCACAAAAGTTGTTTGAAACCAGAAGTGATAAGAATCAGTATTTATTTGCCTGTGTGCGGGAAGATTGCATTATCCAGCCTATCCTTTACCTATGGTGGCACAGCTAGTCTAGAAACTCTTAAAGGGACACAATGGCTTTAACAGGAGGAGGAGGAAGGAGCTGCAGTGTGAGAAGCTTCCATACCCTGGGTGGAAAGATGTTTGTGCCTACCTCTGCAGGCATTTTTCAGTGCAGACTGCAGCAGTATGATGATGTTTAGTCATGATGACAGAAGTGTTCCACCCCTCACCTGAAATCTAGGACAATAAAGAATAACTTCTCTCTGGCTAAGCATATAAGTGTACACTGTGCTATGATAAGCACTGGAGGTATGAATAAGAAAACAAACCAAAAAACCTTCTATTGTATGGTGGATCTGAGATGAATCACAGGGCTGGGTGTGTAAGCCCACGACCTTACACCAAGCAGTTTCTGCTGAACTGAGCAGCTCTGGGAAGCTGTTTCTTTAAGTGAATTGCAGTTGGATCAACACTTATAAAACATGAAGAGCCATTTGTAACTTGACTTCTGAAACGCTGTTTGCGTTGCTCTATGCAAGTAATTGCTGATTTGTTTTTGAGGTGTTTCTTTGGCATTACAGGTGACATAAATGCTGCTTTCTTTTTTTTTTTTTTTAACCTCTGGGTATTGTGTATGGCTGTTGCTCATGATTTGCTTGCAAGAGGATTATGCTGTGTTCTAGAACAGGAATTTTATTTCCCATTTTGTTCATATCCGTACTTAGAAGGTGTTTGAACAACTATTCTTGAACGTCCTTTTTATAACCCTATTCACCTTTTCCTGTCCTTCAGTATGACTTTTGGGCTTTCCCACTTTTTCTCTGGATGATTTAAATTCTAAGGAGGTGTCAGTGCATTTTAATTAGCTTGTGTTATTTTATATTGGAGTACTTCAGCAGAGCTGTGGTTTTTTGGATTTCAAATAACAGCAGTTCTATTAGTAATGTTCAAAGAAGATGGCTTGACCTGTGAGTCTGATTTTTGTGATTGTTCCTGGAAACTCCTGGGCCATCTGCTAGATATTTTAAAGAAAAATAAATGTCCATAAAACTACAGGAGGCATCATTGATATCTGCAAATCCATTCCGTGCCTTTTCCATCTTAAAAAAGAAATGATTCAATATTCTCTTTCTCTAAAAGAGAAACTGTACCAGCACTTAAGATTTAACTTCAAGCAAGTTCAGCAAAATTTTATGAGGTTCCTTCTGAAAACAGAGCATCGCTACATCGCCAACTGGAGTGCAATTGAGTTACTGTAAGAAAGGTCAGCCTTTGGTGCAGTTGGTTTTAAAGGGGAACTCTTGCAGACTCTGGCAGCAATGAAAGCTGCTCTCGTCTAATTCTGTCTAATGCTTTGGAGGATGTTACACCATAAACATAGTCTATGCAGTAACTGCCTTCCTTGGGATACTTCCAGTGTGTGAAGCACATTTCTTGCAAATAGGGGCTTTCACATAGTGAGAGGAAATAGGCAAATCATTTAAATACATCATGGGAGCTATGCTGATGTTTCTGTTAGTACTCCAGTAGAAAAATGTAGTAGTGGTCAAATATTCTGCTATTAAAGAGCTGGATAACACCAAGGAATGCGTTTCTGCTAGATGTGACATCTGTTTATAACTGATTAAAAATGAGATGCGTGCTCAAAACCAAGGATGGAGAACAGCATTTGCCAAACTCTTGGTTTTGGTTTAATTTTCCCCATCTCTATCAGTGATAGAATACACACTGAGTTCAGTGTTAGCAGAATGTGTCCAGACATAGAATTGTTTGGTTTTTTTAAAATACATTAACTCCATCAAAGTATGCAGCCAGTCTAAATTTGGTATTAGACTAATTTTGTGGAATTTTTTTGGCTTAATAAAAATCAAGTCTAATTTATATAATCAATTATAAAAAAAAATATATTATGCTGTTGAAAAAACCTAACATGCCAGTGTATGTACAACACTTGAGCAGAGAAATAGCCAAGTTCTCACACATACTGAGAAAAATATTATGGGCATTTCTGAGAACTTGGTAGAAATTAATAATTAATCATGCATGACCTGCTTTTTTTTTTATCTTGACTGCTGCAGTCCTGCTGCTTGGAACTAGAAATGCAGCCTCAGTGGAGGAGGTGAAGTAGGCTCTTTCAAAGTCATTTTCCAGCAAAGCCCAAAGCCTTCGTATAAATGCCATCAACATCTATAAAACTTGTAAAGACGAGTCTCCTCATTTGTGCTATCTGGCACAATTCTTGGAATGGATTCTGACATTCTGGGCTGTATGCTCCATTATGCAAAGGGCATGGGGTTTGGCCACGGACTGCTTGCAGAGAAATCCTTTACTGTAGGATGATTCCCTGCTGGGGCTTCAAAGCTGGATCTCAGCCCGGGATCTCCGACTTCTGCACAAAGCAGAGTTCTAATGGAGGAGAGGCTCTTTTTCTGACTAGCAGATTTTGTACCATGTCTGTAGGTCTCCAGTATGCTTACAAATGTGTACAAAGGGGAAAGAACGGTTCAGAGCAGTGTGTCTTCTATGACCTTACTTGTCTGCTCAGTAGTGGGTGTTAAGTATCTTATCCAGAACTTTAATGCCAAGGTTAAAATAATTTCTTCTTGAACTAGTTTGCTATGATAAAGTAGAATTGTTCAGGAGACAGATTGCTCTGAGAGCAAAAGATTACTGAGAGCACTTCACTCTGTTAAACTGAGCAATATGCATTGTTAAATTGAGCTTTTCTCAGTGCTGGGTGGTCATTCTTGTATTTGCATGGTGAAGTGAGGGGATTGGAACCAAAATCCCTGCTTGGATACAATTGTTATACCAATTCCCAACATCTGAGCTCCTAATTATGATTTATTGAGAATTTGGCATGAAGCCCAGATCTCTGAAGGAACCGGAATTCAGTGTTTCCAGTGGACTCATGTTAATTCACATGTTGAACCGTGTAGCAGTTGGGATCCCAGGGTGTCAGCCTGCAGCGCTGTGTGACGGTGGCACTTCATCACACTGTGACCATGTTTGCTGTGTAGGGTGGCACAGCAGGACTAGGAGCACATCTTCAGAAGCGTGCTGCCCTGCCTGGGTGCATGGCTGTGGCCACCTCCTGCTTCAGAATCCCTTCTGCCAGGTGTGGCTGATGGCAGGAAAAGGATACGGCCATTTGTGGGAACTTGGAGCAGAACATTGACCTGAAAGTGTTTGTAGCAGTAAACGTGCAACAGGAAAGCATGAAACAAAACTGAGAAGACAGATTTTTATCTTTGTGCATGAAAATGTATATGCCCAGAAATACTGAAGTAAGAGGGGCCTCTTACTTTCTATGAATTGCACCATCAATGGAAATGTTTGTCTAAGTCTTCCAGTTTAGTAGCTTTCTAGGTAAATGATAGACTGCCAAATCGTACCACATTGCTGGGCAATGCTATGGACGTCATCAACTTCTCAGTAAACTGAACAATGTTGTATTATTTGGAGGATTTTTGGGGTTGCAGTTGCAACAGCAAGCTAGGATGGCTTTCAAAGTACTCCTCAGTGAGATATCTCACAGCTCATAGAACTAAGTCACTTTCTCCATTTGTTATTAAATACTCAATTATATATAAAGCATGTAAAATTCCTTCCTTTGCTGGTATAATACTGTTCACCTAATTTCTCTAGAATTCATTTTGTGGACAAACTCAATTAATGTGAATCTGCCAATCTCTAATAAGCTCTGCGTTTCTCTGGTTAAACAGGCTTCAAAATTTCTGACTGTGCTGTTAATGTGTATTAGTGTGACATAATTTTACTTCCCTGAAAATGTTGGTACAGACAAAGCTTATAAAAGTTTTTTAATGTCTTCCTTCTTTTAAGGTTATATATTAATTCTTCTGCAACACTGTCTGTTCAAAGACCAGGCCTTTAGGTTTATAAAGGCATGGAATAATATCGGTATGATCACATCTTAAGTATCTAGAAGCAGAGGAAAAATGGGATTAAATGTTTGAGGTATTTTCTTTTCCTAGTGCGGGGCCAGTTCTGCCCTTTATGTGAAATGCAGGTGATCTCCATGCAGCTGCAGAGGAATTTGACCTTCAAACAATATTTTCTCAGCAATGACTAGGCACCTGCTTTTGTTTTTTTTTAATACAGCCATATAAAATTGTCACCTTAATTAAAAGGCGAATTATCAGTCTGCTAAAGTTTCAGGATGCTTTTATTGTTTAGTTTACTGACTGAAGATATTTTGTTTTTTTTCATCGTGCAATATATACCATTTCCTTTCCATTCCTTCTGACAGTGAATTCTTCAGCAGCGTCAGAATTAGGGATCACTCATCAGTAAACCTGGATTGCATGAATCCTTTACACTTGCTTCTTCCACATACTTCTTTCTTAGGGAAGAAGTAGCTTCAAATTCCACCTAATCTGTAACTGACAGCCATACAGAAAGCAACACTTCAAGTGAACATAAAAGTCCTAGGAGTGAAACGTCAAAAGTCAGTAACAATCTTGGGAAAGATTAGTGGTGATGCCTGCAAAAAGGATGCCCAAAGTGCTCTATTTGCTGTTTATATTGGTATCCTTTTTGTAATAAATGTTAGTCAGACTTTTCTCTCTATTTGCATTGTGAGATTAAAACATGGCAAATGGACTGAATTTAAAAGATGAGCTGGATGGAGAAGACCACATTTTTGAAGTTCAGCCATTGAAGATTAGAAGATGAACTAGTATAGTAGTGACTCTGCTGCCAGAGCCATTTTGGGCACTGACTGCTGAAGAAGAGTTAATGCCATGTTTTGGTTTCTGCAGAAGAAACTTCAGGAGCTTCATGCATTCTTGAATGCAGGTTTCTATATTCCACTCTCAGTTACAAAGTGCTGTCCTCCTTCCACACAGTGTTGTTGTTTCACAACCATATTGCAGACAGATTTCCTGTAAATTGACACACAGTGCAGGTCTTTGGTGTAACTTAGCAGCCTTTAAGTCTGAACTTTCATCTCCGTGAAGATTTGACACTGTGGATGAAAGTGTTTTTCTTTATTTGGCGATGAGATGATCAAAAAGATTGCGTTAAAGAGCTAGCAACTCAGAATTAATTTTTTTTTATGTGTACCTATGGGCAAAGTCTGCATTTGTGGCTTTGAATAGGCAAAGATAAAAATCATGCAGAGTGATGATTAGATTTCCATACTCCTTTCCCTTCTTTCTCTCTCCATTTCTTTTTCATTTTTTTTTGAGCAGAGATGAATGAGGACTGGCCCCACGTACCAGCAGACATCAGTGCACCTCCTGTGCTGAGCGGAGCAGCTCTGGCCCCACCAGGTGCATGTCCTGCTGCAGGACAGTCCCTGCTTGGCCGTGCTGACTCAGCTGCGCTGCTGGGGGGAGTGGCAGAGCCAGCAGTGTGACCCAACCTGCTATAATTAGATCCTGATGGGAATGCCAAAGTTAAGCCGTAACTACTCAACTTTCATAAAACTGCTTTTGTCATTGCTTGACGAGCACCAAGCAGGTATCAGGGCTAATCCTAAAAATGTGTCGCTACTTTTACAGCAGCCTTTCTAAGCAACCTGAAAGTGGTGTCGTGTGGATCGAGTCGGAGCTGCTGGTAGTTCATTAGGCTCAGCTCACTGTGCATTTACCTCCAAAATATTTAGTCAGATATCCCCAGTACCCACTTAGTGCAATTAAACTGACACGAGACTTTCCTATTTTAAATGAACACATAATATGTTTTGGCTTTGGCATGAGAAGAGGAAGAAAGGAAATGCTTTATTTTAATTTTTAAGGGCTGCAGGGACAGGGTCTGACTTTATCATAATGGAAAAATCACTGTTGTCACTTAAACTTGATCCCTTAAACTTTAAATATACTCCTGTTACTTTTCCTGATGCTGTGGTCATTTTCAAATTATTTTTGTGGGAGGTGAAAACCATCAAGTGAAAGCATGTACTAGTTACAGAAATAACTTAAATCCAATAGTATTCTGAAAAACAACCCAACAACGAGCTATCCCGCACTTGAATTAAACCAGACAATTTAAAAAGTAAAAAAAAAAAAAAAAAAAAAAAAAAAAAAAAAAAAAAAGTGAAGCAATTTGAAAAGGAAGCAATTTGTATAACTAGCAAATATTTAAATAGAACAGGACTATTTCCTGCAGGGTAGGATTTTTCGTGCAGTGTTTCAAACAGTTGAACTCACAACAGGAAGTAATTTACTGTTGAAAATAAGATCACATGAAACTCCCTGCCTATAGTGATAAAAGGGAAGTGCTTCTCTTGGTAGGACTGCTAGTCACTGTGAAGACATCAGAGTGGTTTAATGACACTGCGTGTTCTAAATTAGTGCGGAATGTTAGAAACAGGAGGAGAGGAAACATGACAATCACATGCAACGAGCACTGAATGAGCCCAGGGCCCACTGGACATCAGATCATATGATACAGCTGTTTGGAAACAGCAAAATCCTTGTCAGAGATACCTGAAAGTGTGAATCCAATTAAAAAAGATTAAGTCTCTGCACTGTCACACATGGAGAAATAATTGATGGAAGTGAATAAAACTCTCTTTAAGTTCCTGTGCAGACCAAGGTGCAAGTATGGACATGCAAGTAGCAAATTAAACACATTGAAAACCAATTTGCATTTTTCATCTAAAGAGACCGTGGGAAGGCTGATGTCTGACAGCGTCTGATTATGCACATGGAGACAGTAACCCATGACACTTCATTTTGACATGTCACCCATCTGAGAGGAAGTGGGCAATATTTCTCAGAGGTTGAGAAAAAATCAATTCTTAGCATTAATCGATGCAGAAGGATTAAAAATTTTCTGGATTTCGAAGAAGTCACTCCTGTCAGCTGTAACAGCTACTCCCAATGTCCGGCTTACTGATGACTTTGATAAGACAGGTGATTTATAGAGATATCTTTAAGTTTGATTTCATGTCTGATCCATGTTGGTTTTTTTTCTTTCCTGTCTTGTCACTCTTGAAAGATCTCTGATGCTCTGAAGACTAAAACTGCTGCCTGACTCACTGTCCTTAGGTTCTTAAAGTGCTCAGGACAGGACACCACTTTTCCATGCAACCTCTTGTTTTTATGACGTAATACCAAAATGAATGGGAATTGTTCAGTTGATTTGGGTAGCCGTTGCATCTGGTTTTAGAAATCACTTCTTAGAAAATATTTACACTTCCTGGTTGTTTTCTGGTGCTGTCAGGCAGCATTCACTGTATTCAGATGGTAGCTCGACCACTCAGGAGCAGGCATAAGAATATGATCCTTTTGCTGTAATCTGCTCTTAATCAGATGTGATGGTGTGGAACACTCCTGATGTACGTCTGTGCTAACGTACCCTTTACAATTTGTAACAAAAGGATTTTTGTTCTATGCTTCATAGTTAAATTACTATTATCATCTGATCGTTAATTAAATCCTTGCTACGTAAACATGTCATTTTAATGCTCTCAGTAATAAAATCGTATTTTATTTTAAGGAAGTAGCTGGAGAGATGTTATGGTAATAGTTGAGATCAAGTGTGTTTGCATTCATTTTAGGGGGCAGAAATGATCTTGTTTCTAGGTATAACGCAGTGACGTGATTTATCACTTTTTCTGAATTATGTCAAAGAATGCCCACACAGAAGTAAAACTGCACTTATAGATCAGCAACCAGTGCTTTCTGAGTGCCAACGTTGTTGCTTAGTGTCCTAAGTTCCCTTTTGCCAGGAGTCACCCACCGCTTCATTCTTTCTCTGAGATTGGTTGGACTTCGGTGCTGAAGTCAGTTGGCATTACTTTGCCCTTGCTTGGTCTCTCCCTCCATTTGTTGTAGCTGAAGGCACATCCATCTGCTTACTTGGGGTAGTATGGTGCAGATGTCCCCTATTGCCAATGCAACGCAGGCTGGCACTGCTAAGGACTGTGGCTGCTCTGAAAGTTGAGCAGTCTGCGTGTGTAAGTGAACTGTGGGCCAGGTATTAACAGTTTAAGATGATTTTTTTCTTTTTGTTGCTTCGTTCCAGAACCATAAAGCAACAGGCCTGGATTCTGCTACTGTGTTCAGCTCAAAATATGCATGATGTAATTATTTAATTCCCCAAATTCCTGTTCAGCTGGGACTCTCATTAAGGTGAAGGTTAGCAGTAGAGTGAAACAGCCTGAAGTTTTATTTCCCACAACACCTGTTAGTTTTGCAGTTTCTGCTCAAAGTCACACTTTTTCAAATAACCTCCTTTAATCACAACATGCCATGTTGACAAAAGTTACTTACTTAGTAAGCATATCATACCTCAACATTTATGCATATGCATGGAAAAACAGAAGAAAAATTATGGTATAAATGTTGCTTCCAGACCCCAAACAATCATGTGTGTGCTGATGATTTACATGTGTGTTACACAACTATTTACTCAGCCTTTAAAAGGGGAAAAATCAGTTACCAAAGCAACTGCTATATTGTGTGTTACTAATGCTATTTTAAGATAAAGAACATTGGTAAGGCACACATATCCCTATCTCTTAGGAACACTTTGCAAAGGGGAAAAACACCAGAACTGTTATAATCACTGAATTTGGGGGAAAAAAAAAATCAGACCTGTTTGTTAAGTAATCCCTTACAATTGACTTTCATCACTGCTTTACAGCACTGCAAAATATTTTTAAAAGATTTTAGGGTAACATTCAGGAGAAAAACAAAGGAAATAATAGTAAGGAACAGCAAGGACTAAGTGAAGTACTTCTGCATTCAAGATAAGTCAGGTAGATCAGGCAGCACTTGCAACCCAGAGCAAACAGCTCGATGGCTCTACAGATACAAGCAACTAATAGTTTTCTTCCTTTCTTTCCTGCTCAGCCAGTAGAATAGTCCTCTGTCATTGCTTTGAGAGTGGAGAACATAATGTGCTCTGTATTCTTTGCCACAGAGCAAATGCTCGGGACAGAAGATGTTTGCATATCACTGTTATGAACCAAACAACCACGATTCTGTATCATAGTGGAAAATAATAGCACATGATGTAAGCTTCAATAAATCATTTTTGTCTTAAGTGCACTTATAACCAAGTTACAGGCATTTAAAATGCCTGCTTCTATTCCTTCTGGCATTCCAGAGGTTAGAGAAGAATACGGTCAGTTTACACAGGGTTGGGTTTTATTAATTTCAGCCTTTTCCGTTAACAGCCCACTCACGAATAGACTGACATTTCCTTGATTCTAGACACACTTCAGAATTGTTTACAAGATAATAGTTGCCAAAAAAAATCCTGGTCCATGTCTTGCTGTAGCCAATGCATTGTGAGAGAGCGAACATTGATCGAAGTCCTTCAAAAGGGATGAGTCAAGTGATGCTGTCCTGAACATTATGGTATGTTTCAAATACTCTTTGTGAATCTGTAGGGTAATGAATGTGAACATAGCTTTCTGGAAGTATTAGACAAACATCTGTTTTCAGAAACTCTAGAGATCTTTGACGAGTGCCTGCAATCTCACTGAAAAAATGTTAGAACTTCAACTAGCCAGGATAAAGCAACTGTCAAACTGCAACTTGTGGATGCTCCCACCCCGGAGGTTTTCAAGGCCAGGCTGGATGGGGCTTTGAGCAACCAGGTGTAGAGGGAGGTGTCCCTGCTGATAGCAAAGGGGTTGGAACTGGATGAACTTAAGGTGCTTTCCAGCCCAAACCATTCAATGATTCTATGAACTACTAGGGCTTCTCTAATGGTCTAGATAAAAATTAAGATGTTCTGTAAGAAATGTTTTGCTTATGGTGAAAAAAGGAGTGAGTAAAACTTGCCTAAAGCCAGTCCTGCGTTCTGATTGCAGAAAGTGCTGACTGCACCACTCTGAAAGACCAGCCCGTTCAGACTTCAGATTATTCACTTGGATAAAGTTATCTATGTAATTTTTGAGCTGAAGAGCAGGGAAGCCAAGCTCTGGGTCAGATTTGCAGAGTTGTTTAAACAAGGCAACTTCCAATGAAAGAGATGTGGCTGGCTTTTCCTAATACTCCTTTTGGTCTAGTCTGTTTGCTTAGAAAATAGTGTGATATTAAGTTGTCCAGTAACATCTTCAGTCATATATATTCCTGTCTGAATAATGCTTCAAGTTTTCTGATGTCATATTTGATGAATATCAGCAACTTTTTAGCTCATTGCTAATCCAGTATTAGTCACTGCATTGCAGCATCAGACTTGGTCACATGGTTCAGGGTGATCATCTAGAAGTAATATTCTGGGAGAAGCATGAGCCAAAGGTCAGTGCATGCATTCTCCTTGTGGCTGAACCATGCAGAATAGTGCAGGAGAACTTTTGTCTCTGAAATGAAGACTGAAGTGCACAGCAGGAAGGTCACCCATGTCTGTGCAGCATTCTCCATTTTCTCTCTAAAGTGTAGAAATCCTACTGATCTCTGATAGAAAGTGTAGAACACTTAAAGATACATTGCATTTAATATGCCTTGTGTTCTGATGGAAATGAACGATGTGTATCAGGAATCCAAATGTGTCACTTTCAACAGAGAGGTGAAGATGTGAGAAAAGTAGTAAAAACGGATGCAGCTGTTTTAATTTATCTTTATTTAACTCTGGGTACTAAGGGCCTTTCCTTGCTCCCTCTACTGGCTATGAACCTGGCTTAGCATTTCTTTCCACGACGGCATTATTTTTGCTGATTTCAGTAGCGATGGCAGCTTTGTATCTCTTTTGGCCTCCCAGTCTTCACACTGTTCTGTGCTTAAACACACAATTGTTTTTATGACTAATTCCTCTCCTTCCGTGTAAGATTTATGTGTAATTCATATTTACAAACAAAAGCATTCTTTTAAAAAGAAACTGGTTACCCCAATGCATAAACAAAGGAGCTAAAAAAGAAAAAAATTGTGGAGATCCTGAGATGTTAAGCAGTAATTAGCAATATAGACTGACGTTTTAGTAACACTGAAGTACAATAATGAAAGAAAATAATAAAGGGAAGTAGCAGAAATCCCAGCTTTGAAATGTTTGTATTACGCTTTATACAACGTCTCTTTTTTAGTCACCTTTGATTTGAAATACTGCACCTGCTTTTTAGTATTTAAGCAGTGTTAGGACTTTGGCCTGACACAGAGTTTCCTTCTCTAGGACAGGTAAGTACAAACTGATTAAATCTGACAGTTCTCCAGAAGAGCAGGTAATAACTGTAATCACAGATACATCCCCAAACATCCCTGATTTACAGTAGGGGACAGAGATCTCTTAAAAATAAACAAAATAACAAGTCAAAGCAAAATACAACTCTTGTTCAGATGCTCACTTTTAATTTTAAATTCTATCATCTGGATCTAGTTTTCTACTGCATGTACATTTGAGTACAATTATTAGCATCAACCTTGTAATTATAATCATATAATCATCAAGGTTGAAAAAGATCTTTAAGATCATTTAGTCCAACCCACCCCACTGTCCCCACTGACCATGTCCCTCAGTTTGACATCTTCACATTCCTTGCAAACTTCCAGGGACTGAATCCACCACCTCCCTGCAACCCCTGTGCCAACACATTACCACTCTTTCTGAGAAGAAACGTTTCCTAATATCCAACCTGAACCGCCCCTGGCACAACTGAAGGCCATTAGCAGACACAAGTCATGATATCCATCCACGATTTGGGTATTTGTAGAAATGTCCCGTTTTGAAGACCAGTGACATTGGCTGATTTTGCCTTAAGCCATTGTGAAGCAATAAGCACCGTGGCAGGGTATGGATTAGCAGAGCAGGATAACGGTGCTGAGAACAGCAGCTGCTTCTGTGTTCCTTACTATTGAGTTGGACAACAGTGTATTTCAGTTAATCCAAAATTTTAAGATTTTAGCACAGTAAAATAATTCTAGTCAACAGGATTAAATTTATTAAGTTTATGGAAATTGTTTGGCAGCTTGCTTTTTTTTTTTTTCCCAACAAAAAATACATTTTCAGTGATAGGGGCAGAGAGAGGGAAAATAGCAGTTCTGACATGCTCTAACTAACCTGTCTTGCAATGCTTGGTACTCTGAGCTGTACGTTCTCATAGGATCATGAAGCATGAACTGTGATGAAGTTGATCACAGTTGTGGATCAGTCATAAATTGAGAGATCTTGCCCTTACTTTGCAGCTCTTGTTTAGAGAGCTGGGTTGGGGTCAACTGTGGGCTGCAGCTGGAACTCAACTCCAGTGGTTCTGAAAAAATGCTTAGTAATGTTGAGACCTGAACAGGTTTTGCTTTATGAGAACTTGCTTTCCATCTTTGCAACAAAGAGGACAGTGCCATCAGACCTTAATAATCACTGCCCTTAGTATTTGGCTGTAATCTTCCCAGTCATAGATCTCCTAGTAGACAAGCTGACTTCATATAGAAAAGTCTCTTGTTTGGAAAATGTACCCCAAATTCTCTGCTGCTTGGACACGAGAGTGGTTTTAACTCCTCATTCTACAGTCATCTTGACATATCATGCCACAAATCAGTTTTTAAATACTAAAACAAAGCTGAAGTTAAATCAGTGAAGTTGGAGAGATGAGTTGACACTGCTGTACAAATAATCATTTCACAAGATGTTTGCCACCCTGGTTGCCTTTTCCTGTTCCTTTCTGGCCTGTTTACTGTCTCTGCCCGTTGATTTCTGGCATTTGCTGCAGTTATTTTTGCTGGAAGAGCTCCTGTGTTCCCAGAGACTACAGTAATAGGATCCTGGCTGCAACCTGACAACAATTTACATACAGGCCATTCACATCAATCTGTGCAGATAAAATATCACAAACCTGCACACAATTTCTTCAAGGTGAATCTAGATGGACTTAACATGAAGACTGTTCACATTTTGGAGAGTGCTTCTAGTGCACCGGTCCCTTTGCTTATGCTGACAGACTTTCAAACCCTTATCATTAGCTTTTCTGTTAAAAATAATGCAAGGAGCACAGCCTGTCAGTTGGTGAAAGATTTGTATCTAATTCCTTGGCTTTTTTGGAATTTCTCATTATATTAAAAGCATTTCTGATGGAAACAAGATGGCTGATAAAGATCAAGGATAAGAACAGGCTACCTCTTAGTAAGGTGATTTTGTGTGTATTGATACGTGTGCTTTTGCCTTGCAGTTCATTTTCATTCAGAAGGGGAATCTTTTAAATGTTAAAATACAGCTCACCCAGTGGCTAGGCTTTTTCTGCTCTCCGTAGTTTCTGTGTTTGATAGAGCTGTCTTTTCACCAAGGCTTCTCGTGTGACAGATGACATCCATGTATTGCTTCGCTGTTTAATGTGAAGCAAAAGGGATAGCTTATCTAATGTGACAGGTACAGTCGTCTGTTGTCAAAGCTGTGACAGTGCTGACCAGGTTTATCTGGATGAGCGGTCCTCTCAGTGTTGCAGAATGGGAGGTGTTGGCCTCGTGGATAAACTGGAATGGTACAATGAGATATACGGCCACTGAGGTGGAAAAGATGAGGCCCGCTAGGTGCTAATGTGATATGTAAAAACATCAGGCACTGATGGGTGAAATTTGGATAGAGATTTTGGGGCTGAAGGTAAAGTAGTGGAGAATGTATGAAATTCATATCTCTTGGAAAATCTGGTAGACACTATTTGCAGTAAAATGGGATGTAAGTACATCATTATGCAGTTAGGCAGATGTCGATCCAGACTGCTGATACGTGTGAATCATTGCAGGATTCTCAGTTGTAGAGGCAAGTGACTAAACAGCCAGAGATATTTTCCTAAATATAATTGCAAGTAAATGAACCAAGCGTATACGTAGTTTGAAAGTTGGTTTATTATGTGGCTACAGTGAGTGCAGCACTGTCCAACTTGAAATAAGAGTGGCATTTCAGTAGCCTTGATGATAACATGAGATTTTGCAGTTACAGCTAGGATTTTCAAAAGAGGCCACAAGTGCCACGTTTGTGGGCATTCACCAGGAAATAAGATGTCTTAGGAAAGGCAGGACCTGCTACAGAGGATCCATAAACAGTTTCAGAACAACAAAAATGTCCATATATTGAACCTGAACGTGTGATTTGTAACAATGTGAGTGCAAAGAAGTGTAATGGAGCTTTTAATACATCATAGAACCCTAGAATATCCCAAGTTGGACCGCTGAGTCCAACTCCTCACTCCACACAGGACCTCCAAAACATCAGACTGTACATCTGAGAGTACTGTCCAGATGCTTCTTGAACTCCAGCAGCTTGGTGCTGTCACTGCTGCCCTGGGAAGCCTGTTCCAGAGCCTGAGCACCTCTTGGTGAAGAACTTTTTCCTGACATGTGACCTATATGTGATAAATGAGTTTTTTAAGCACAGAAAAGGCAACTGGTGATTGATTAAAAAGGCAAGAATTATTTGCTTCTATTAAGAAATGGAGAAACAGAAAATCATCTGTGATCTGTGTTTCAACAATAAAGAGTGGCAGAAAAATGGAGCCGATCAATTGCTGCACAGTAGAATACATTCAAGAGCATGTGAATATGACAACCTGGCAGGCTGCAAAGTTTCTACATTTTCATAAACCCTTGGCTCCCAAAGTCATAATCAAAACACAAAGCTTTTATCTACATGAAAGTTAGCTGAGTTCTGCAGAAAAACTTACAGCGTTCAACGTATCAGATATTGGCCATGAGGCTTAAGTGGGGCTGATGATTCTGCCTGATACTTTTTCCAATGGATGGGATTCACAGAACTGCAGTAATGGTCTGGTAGGAAGGGTTTCTTTCCAAAGAGCATCACTGTAAAGCAACGTAGAGACTTTCATGGTTTGCAAAATGAAAAATGTGTGCAAGGTATTCAAAGAAATGGCATTTCTGACTATCTTTACTGGCCTGGTAAGAATTTGCCAATATTCCATGCCAGCCTGCTTTTCTTGGGAAGTGATGCCCTACGAAGCAGCCCTGGTGGGGTTCTGTCTGAATACCTCCCTCTCAGCCCAACTCACTGAGCCTTGTCAGGAGTAGCTGCTGCTGCATGGAAGGCAAAGTCCTGTTGAAGTGGCAGCTTGCAGTCAGCACCAGCTTATTGCTCTGCAAGTTAACCAGCTTTCCAGTGCTGGCAGTGTGATTGTTAAATACAAACTCCCTACACCTGAGTGAGTAGAACAATGTGAATGCACTGTAATTATTCACAGGAGCACCTATGGGGTCTGAGGAAAGAGGTGTGATGTCTATTATTTTTGGCACTGCTTTTTGATATTTCTTTCATTTGCAGACCCTCTGGGCCATCTTCTGATGAGAAAACCCATTCCTGAGGGCACAGTTGATATTAATGAGATGTAAATGACAGATGAGGTGACAGATGATAGTGTCATCAACCAACAAAATAAAGAGCAGTATCACGAACAAGCACAGAACATTCACAGAACAGAAATGAACTGTAAATAGCATTGTTGGACAGGTTATATTTTTTAAAGGTAATGCATTGGAAAAAAAAAAGATAATCAGAGCATGAAATATTAGCATGAAATAGCTCTGATTACTGTAGCTCTTAGCAAACATTTTTTCAGGGTATTCATTGTAGGTTATTGAGGAAGGTGATTCATTTATTTGTGTAAGAGTGATAGTGAAAGAAGACGTGTGGCAATGCTAAGCAGGTATTATACATTTTCTGTTTATGAAAGAAGGTTGATGTTTTCATGGGTCTCTTCTCAGAAGAGAAAGAAAGATGAGATTTAGCAAAGGTCATGAAAGCTTTAATCTAGAAGCATGTGACATCTGTCCCAAAATCTTAAATACTCTTGAAGCCTGGCAGAATGTGAGGTTTTCATTGCATTGATGCACTGATTCATACCTGTCCAGCCACTGACAATACGTGTAAATTTTAATCACCAGAACGTGTAAAAGCTACTGTCTAACTTAACAGCCCCTGTAGGAGCCCAGACTTGAAGAATGGGCTGTGTTTAAGATGATTGGTGCGCGGGTAATTAATTTCCCCTCTCATTCTATCCTTAATTTTCCACATATTTTATCACAGTGATTTTTGATTTTTTTTTTTATTATTTTGTGGTAGATAGCCCTTTTAACATGCTCTGCACTCCTGTTCTTTTAATTAATTTCTTAATTAGTTATGACTGTTTTCAGTGCCTCATTGATGCTTTTGTAATAGCTCTCTGTTTTTAGATGCCTAGCATTCCTTATTAAAATCTTCTTCAGCTGAAACTTCTGCTTGCTCTAAGCTAATGTGAATTGTTTGGGGATTACTGAACAGCATCTGGTTAATATATACTTTTGTAGTGTGAGAAACAATAATTTTCTGTAGTGAAAATAACTTATGGCACTCAAAACTGGCAAAAAAACGTTATACTTGCTATCATGTAAGCCTATAACTTAGTGGGATTTATTAGGTGAAGTTTGGACACTGTTTGTAGCTCAGCAGAACGCAAAAAATCCTTACTACTGGATGCAGCCAAGGAGCTGCAGTTCTTTTATTTCTCCAGGAGCTCTATCAGCTGGATCCTAATCCTGTTCAGTCAGCTGACTTGAATCAGCTGGCTCAACTTCTCTTGTTGTAAGTAGGAGGTGGAGTGGGTTGGAGCTGCATAAATTGCTCGATGTGGTTGACATTGGAGAATAGAATTTCAATTTTGTATTTTCTTCTGAAAAAGATTTTGAAAATACTGTGTTATTGAAGTTTTAATTTTATTATTTTAGTGCCAGAAAAAAATGTAAGCCATTGGGATCCTGGGCTCCATCAGAAGAGGGGTGGCCAGCAGGGACAGAGAGGTGATTGTTCCCCTCTACTCTGCTCTTGTGAGGCCCCATCTGGAGTACTGCGTCCAGGTCTGGGGCCCCCAGTACAAGAAAGACAGGGAGCTGTTGGAGAGGGTCCAGAGGAGGGCCACGAAGATGATCAGGGGACTGGAGCACCTCCACTATGAGGACAGGCTGAGGGAGCTGGGCTTGTTCAGCCTGGAGAAGAGAAGGCTGCGGGGTGACCTCATTGCAGCCTTTCAGTACCTAAAGGGAGCCTACAAAGAGGAGGGGAATCAACTCTTTGAAAGGGTGAGTGACAGCAGGACAAGGGGAAATGGTTTTAAGCTGAGGGAAGGGAGATATAGGTTGGATGTCAGGGGGAAATTCTTTACAGAGAGAGTGGTGAGGTACTGGAACAGGCTGCCCAGGGAGGTTGTGGATGCCCCGTCCCTGAGGGTGTTCAAAGCCAGATTGGATGGGGCCCTGGGCAGTCTGGTCTAGCATTAGGTGGAATGGTTGGTGGCCCTGCACGTGGCAGGGGGGTTGGAGATTCATGATCCTTGAGGTCCCTTCCAACCCTGGCAATTCTGTGATTCTGTGATTCTGTCTAATTTATTCTTGGTCTGATGTTCATCAGAGTTCATTCTTTGTATTTAGCATTTGAAGGTATAGTTGTATTACTTGTACTCATGGATCACACCAAATGTCTATCTGATTGGAAGCCTGTAAGCTTACAAAGACTTGTTTCTGATGCGAATACTTAAATTAAAAATTCATAATTTGCTTTCTTCAGAAATTGTGCAACATTCCTTTAAAATTCTATGTTTCCTTGCACAATCTTTCTTTGATACAATATTCATGGGAAGTAATCATAGAAAATTGCAATGCAGTCAGAGCACATTTGTTTGAAAGTTCAATGGCATTTGTTCTGGAGTCCTTGCAGAGTGCTTGTTCCTCTCTCAATGGTGCAATAGGATAAATTCCATTCTTCTGCTGTTCTTTGGCACGTTGGCTGCTCTTGGACTGCCTGTTAACATGTGTTACTCTGCGTCCCAAAAATAAGTCCTTTAAAATTTGCTAGCTAAAATAGTTCGGCTTTTCTTATAATAGGCGTATGAAATAGAACCTGTTTGATGTTTCACTGGGTAATCTAGTTCCTGTTTCAGACTGTGCATCTGTCACTCAGTGTCAACAACAAAATTACATGATTTAGTTGTCACAAGTGGTTGTAATGTCAGAAGGGTTTGGGTTTAGTAATTATTTCAGATAGAACTATTTGTCTAACTTCCATTCTCTGGGAGTCTTCTGTCACAAGCAGAGCAAAACACTCTACATTTTCAAAACATCCCTTGATCTTACGATTTGACAAAATTAGTTTTGAGTTTTCTTGCAAGCCTACGGAAAGAAATTGGCAACTCATCCTCACTTTCCTCAGGGGGAAATTTTCAGTGATTTATGTAAGAGTCTGTGTATCTGAATGCGTAGGGAGATTATTTTTGACATTCCTGACTTGGAGAAATTATGCATTTTGAATGGCTGCATACACTAATTCTCAGGTTAATTTTCTCAATGTAAAAAATAACAACAGCTAATACATGTTTTCACATTTAATTATTTTAATTGTATTTTGATTTAGTTTTCTAATCAGAAGTATCATTTTCTTGCTACTTGAATTGATTTGAGGAGTTTCAATCACATGCATTTAAATAACAAGTAAGGTTGAAATAAATGCTTAAAATTGAAAGATTCATTCTGTTTTCCTTTTTCCCTTCTGTTCTATAGGAATTCACCTCCCTCGAGTGTTGGAGTCGGAATGAGATTCTGTTGGGAGAACCTGGCAGGACGTTCAGGTACAGATGCTATAATTATCTGAAAATCAGTGCAATTGTGTAAAACTTGCTAAAACAAGGCTGAACTCGGGGCCTTTTTTATCTCTAGATATGCTTTCCTTTCTAAAACTGTGAATGGACTTATTTGTTTGAAGCCAATGTTTATGTGTATTCTCTCTCTCCCTTTTTTTTTTTAATTAGTTGTTTGCTTTCTGAAGTAAGAAGCATGGGACTCTCACCTTGATCACTCCAAGTGATTGAGTATTTCAAGCATGCAGTATTTTCATTGATAACAGTGCTTGTGGTACACACAGGCATCCACAAACTCTTACTGCTCTGCCTGTTCTCTTTTGGATTTGTCTTGGAGCACTTCTTCCTGGCTTGCTAGCTAAATCAGCCTTGTCCCTGATTCTTCAGAGACTGCTGTGTCCTCGTCAGGTTGATTTCCTGATCCCATTCAGTTAATGGAATTTCCAATAATTTCATTTAATTTTGAGTCCCAGTACCATGCTCCTTTCCTCCTGATGCTGTCGTTTAATTTCCTTCTCACCCCATCATCAGCAAGGTCTCACAGCTGAGGTACAGCCAACTCCATTTCCTGTCCTCAATATGCTTTCGAGATAGCTCTTGGGTTTTGTTTGACACCCGCCTCCTACTCCCACTCCTTCACTGTGGTTCTCTCATCATGGAAATGTCTGCTTGGATTGAATACGCAAATGTGCTCCAGGAGTTCTGCTCTCATGGAGGGAAACATTTGTCGCAGGGCTGTGACTAAAACAGGCTCTGAGTTGAATGGAGTGGCTTAGGAAAAAGAAGCATTGTGGTGCACTGCAGAACAGCACAATTTGGATGAGGTATGAATGACTCATTTAGAGCCATTCTTTGTTTTTTCTGTGAACCAAATGTGTTTTTGAGCTGAGAGAATAAATGTGACATAAACCTGGAAAGGAGACTCCAGATCATTGTGGCGTTCCATGGTTTTGTTAGTGTGGCAGACTGCTTGTAGCATGGTTTCTTGACAGTTAGGAATAGGTTTTGGTTTGCCTACACATTTGAAACTGAATCAAGAGACTTTTCCTGTTTTCTTAACATATGATCAGCAAACATTACTCTTGTTGCAATACATACGTAGTTCTCATAATATTGTCAGTTGTGCCCTGACATAATGTGTAAAGACACAGAGGATCATTTCTGCAGTAGATGTAAGCTGGTGAGGATGAGAGGTATACTGACAGGCAGGCACTCACATACCAGATCTCTGCTCACTACTCTTGAAACAGAAGCTAAGCTTATACAAGTGTTCTGGATGGGTAGATCTTAGGTAGGATGGAATACCAAAGGAGATGTCATTCTCCAGCATCAAGCAGAGGAAATATGTGCAAATACAAGAGACACTTGCAAGCAGATGCTTCAGAGGGAGTTACATAATACCTACTGTTGAAAAATAATCAAGTTGTAATGTAAGTTCCTTGCTTTTTGTCTTCAGTTGGGATAGTTTAAGGTTTCTAATGTCAGCTTGCTCTGACCAGGTAGTAATACATCAGCATTACTGGACCTGTCAGAGAAATGCAGGATATAAGCAGCATTTTCTAGATGGACTGTAGCAGTTTATTCAGATAATAGGACCTTTATTATAAGAGCTGTTACTCCAGCCAAAATTGTGCTAGACACTACATAAATGACCAAGCTGAAGTAAAATGCACTATTTCACACAGCATGCCAGCAACAGAACTGAAAGAGGAAAGCTGGCTTTTTGTTCATCTGACGATGCTATGTTTGCATGTAAACAGTGGCTGCAGAACAAACGCCTGAGAAATATATGGTTTCCATCCTCACGTCCTTAGATATGTTCATCTCAAAAATACCTATTTTGCACTAGAGACTAATTAATCTTAGAAAAGAAAAAGGAAAGCTTCATTTTGTTAGTAGGTGATCTGAGGGGATTATGTCCCTGTGAGCATCCTGGTTAGCAGGGAGGCCTGCTGCAGTGCTGTGTTGGGTTGTGTATGGAACTTGCTGGAAGGCTTGTTTGAGCTTTGTTGGCTTTATGTACCATGTTAATTTACTTACTGCGATTTGTTTGTTTACATAGCATCTAAAAAAATAAGTATATGACATCACAGTGATTGTTTACTGATTTTATTTCTTCTCTTTTTTTTTTTTTTTAAAGTTTGAGAACCTGGTATTCACTTGCTTAAAAAGATCAAGAAAGCATAATGTACACTTTTAACATTGTTTTCTCTAGAGAAGAGACTAATGAAAATGAGTGGCGTCTGATGATAATAGTAATATTAGTGTGTTCAGGATGAGCTAGAAGGAGGAAAGGCAAATGATATCAGTGAGCCAGCCTTTCAGAGCAAATAGCTATTACAGACCTTTACTCTGGCTGATACTATCACAGCGCACTTGACTACAAAATACCAGTGGCTTTTTCCAAAGATGTCACACAGATAAAAATGCTAAATGTAGTAGCCATATGTATTGAGAATGATCAGGAGAAGATTTAGGGAAAACTGAAGAGCTGAAAATTTAATCCCAGATATGAGGAAAATGTTGGACCCATAAATAAATTATAGCCATGGAACATTTAGAACAGCAGAATTAATTATAGCTTTAATAGAAGGCTGAGAGTGAGAGCCTGCTGTGAAGGCATCACAGGACTGATTAAGGACAGACCTGGAAACAGAACACTTATAAATATATATATTTTGTGAATGGCTTGGGAAAATGCTGTTGCAGAAACCTAGCAGCCATGTGCACAAAGTACACACTCTGGTGTGTTCCAGAGGCCAAGTAGACAAATGACTTTCAACTGATAGTTGCATTTTACTTTGTGTGTTAAGATCAGTTAATCACAGTGGTGATATATTCTCTTAGTTTTAACATTTCCCATATTCAGAATTGTTCTTCAGGTTGGCTGTTACGAAACCAGTATGAATTTTGTTATATATGAATAGTCTGCATTCGGAATATACCACCAAATAGTTGAGGGATAAATTAAAAGAACTGATCTTCAACCTGTTCGAAGAAGGCAGTCCTAATGTTCTGAGTTAGTTAGTTTTTATGAACAGGAGAACTATTAAAACAGCTAGAGATTACACGAGGTTTTGTGTGCAGTAGGTAACTGGCAATGTTTTTTCAAAGTGTG
Source organism: Phasianus colchicus (assembly GCF_987193195.1). Classification (NCBI taxonomy): domain Eukaryota; kingdom Metazoa; phylum Chordata; class Aves; order Galliformes; family Phasianidae; genus Phasianus; species Phasianus colchicus. The sequence continues at coordinate 15,577,005 of NC_143448.1, read as the reverse complement.
AATTCAGTTATGGGCAGTAGTAAGAAGTGTAATGTTACAAATCTCATTGATAGGCAATTTGTCCAGGATGTACTATTAGTATTCACAGATCTGCTGAGTGTGCCTTCCATCCTGCAAGTACAATGTGTTCTTGTGTAATTTTTCTCAGGTGATCAGTTTAAATTAGAAGATTAGGAATAAGTAGACATCTGTGGACATTATTGTTGTCACACTCCCAAACCTCACATCGAGGATAGGACGGTTGTAATGGTGGTTAGGGTGATTATGATTCAGTTCTGCTTGTTTGTTTGTGATTAGGTTAAATGATCACAGGCTGGCTGGAGTCCAATGAAGTAGCTGAGGCATGGATAGATGTGGGACAGACTCATCAGCAAATTTAAAAATAAATCCAAGGTTTAGTTAAGCTTATTGAAGATGGCATTGAAGCTGATGGAACTCAGTTGCCCTCTTTAAACCTTCACAAACATCCTGTGTTCAGCTGAAACCATTGTTGTGGTGCTATGACAAAACTGAGGTGCAGGAAATGCTGTAGATTTTGCCTCTGGAGATAATTGGAACTCTGCCATAGTGCTTTTTCTTTTCTTTGGGAGTTTGGAATCTCCATGTCAGGGATACTGGAATACTTAGGCATGAAAGCAGGTCCCTTTTCACACAGTAAAAGCTGAAAATTAATAGAAAATCTGTCAGCTTCTAATTATGGCAGAACACATATTTGGAGATAGAGTTGCATATACTGTGCTGCTCCACAGGTTTCCCATCTTCTTGGCTAACATCTGTAAATAACTTTCAGCTTGTCCCTATTGATTCCCCAGCTGCTCTGTCTCCCTTGTTGCTAATGTCAGAGACAGATGAGTCTGGAGAGGAAAACGAGGGCTGGAACAGAAGTGCTGAAACACCCACAGAGCCGGCAGGACGTTCCAGTTGGTCACCAGAATTCTTCTGGCGCCCAGAGGGTCTGGAAGTTCATTGAGATTGTATGGGTTTTCTGGAAATCCACCCAGAACATTAACACGTGAACAGAAAAGAGTTTGCTTTGTGTTTAATGGTGGGTTGTCTTCCTCTTCCTTCATTTATTCTGTCTGAGTTTTCTCTTCCACTGACTGAATTGAATAGCAGAATTCAAATTGGCTTAAGTGGGACAAGATCAGTGCCCATATCAGGAGGATTTATTATGAGAGGGTGAAGATGATCTAGCATTTGGTCTCTTATGTAATGACAGCATGATATTTTCAGGATTGTATTTACCTATGGGTTCTGTCTGAGGTTATGAAGCTACTCTCTGGTTAACACTTTCCCCTGTAGATATGAAATCACATACAGGCTTTGTATTATGTAGGCTGGTGATACTGCAGTGTCATTAAACATTAGAACCTATTCCATTCTAAGCACTGGACAGTGCAATAGCTGGTCCTTAATTAAACATGAGTGTGAGGTTTGTCCTCAGCAGTTCAGAAGGTGGTAATTGCCTTGGAAAGACCGTGTCAAGGCTTGGTCATTAGTACTGCAGGTGCCTTCTAGGTAGGAATGCAAATAATCATTGAGAAAGAGAGCAGACACAAAGGGCTTTACCTCATTGATAGGATATTTTTAGTTGTAGGAGCAGCAGAAAAAAAGATGGACATTGCTTGCTTAGGAAGGACAGCAAAACAAAGTGAGGGTTTGTGAATCAGAGATGAAAATACATACAGGAGGGGAGAGTCAAGTGCTACAGAAAGGCAAAGGTAAGAAGCAATGCCAGAGCCCCCTTAGGCCAAGCAAAACTTAGATATACCTATCAACAGTATTAGTTCCAAAAGCATTAGGTTCAGTGAAGGCTGTTGCACAGCTGATGTATACATGCAGAGCAAGTCTGACACATCCCAGCTGGGTCAGACATACTGCACATTTGTACGCAGGCTGTACATCATATGTGCAATCAACTTGATGCAGTAGTCTATGCATATGTGATTCAGCGCTCTTGTGAGCTGGCCATTTTTTAAGGATATCCAGGCATCCAGCGTTTAGACAAATGTATTCAGTCACTGTGGGAAGCAGAAGAGAGAAAGATTTCCTGCTATAAACAACAGACTAGTATCCATCCTGGGAGAGCTGGCAGGTCTGCTGAACGTACCTGGATCCGGTGCACTTGGGACCCAAACACAGCTGTGTATGAGCTCAAGCAGGAAGATACAATTCCCAAAGTTTTCAGCCTACGTAGAATAACAAAGCTAGGTTCACAAAGCCTAGTCCTATTAGGCTGAAAGGGAGAAGGGAAAAAAAGAAACAGCAACAAGGCAACAAACATTTGGATGACGGTCAGATTGAGTAATACTGCATTTATTCTTAGAGATACTTTTTATTTATTCATATTCAGTTCCCTACCTTCTCTCTCAGTTTTGCCTATTCATCACTTTCAGCCCACCTGCTCCAGCTTTGCTCTCTCTTATTCCTTTCTGATTTCCCCTTCCTCTGTGTATAAGCAGACTCCAGTTTCTCCTTTATAGTCTTGTCCCACGAGGCGGTATTTCTGCAAGCTGCAGGTCTTACTTAACAGGATTTGTGTTGCTTGTGTGTTTTTTTTGTACCGCTATACTAGAAAGGTAAGTCCCAGTGCAATTAGGGGTATACATGTCAACAACTGCCTCTTGTGAGAACGGCAGAGCTGAAAGTTTACTGCATCTGTTTTGGTTTGGTTTTTGCTTTTTGAAGTGGTTTAGTATCTTGTGTAAGTTCCTGTCAAAAGTCAGGCTGCTCTTCTTGTCTTTGATTTTTCAGAGACACCTGGAACTGTTTTAGAGTCTCAGTTCTGCAGTTAGTGTTCCTGGGTGAATGAATAACGTGCAGTTTAATAAAGGGTGAAGCTGCATGGATATTAACCTGAAGTTACAGCACACAGCAGTTTTCATGGCCTTCATCTAGAATTCATTAGAGTCAGTGGAGGTTTCTTCCTTGGCTTCAGTGGGATTTTCATCAAATCTGTTGAGAATACTGTACAAAACCCCACACCAGGGAGCAAGCTTTATAATACGTGGTACATGAGATGAAGTAATTGTCAGGGAAAAAAAGCCAAAGGCCAATAGAAATCAGAGGTCGTGAAAGGCTCAAAGGTTATTCAAGTACTGCCCAACTGTTCTGTATGTCTGACAAAGGTTTGTAATAGTACGTTCTATCCAGTAAAAAACAACCTGGCTAGCTGGGATGGGTGCATTTCATGGGGGATTAATGGGATTATGGTGTTTCCTCTAGAATGTCTGAATGTGGTGAGTTCTCCAGGTGGGAACTCACCATGTACCTACCACATGTGGCACTGCCAGTGACACTGAGAAGACATCCTTGCTTTCTAGCTTCAGTGCTCATGTTCATTAATGGAGACAAATCCAAAAACCTGTCTGTTCATTAGCATTAGCAAAGTATTTGCAAGGTGCTAAATGTCTTGAGATGTTTGTAGAAGCAAAAGTAAATACTGAAAGTAAAATAACAGAAATTAAATGTTTTCTTGCTCAATCAAGATTAATGGAGTCAGGGTTAATTACTGCCATGAGAAGACACAAATAAATTAAATAGATGAGACAAGTATTATCTGAGCATTTGCCTGGCTATCTGGCTTCCACAGGATTACTAGTTATTGACTTTTCCAAACTTGTTGCAAATTGACTTAAAATTTGCAGTACCATGGAATAAGTTGCAAGGAATGTCTGCAATTTTTTGAATAACTTGAAGTTTCTTTCCATCACATACATGTATGTGTACATCTGTGTATGTAACACAGAATAATTACTCTCAGGTCTGACATGCAAGAAATCTGAAAAAGAAATTGAGAATTTGGGATTAGATCAGTTAGTTTAGGAGCTCTGCTTGCAGTGTATTCCTGTATCTTTTCCTGAGAAAAAGTAAGAGTTTAATGCAGCAGTGCAATCTGTTCTCTGACCTCTTCCACAAATCGGCAAAGAGCGCAGACAACGAATAAGAAAAGTTAATCATGTCTTTTAAAAAGGAGAACTAGCCAGTTCTAGTGTAATTCGCCTGCTGAAGACTTTGCATAAGGCTTCCTTTATATGAAGCTGGGGGACTTAACATGGTACTCTGTTTTCAGAGTCCTTGTAGATGCATAACATGATGCAGTGTTTTTGTTAGAAGCAACAAGTATGACTAGCTGTGTCTGAATATGCCAAATATCTTCCCTTTTGCTTTGTAATGTTTAACTAACCTTTGCTTTAGCTGCGAATATAAAAGATGCAGGCTGCTGCCTTTTCAGTATATCAAGAAATTTAAATTGCAGCACTCATAAAATGCTGACTGCAGGAGCTCAGTGTGCAAGGCATGCTAAAAAAAATCCTCTTTAAGTGGTACAAGTGTGTGCGTGTATTTGTGTGTGCTTAAGTATATAAAGGAGATCATTGCTATTTTGCAGTTGAGAAAACTGGAGAACAGACAAAGCTAAACTGATTTCCCACAGTCAGACAGTGAGTCAGTGACAGAACTGATAAAAGAAACCACCAGCCCTGTTGAGATAGACTGAGCAAAAGCCGTGGCTTGGGACTTTCACAGACATAACACCAAACATAACGCAGACGTGGATTACTTAAATGCACGAGGATTCAGCCGGTACTCTTTAATGCAGCAGAAATTGATGCTAGGCAAATGTGATCACTGCTTCTAGCCATCAGCCTGTGTGGCTGTTCAGATTTGGTGCCTGCAGGTCATCGAGCCTCCTGTCTGCACAGGGCTTCCCTTGGGTGTTTGTGGGGCTGGGATAACTGGGGTGTGAGCAGGAGGGAGCATCAAGGATAAGGCTGTTGCTCTCTGAAGGAGGTTAGTGCTGTGTGTACCATGCTTAAAAGAACAAGCCACAAAGCTCTTTCTTTAGCTCTTTGAATTATGCAAACTGTAGTGTTTATTGATCATTGCTCATATTTACACTGTAATAGGAAAACTTTTCTCAAACTCGAGTGTGCTAAAATATCGGATATAATTCTGTAGATAGATAAGTTCAGATTTTTGCAGTGATGAAGAGTAATACGGCCAACCTAGCTATCTATCTTTTCAGAGGTTTAGCTATATTCATTTCACAAAGTCTTTAAGAAGTCAGTAGTACAGTACCAGGCTGGTGAATTAAAATTGGAGTTCTGAAGAATGAGCTCAGTAACAATTATTACTATCGCTGAATTAATTCTTGTTAATATTTCATTAAAAGAAATTCTTTGCTTCTCTTATAGCTCCAGGTACCTTCTGACACGAGGTGCTAAGTGGAAACTGCAGATCTTAATTCACAGATGAAAGTGTTTCTTGTAGCACAAAATTAAACTGATCAGAAAAAAATGGTTGTTGGTAACTGCAGAGTTCTGACAATGGACTGTGTTTAATAACAGACTAAAAAAATTGAACAAGTACTTTTTTTGTCATGAAAATACAACTTTTTTTTTGCCACTGGACAGTGCCAGAGTATAACTAATGTCTGTCCTGGTGTTCTTGCTGCTCCTTTCTCCCAGGGGAGAAGGAAAATCCCTCACCTTCTTCTGAAGCTGTGTGTTTTCTTCTGGTCAGCCAACTTAGATAACGAGTGGCAATTGCATTGTCCACATTGCAGAATATGTTGCAGCATGAAACTTTTTATTGCATCCACTCCTTTGGCATCGCATAGCAGCCTTGTGAAAACCAGTGTGGGCTGTTAGCTCTCTGGATTTTGTCATTTGGTCGATGCTATGCACAGCTAATTGTGACAAAATTGTTTTCTTTCACTTCAAAAGCAAACATACTGCAAACTAATACATATTACATAGTGCAGGTGCAGGTTATGCTGTCACCTTCTTAGATGCCTTCTGATTCCTTTCACCCTTCTTCTTTTGCTTTATTTGCCTGACAGTGTCTCACCTACCTTAAGCACCAAGGCTGCAGCCTTTCCTGCCATTGGTGCTTCTTCTATTTCCCTGAGCACACACCTTCATTTTGAATCTCTTCTGTTCTCCAATAGAACCAATGGTTCATCCATACCACCTCCCGGTCCCTGGCTCTTTTTCATTTCTTCACCCATTTCTATTGCTCTTTAATGTTGTATTCTTGCCATATGTATGACAACATGGCATATGGATGCTCTTGTCCTAGATATATTAATGTGTCTGTTCTATCAGGTACTGCTCTGTTACTCATTCATACATTGCTGTGTTATAAACTCCTTTTTTAAAGAAATTCTCTCCTTTCTCTCTGATGTTATTCTGATGAAATTCACCCCTTACTTGATGGAGAATTTCCATGTATTATGAACTTTCTGCAATTTCTGTGATGTTTCGTGGGAAAAAATCCAATACATTTTAGTAAAAAGGGACAATCTTTGTGAAAACTACGTGCTTAATTCAGTAACAGTATTTGATTGGCATCTTGTATAGCAAGGTTTCTGGTCAGTTTGGTAAATAGATATTGATAAACTGCACATTGTGACACCATCCCTTTCCCCACCAAATTTGAATTAAGATTGGCTGCTTGGTTCAGTAAGTTTTATCTCCTGCATAGCACAGGTCATCGAACTACCATGCTTTGTGTCCACTGGCTTTCGTTGTCACTGCAGCTAAACTGTATGCTTTAGAAAAACAGTGCTAATTGGCTTTAAATTATCCAGTGTTGGGAAATTCAACCACAAGATGGTTAACTTTCTCCCATGGTTAATTCACCTTGCTATTAATAGCACATGCTTTATTCCTGACCTGAATTTGTGTAGCTTCAGTGCCTCCAGTCACCCCAGTGCTTTGGGTCCCTCAGTTCAGGTGCCTGCTGCTCGCCTTGCTGTGCTTCTGAGATGGCACTTTTCTTTCCTTCTGACTCTGGGCTGGCCAAGTTAAAAGAACTGCATTCACAACCCGCTTCGCAGTGCTTCAAACACAGGTCAGCTCAGAATGATGCAGAATGGAAAGAGATTGAGCGACCTCTTGTTACTGGGTTGGAGCCTAAATCACATTGAAAGCACAGAGTGACCAACAGGCAGTGCAGGCAGCCCACAGGCCTTTCTGCTCTGAGATCTCTTGTAGCTGCTCCGGTCTGTAGATACGTGTACGTATATTGGATATGTGTCCCGTGTTTTTACATCTGTCTATTATATACATGCAAGTCTAGATATATGTTGGACCTATTTGTTTTGAAAAGTAGCCATTTATGGTAAAGGTAAATTAAAAATAACCATTTGATTTACTGGAACAGATTATACTTAAACTTTCGAGGACTCATGACTCAAAGGAAGCACTTACCCTGAGTGCTATGGGATCGCTGTGGGGAAAGATATGAAGGGTTTCACGTTTGTAAGCTCTGTAGGGTGGAGATACGCCTGGTTGGGAAACCTGTGGATGCTCCTCTGATTTGCCTTTGATATTATGCATTTATTAAGTAATAGCCCTTAAAAAGTGGAGAAACAAACCTATAACAAACGCTGTCAAAAGTAAACAGACAGAGCAACACGTTCCTTATTACTGAGTGTCTTTTTTTACATTTATTTTTATCCTTGATTACATGACGTGATTGGGAGGATGTGTGTAAAACTGTTCTGTAAACAAACTGCTGGAAATACAGCCTTTCTAAATATAGGACAATGGACTCCTGAAAACCACTTTTCCATTTAAAATAGCTCTAGAAATAGAGCTCTAAATTAATAAAAAGCCTTATAAAAAAGTCTCTTAGTTAGGAAACAGAAAAAGGATTAAATAACTTAATGGCAAATACAGTGAAAATGGCAGTTTTAAAATGAATATCTGTGCAGAAATGGAGAATTGTATGCAGTGTTTCCTACTGAAAATCTCTCTGAACTCTCCACTTCGTACCTAAGATAATTGAAGGAAAATTAAATTGACCCTTAGGACTATTTGTAGGAAAGTCTTCTAATAAGGTTTATATTTAGCAGATGTGCATTTACGGTGGTCACAGCCTGCCTAATAGTGCTGTAATAGATACATTGTGTATTTAATCAATATCAGTGAATAATAACTTCTCTTTATTAACTGTTACGGCAGCATGTTTAATTTTAGCCTGTGTTGTAGGGACATCTGTATTTTGTTTGAAAAAGACTAGGGTATTTTTTTGAAACTACCCAATATAACAGCTTTCCTCAAGGCTCTTTTAAAGATTTAGCAACTGCTTATCTTCTACCAAATTTTCACTTCCAGTGTGATGCATATTTTCACTTGTTGGTAGGCATTGAAAGATTCTCAACTAAAGTCAGTGGGCACATAAATTTTAGGAAATACCTCCATGCATTATAAATTCTAGCTGCTCTTAAGCATTTGCAGTATTTTCTCAGTTAGACAGTGATGTTGGATTTATTTTCCACTGAAAATTATGAGAAATTCAGCGTTTTATTACTGTGGAATATCTTGGATTATCAAGTTACTACATGGCCTTGCTGGTTCCTTTTGCTGACTCTGGTTTCTTCCTTTTCCTGGAAGACGAACTGGGATCAGCACTGGGTTATTCTGGCACAAGCTGCCCAAAGAAGCTGTGGATGCCTCATCCCTGGAGGCACTGAAGGCCAGATGGGATGGGGCATGAGCTTTAGTGGGTGGCAACCAGGGATATGGAACTGGATGATCTTTTAAGGCCCCTTCCAGCCCAAGCCATATTCTGATTCTATGATCAGAAGTTCTCCCTGTGCTTGTCACACGGCCTCTTGTGTTCTGGCCTCATGGGTATGGGCTGCTGCTGTGAATGAAAGGCATTCACATTCTTTAGAGGTGCTGGAGGGACTGATGTGGAGTAAGTTATCCTGGTAGCCCCAGAAGTTCCTTGCTGTGCTGCTGTGTGGCTGAGCATGAAGACGGGCAGGAGGCAGGACAGGCTTCTGCTGGAATTCAAAACCTTCCCTTGCATCAGAACTGTGCTGAATTTATGGCTATGAAACATTTCAAGGTGGATGACTTGGTTTAGTCCAACCAACCAATTGTAGAGCAGCCCTGAGCAAAACTTATTGAAAAGTGCAGATAAATTGAGTAAAATTTTAAACAGGAGAGAGCGGGTGTGCTCTGTGCTTACACACAAGCATGCTCTAAAATATTGGCATATTTTTAGTATAAATGCTTTCTTTTTAGCCTGTCAGGTTTTTATTTGTAGCATCCTGGTTATGAATTCCAAAGAGTTCTTATTTACATCGACTGTACTATCTCCACCAAGTATTGCATAAGTGCTCACCTTATCTCTCATCTCATGCCTCAGTGGGCACGAGGCATCCGCAAAATGGCCAGGAACAGCTTCTTCACCCATTGGTGTTGGTTTTCAGTCTCATGATAGAACTGAGAAACAATATTTTGTACTTTCTGATTTGCAGTGCCGTCTGTCTCTAGTAATGAGGTGTCCCTGTAAGATCCCTGTCCTGAGAGTGCTCACCCTACAGATGGGATCAGTTGGCAGCCCCTGAGATGCTGGGGAAGGGGAGGCTGCTGGAAATCTGCTGCTGGTGGTGTCAGCCCCATCAATCTGTCTGAGTCTTGGCTGACTCTCCGCTATATACAAGAATCAAGATAGCCAGATTTATATTCACAGCTGTAAATTACTGCAGACCCTCTGATCTATCTCTTTGTCTCCAACTTAGCTATAATAATTTGTATGCATTCTTCTTACAAGACATTATGCTTCATTTAGTGGAGAATAAAACAGGACTTTATCCGACCCACCTCTTGAGCTACCATTGTGTACCTTTCCTTGCTGTCTCTGTTAGAAGCTGCTGCACCAATGGAAGGATGAAATGTGAATGTCACATGAATGGGCTGTATCAGACCATCTTCTAGTTGTGTGTTTTTAGTATTCAGACATCATCAGCAACAGAGGGAAGGCATCTCCCAGAAAAGAGCCGTTGCAGTGGAAGCAGAAATGCTGACGTGTGTTAGCTGAGGTTCCAAGGGTGTTTAAACTCACATCTATGTTACATTTGAACTTGGTTTTGCTTTTTGCTTCAAAGTCAAATGGAAGATGACATTTCTGATTATGATATTGCTAGAAGTACTCATCATTTTCAGTGTTCTGTTCATTCTGTATATGACATAAAGCTCATGGCCTCAGTAACTAATAATATTTCTCATATTAGATTATTAGAGAACCAGATAAGTCTGGTGTCGTTTTATTTAGAACCCTTAGGAAATACTCTGCTAAAATACTTTCCATTGAAGTCTGGAGATAGTGTCAAAGTCAATGTGCTATTAACCCATTTGTGCTCAGCCCCATGGTGTATAGTGTACAGAAATGTAGTCTGAGATGAAGTTGATTGAAGAGCTCTGGATTTAATTCCTTGTATCTCGCAGATTTCCCATGTGACCTTGAGCAAATCACTTATGCTTTTGATTCTGCCTGGGAAGCGGAGGGAGCAGGATCTTCCTGCCTCACAGGCAGCCTGTAAGCGTGTCAAACTCAGATACCGTGGTGGTGGGGGCTGTGGAGATGTGCAAAGCAGGCAGGTGTGGTACTGCTCCTTCTCAGAAGCAGCTTCAGCAGAGAATAGCATACTCAGGCTTTCCGCAGAGCTGTATTAACACATTTTCTGCCCTCTCCCTATTTTCATTAAAATATAATTCTTTTACCGCATTTTTTAAAATCAACAATAGGTGGACTAAATCTCTGTTGGTGTGTGTTTGGAAAGCAGTTGTAGCATGAAGGGTGAAGCTATGTGAAGATGTAAAAGAACAGGATTCTCTTTAATTAAGTTCTGACAGAAGTGTACACGCCTCTCTTTCTCCTTCACCTCACTCCCAATTGGTTCCTGTGAACTCCTTCTACGGCTGAAATCTGTTGATGAGAAGCAGTGATATGGAGACATATTAAGAGAGAAATCAGAAGACAAAGGGCATCCAAACAACACAGCAGGGAAGATTAAAAATAAAACAACAACAACAACAAAAAAAAACAACAATTGCACAAAAAAAAACCCAAAATTAAGCCTGTTGCCAAAGAAAATAATTCAGTGATAAGTAACTCTTAATGGCCAATTTATAACAATCAAGAAAGGGGATAATGTTACAAGAAACATAGATGCCAATGGGCTTTGTAGTAGGTATATGATGGTGGTTTTACCCAGGCAGCTCACGTGGCATTTCTGACTCCAATCAGGAGATTTCTTACTCCACTGTGCTCCTAATTTTATGGAGCACTATTGTTGCAGGGTAAAGAAGTAGAGAAGAAAAAATAGGGAAGCATTAAAAGTCTTGCTAATACTATCTTCAGCTGTTGCTAATAGATATGACTTCAAAAATCAGTGTAATTTTCCCCTGTTTATTCAGTGGCTTATGAAGAAATGGCCTTACGTTTGGCTGATGATGCCCTTCCATTGGTTTGATTCCTGTAGCATCTCAGTGTGTGTGGTGGGATTTCCTTGGATGTGTGTTTTGTGGAACTGAAGCTTAAAGATTTAGTGGCTGCTTCAAAACCTTCTCAAAGTCCATGGAAGGATGGTTTCAATCTGGGTCTGATCCCAAGGGGCTTGTGTGGGAATTGACCTCATCTCGCCCAACAGCGTACTTCAACAAGAACATCCATTTGAAGGCAATTTTGGCTAACACATTTATTACTTAGGGTTTCTCATGTTCTTGAAAGGAGTTTTTTGAGCATCTGAAAAAGCTAGTATGGTTTAAGTGAAATTTGGACGAGTGGTGCTTAACATGACTTTTGATAGTCTGCTTGTGTGCATTGCTTTAGTATGTATAGCTGGCCTTAGTTTTGCTGTTTATAGTATGAACAGAAAATAACAATGGCTATTTTCCATGGCTTGGATTAACCAGTCGTAGTTTGTGAAAGAAGGAGGTCCTTTTGAGAATTCTGATGATTACAGGTTATACCAACTGATACAGCTGTAAGATTGCACAAGGTCTCAAAATAAGACTCCTAGCAATTAGAAACTAAAAAGTACCATAAAAATGATAGTAACTTCATCACTAAATTCCCAAAGCCTAACATATGTCTCTTATACCATGTAAGTGGTATCTTTCTGGCCATAGATCATTGCATTTACTTGGTTAGCATGTTCATGCTTGTCCCCTGTCAAGGCTTTTTATTAATCGTTGTACACGTGTGGGATTGCATGGGATGAGATATGATCAGAATGGTTATGTTAAACTTTGAATCAAAACAAACATGAGTCATGGAAACACACCTATCGCAGGTAGCAGATGTGTATAACAGCAACTTCAAAAAGTATTTTAGATATGAAATTAATTTTAAGTTTTTGTTGCTTGCTTTTATAGAAAAGATATATATTCTATGTATTCCATATATATTCTAAGCAGAATAGATCTGTAACCTTAGATAGCTGAGGAAGTCTTCTTGAGAAGGTAGTGGTTTATTGGTTTGAGGGAAATAATACTGATATTTCCGATGAGGTTGCCATGCTTTAGTCTTGCCTTACTGCTATGACAGATACAGAAAAAGAAGTAGAAAAAGGTTTTTCTTCCCTTATTTTCAATTTTATTTATTTTTCGAAGGGAACTGGATAGTAGATCATCCAACCCTTGGTTGTTTTTTGTTGTTTTTGTTCTTTTATCCTTACAGTACAGACTAGCTCTTTATAAAATGTCCCATGCGCTAACTTCTGTGCTTTCCGTTTAGTCCCCTGGCTGAGACATTCCCACAGAGATGGTCCCATTAGCTCTCTGACTGCAGGGAAAAATTACATGGCCTTCATCTGCCACGTGGCTTTCATTGGCCTTGAGATGTGCAGAAACTGTGTGTGCATGGCTTGGAGCTCCTCCAAGGGTAAGGGTAAAGGTAAGGGTAAGCTGCTGTGAGCTGGCTGGGAGTTAAGGGTACCTCGAACTTGTACAAAAGGGACTCGGGAATATGAAGGCAGCCACCCTGATGAACAGTCTGAGCATCTGTGAAATGCTTGCTGCCATTTCTTTATTTTATTGCTGCTAAAACCCGCTCACATTCTGTTCCCCATGCATGCTGTGCTGTGTATCTGAAAGAGACCAACATCTCACTTTCCTGCTGCTATGACCTACCTCCTCCTTCCACCCTTACCGTTGGTGCTGCATTCAGCAGTCTGGCTACAGCACAAGGACTAAACATTCTCTCTCTGCTGTGCTTTTTTCCTCTGATGTTATTAGTAAGTGCTTGTGAGCATATTGATATCTGTACCTCTCTCTGTCTTTATATAGACAGATATATAAATTCTGCTTTAGCAAAACAAGAAAGAAGAGGGATGCTGATGAGTGGCAGACCTCATGGAACCAAAGCACGCTGTCTGCATGCCAGGTGGTGCACACAGTGTCAAGAGTCTCAGGTTTCATTTTGCTGAAGTAATGCACGCTTACATTATTTTGTGTGAGATTACAAGGGAAGATTGTAATATTTTATTACTCTGTCAATCAGCCGCTAGCCTGGCTCTTGTCTGAGCACAGAGCCCTCTCCTCTCCTACTATACAAACAAAGCAAACAGAAAACCACACCATTTTTGAAGGTGTTTATCATGAAATGTGTGGGGCGCGGTGATGCCTTCAGATGGAAGAGAGGACACCTGCCAAATCACTTCCATTGTGAAGTAAAAAGAGCAGGTGGATTTCATGAATATATATGTGTGTATTTACTGGGTGGGGAGGTCACAAAGATGAGAATGAGAGTAAATCGGTGCAGAATAGGCAGCAATTGAATGAATTTCTTTAGAACAGAAGTTTTTTTATTGGAGAAACACAGTGATTAGTTTATGCACCCCATAGCTGCAGAGAGACTGTTCTGCTAATGAAAGATACTGCAGATATTGGCTGTAAAAGAATACAGACAAATTACAGGTGCTGACAAAAGGGTGCGTTTCTCATTACTAACTTTCCTTTCCGAATACTCCCTCGAGTTACCTTGTTTTGTTTACGAGAGATTCTGGGGGCGGGGGAGGGTGGTGCATGGCGTGCATGGGCAATTACTTTACATGCTCGTTTCAATCATAATCCATTCAGAATGATAAAAATGAAATCAAATGTAATTTATAATCTAGAACATTGCAGCTAGAGCTTTTTAAATATTACAGCTGCAATGTGATTTGACATAATCCCTTACAATCATTCAGGCTCTTTTAAAACCAAAACACATTTATCCGTAAGTGACAATTACATCTTCATTTTTTCTCCTGAATATTTGACATGTTATTATGGTTTTGGGGGTGATCTTACATAAGTAAAGATTGCTGGCTGCACATAGCACAGTCAATTTTCAGACCCACACTTCTGTGCCTGTTCCACAGACTGCCATTTGCATAATGCTGCTGATAGATGTGAACTAACGTGCCACTGTTAGCTGGTTAAAAAGCAAAAACTTCAAGTGAGGCTTAACCAGTTGTAATGGCTGTCTTGTTAATCCTATGGTCACATGTTCTGGAATGACACTGAGCCGTAATTCCACTATGCAAGTGTTATGAGTGGCATTTCGTTCCAGGTTTGGAAATCCCAACCCAACATGAATGACTGCATATCCTTCCTCCCAGCACACACAGGGAGAGGACGTCCCCCAGACATGACATGGTGTTTCGTTTCATAGTTATTGATTTGTTTTATTTCCAAAAAGCCAATAGTGGCAGAGTCCCAGTACTGTGATGTTGAAGTACATCTGTAGCACATTTTGCAGCAAGCTGCTGCCAGTCCAGTTTCTGTTTTGTCCACAGAAGCTGATCTACTTGGTGTGGTTAATTGCCATTATCTTTTCTTTATTTGTCACAATCAGAAATGCCTAGCTGTTTTTGTCATGCAAAACTCTACAGCATTATTCACTTTGGCAGAGAATGCCTGGGTGTGTTGAGTCCAAAGTTGACAGCCATTGGAAAGACTCTGATTTCAGTGTTGGATCGTGCATGAGTGTCTGCCTTGTGCTTTGCAGCACCAGCTGCCGGGCCTGCTTCCTCCTGGTTGCAGCTTTCTGTCTCTCATTCTTAAAGCAGTCTCATTTCAGGTCTGTGTGCTTTCTAGAGTTGTGAGGAAACTGGGAATTCCCTCTTTGAGGTTGTAAAATTAATTTAGTTCTCAACTGAGACAAATCCTCTTTCCCACCTCCCCCTTTGACTGAATTCTTCAGGAAGAAAAATGTTTTGCATTTCCTTTGGAGGGGGAGGCAGGAAAGACTTGAACTTCTTCATGGAGAAAGCGATCGCTTCCAGGGGTGTAGCAGAGGATCAGAGCTCCCCTGCTGGGCAGGCAGGTGCCAATATCGATGCAGTGAGGCAAGTTCATGAAGATGTTAGTTCAGTTTCCCTAAGTGTTTTGGGGAACAATCTGTAGAGCTTCATTTTTTTGTGCGTGCAAACAAGTAATTTGACTACTTTTCTATGGAAAACATTATTTTTAGTGCCAGTAGTCTAATTTAATGCATTTTATGTGTATAGATGTCACTTTGAGGATTGTGTGCTGCGTGCTGAATGTGGTGGGTTAATTGCTGAAACGTGTCCATTCTGAAACACTTGTGAATGGGATGCTGGGAAGACTAAATGAATCTGCACAAGCAAACTTTTGCTGTTTTCTACTGGGAGGTGCAGAGATATTGCTGTCTGTACTTTCTTGCTAGAGTACTGTATCACGTTTTCTCTTTTTATTCCTGCATTTCAAAATCAATATTCTCTCTGCAGTTTGAATTTTCTTATCTGCTGTTTTTGTTGGACTAGTCAACAAAGTCACTCCTGAAAAATATTTACATTGCAGAATTTTTTTTAACAATGTAGTTCCAAGATTGTGACTTGCTTTAAGAAATGCTAAGGCATAGACTTTCTCTATATCTGTTCATCATATCATAATGATGTATACCCAGAAAAGGACATATGAAAGCATTTTATTTGTGTTTTGTGTTGTTATTACTCACTGTAGACAAACCTTTAGTACCTTACATGAGACTTCTTACCATAAGTCCTATAAAATCACTCTAAAAAAGACATTGTAGAGAAGACAAAGGAATGTTATTTTCACTGTTATATGAACGGAAAGACAGACACAAAGACACTGGGTTGTTCCGGGTAATGCATGCATTTCAGAAATTCACTGCAAAGTTTAAAAATAAGCTAAGATCTGAATCCTTGTGCAGTGTCTCAAACCAAGTGTTCTCTTGGTCATTTGTAACAAAAATAACGCTGATATCAAGTTTAATTCATTTCATTGTTTTTCTAAAAATATTTTCTTGGAGGTAATTCACAAAGGGGATGTGTATTAAGGCAGAAAGGAAAGAAGCAGAAAGCATTAGGGAATTATATTCAGTGTTTTAAAATATAGAGGCCTCATTTTTAGAAGATACTTCCCATTCATCATGTACAGAACTCTTCCCTTTGTATGTGCAGAATTTGTTTAGTGAAAAATGAAAGTAAAGAACTTTATATATCTTGAGGAGCAACATTCCATTGCTTTTCTATCAGTTCTTGGGCAATACCATCTGGGACTCAAGGCTGGTATGCATGAAGTGCAGTGCATTAGAAGGAGTGCAGACAAGGTCTGGTTTGGCAGAAAGCTTCTCAGTCGTGATTTATAGCATGTCTCCCAGTTTTGGAGAGGTGCTGAGTGCTTACATCTTCAGCTGGAGACAACAACGATGCAATACTCAGTGTGCCTCAGTGTAGTTCAGTCGTTTAATCACTTCTTGCCAATTTTTAGTGCTCAGCTTCCCAGGACTGCCTTCCTAGCAAGTCTAAACACATTCACAGTCCACGCCTTTGAAGATCATTAACACTACTGACTAGACGTGTGGGATTAGAGGTGGGTATTTAATGAGAGGGCTGTTGTTTCTCCATGCCTTTTGGGGGCTGGGATGAAATATGACTTAGAAGGTTGGATTTTGGAAGATGATGTTTGTAAAACCGGTCTCTCTGCATATGCTGGGGGATTGTTTGAAGAACAAATGACTTCTGTCTTTCTACTTCAGTATATGACAGGTTAAGCAATGTGCCACCTTGCTTTAGTATGTTTTAGCTGGATGATGGCTCACTAAATGCATGTGAACAAATACCCTAGCACCTCACTATTTGTTTGGTTTTGTTTTAGAACCAGTTTAAGGAAATTTATGTGTGAGTTGTTTCTATCTAACGGTTTTCTTTCTGGTTTGGATTAAGCCAGAATTTGTGTTAAGATTTATTGAAATTGGATAGACTAACTGATGAATGCAGATTTTGAAATTATCTGGAGTTGGTGCTGCAGATGCAGCTGAGTCATGATTAAAACAATTTCTTTAAGGATAATGGGATCTTATGTGCATTACATTCATGTAAAAGCACAAAGAGTAAGAGCACACGTGTGAGCAGAGGTTCTGCAAGATGGCTCTATCAGAACATTTCTCCAACATGTTCCAATCAGGAGAGAAGGCTGAAAACTTTCTGTCCTTCTTACTTCATTCTGCATTACCTGTATTTCAAAAATAGAGATGTTTTTTGAAAAGAGAGTTGTTAGTGGAAAATTCTCTTGAACATTCTCTAGATCGATTTTCTTGAAACTTATTTTCAGAATATATCTCCTGTCTTACTTGTCATTGGAAGAGTCCATATAGGTGAAATACTACCTGTGCTGCTTCAATACAGGGAAACATTGCTGGCAGCAGTCAGACAAATTCAAAGACATTTTTCTTTTTTTCATAAATGGAATAAATTTTATGGCCTATCCTTCACTGTTTTACAACTCCTATTCTGGAAGTTCCAGACTTACTGTGTTTGGGTCTCCTTTGAGCTTCTACACAGCAAATAAGATGTGAAGCAACCTATGATAAAATTTTAATGAGTAGTCATACTATCCACAGGCATAGATCACACAACCCACGTTAGTGGTTAGAACGACACACATCTAAAACAGATGCCTTTTTCATCATTGTCTCTGTGTTACTCTTCTCTGGGGATATAAAATAGCATTTAAGGATCCTCCCAAGGGTGCATTCATGGAGCAGATAAGACAGTTTCTTCAGCTAGATTGCAGCTGTAATTCTTTTCAATTGTAATTGCCGACTGGAGAGGTGCCTGCAGGCCAGAGTGATGCTGTTCTTTACATTAGTTTCTTTGAAAAGTAAAGGAAATATAAACCTGCTGATTGTTTCGAAGATTTTTTTTTTCTGGGTGTTGTCATGTGATTTCTAAAAGACCAAAGCACCTTAGTAAAATAACAAATAATAACAAAACCCCCATGGTTTCCTCCTTTGGCAGTCACTTTCGATTTACATATGTGTTGGGAAAACTGTCCCACTTTTGGAAGCTGATATTGCAGTTTACTGCTCCTCCTCACAATGTTTTCTAGGTGAGAAGACTGTAGGCTCTCCCTTAACTGCTCATTTATTTCTGTGTTGTTTTGTTTGTGGCAAAGAATGAAATGTTCTCTCTCCAAACATTCTGACATTTGGCAGGGATTGAGGAAGGAAGTGCTGTGCCAAAGCAAATCCCTTTGCAAAAGCTGCAGAAGACTTACTATTTTTACTTTTCTGTCCTGAGAAAATCTATGAGATGATGGAGTCATGCTGCAACTGCAGTTCCAAAAGGTGGCCATTTGCGTAATGCCAAATGGAATTAAATAAATGAACCTTGTGTAATTTAGTAGTCCTTGACTTAGCTAAACTGTATTTTGCCAGGTCTCCATCCTTGTAAGTTGACTTGATGGAGGTGCAAAGATCTATGCCAGTCCTACAGCAGAAGTGAGAGCAGTGAGACTTTTGTAAAAGTCTTGCCAAATGTAATGTTCATTAACTTTGTACTTGCTGAGGGATTGCTGTGTAGCTTATTGCTGTGTCATGCTGCTATCAGGCAATCTACACTAGAAGATAAGCAGTTGCAAACCATAGGACGTGGATTGAAGTGCACTTTGCATTGCCAAGCATCAGAAAGGGAAGAGCAGGACGGGTGTGTAACCACACATGGCTGGTGAGGAGCATGTCCCACAGTGAGGGATTGGAAGTGCCATAGTTCTGTTTGTGGTAAATCCATATCTAGTCTTTGAACTGCACTTGGGTGGTTACCTATATGACTGGAGTGAATTTTAGGTTAGAGTTAGGTTCACTGGATGAATTTATGTTTACTTTATAAGGATCTGACCAAAACTGTCCACTCTGGTCTTGGAGTGTGAAAGGGTGTAAGGCTTCTTCAGAAGTCTGGAGAGAAGTCCAGAATTAGGCTACTTAATAAATGGCTCATTTTCAAGAATACTGAGCATTTATCATTCCCACTGCAGTCAGTGAGTACTTCAGGCAATCTGCCCAATTTAAATGTGGTTTTAGAAATAGTTACACAGCTTTCCGTTTTGAATAATCTTCATCCTTATTCTTGTAACAGCTTTTATATTAACTGCAAAAAAAGAAAAAAAAAAAAAAAAAAACCAACAAACCAACAAACCCAAACCTTGTGAGTTCACTTAGAAACTGCTGATTTGACAAAATCTGTTTTCTCCATAAGGCTGCATAATGTGAATGTGGTTCAAACCAGTGGCCTAGTCCTGGGAGGAGAAGCAGTAGATTACACATGGCATATCCATTTCACTCCAAGCCTGACACAGCCAGCCTTGGGCTCGTTAATCCGTGAATATATTTTCCCTGAAAAATGAGTCTATGTAAATTTTAGAAATCAAAAGGACAATTCAGTTCTGAAAACAGCCTGAGCAGTTTGAGAAATTCGCATAAGTAGTTTGAAAAATGAGGTGAATTGTCATTCCTCAGAGAAGTGTTTTTTCTATACTGATAAATTACAGTGGAGTTTTTTTTTCTTTTCATGAAAATTATGAATCATCTTGTTTCATGTACAAAAAAAAGTTAATCAACAAAGTTGGAGTAGTGAAGTGAGTGTACATTTAATTTTCACAGTGGTTCTTGATTTTTCCAGAATAAGGCTTTTTTATGCCTGGCGATATGGAATTGGTGTGGATACCTGTTGACTCTAAGAGGTGCCTGCTTGTAAGATCCAAAAATGGTGAGCTGGTTTACTGAGTTTAGTCTGGACTCTGAAAAATCTGTGAGTTAAAAAAGACTGTGAGAGGAAAGCCTTGAGAATTAGGAAATGTGCAATGACTGCTTTTTCATTGACTTCTGTCTCAAGTAATTCTACATAATTCAGAATTGGATTGTCTTTTGCTGTCGATGTTTTTAGCTGATCTCCCCAAAACAAATGTTGTTAACATACACTGTTAACTAGTGTTTAGTTGGCTCAACGCTTATGTGAGTGATCCTTTAAAGGCTGCAGAAAATGCACTAGGCACACACTGGGAGGTGTAGATCCAGTCTTACAACGTAGGGACTGGGACATGGGTCACCAGAATCCTCTTTAGGTATGATATAAAACTGAAGTCTTGGTTTCAGTTATATTCATTTGCCTGGAAGAAAAGTCAAAGTTAAGATGACTTGTTCTGTCCTTACTTCACACTCTCCATCTTTGCAAAATCGATAAGCAGGAAAGTAAAAATAGTAAAGAATAAAAATATGAAACCACATAAAAAGAATACAATTAATATGAAATTTGTAAACTTTAAAATGATCAAGAAAAATGTAGCCTTAGTGATCAGTCCATATTCTTTCATTGTGGGAAGGGAATGGATAAATTCCAGGCTGCTCTTTGGAGGATGTTAAGATTTTTATGTCAGTTGGATGTGAGGGGAAAGCAAAAAAGTCTCTACCCGTTTATTCCAGCAGACAATGAAAAATGATTCTCTTTCAAATAGATAACAACCTTACCTTCATCCCAGCAATACCTAAAATGGTCTGGAATGGCTTTTCATTATCTAGCTTACACATCTGAAAAATGAAAGGCAAGAAGAATAGAAACAGGAAACCAGTTTCTTTTGATGGATGCAGTTTCACTTCTAACGGCACTCTTGAAATTCGCATTCTCAGACACGTTTGCCCAATAATTTTCAGAGCAAAGTCCTTAGGGGGATTTCCCAAATGACTGCTGTATGCATTAAGAGGAACAAATGCTTTTCTCTTTCTTTTCTTTCCAGAGGTATATATTTGTGTGCAGAATGCCTGGCCCAGATCTTTAGATGCTAGATAGGCAAATACATACCATAGCTGAATTTTGCCCTGCAGTGATGTGCATCTCTGTGCAAACTGCCAGCACAGCACCTTGCATTGCATAAGGCCAATTTTAGGTCCTTAATGAGATTCTTCCGTAGTACACAAGAATTCACGTAGATCATTGCACTG
Organism: Phasianus colchicus; assembly: GCF_987193195.1. Lineage (NCBI taxonomy): Eukaryota > Metazoa > Chordata > Aves > Galliformes > Phasianidae > Phasianus > Phasianus colchicus. The sequence goes on along the minus strand of NC_143448.1, from coordinate 15,555,954 downwards.
GTGTAGGTTTTCCTTATTTACAAATAGGAAAGATTCCAGTTCAATTCCCGATGCAATTTGAAGCCATGCTTGAGAAATGCTACATTACAGTACTGTTGGTTTCTGTACTTCATAAATACTTGTCATCTTATCTTCACTTTCATTATTGCTGCCTTGAACTGAACGTCTGGCTGTGGCTTGGCATTGCTACTTTCAGGTTTCTATGATAGGCAGTCTGGTAGAATGGAGATAGGAGGTTCTTGGGAGAAGCTTCTTTTTACAGCAGGCTCCAACTAATGGATTATTTCTTATAACATGTCTGCATAGCCTGTGGCTTCACTGACACTGGTCAAAGTCCAGCACATTCGCTCTGTGGGGGAAAAGGAGATGTTCAGGGGAGTTTTTCAGCTTTGGGTATGTCCTATCCTCTGTTGGATCAAAGAGGAGGATGGGAGAATAATGAACGAAAAGCTTTCTAATAAATTATGTAAACCTTTTGGGCTTTAAGAATAGCAAATACTGTTGGTTCTGGTTTGTTTTTCACTGTACTTCTCTCCTGTTTGATACAGAACTGGGAAGTACAAAGGGCAGAGACCTCGCTGGACTGTGCCTGCAGATCATTTAGCTCAAGTGGACCTTGATCTTGTTTAGGTAGTGGGAGCTCCTCTGAGCGCTGAGAACTACTGTAATTTTTATTGACTTAAGACCAAGCTTTTAAAATTTTCTCTGCTTCTCCATTCAAACTTAATTATTTAAATGCCTAACTTGTTTATAGCTTACAAAACCATTGTTTTAGGAACATTTTACTGAATAATAGGGCAAAACAGAGAAGAAGTTCATTTAGAAATGGAAAGATTTGGATTACATCCAGCTTCTGCGCTTTGCTTGCTTGCTTAGAGAGAGGATCAGCAATAACATGCTTCAGGGTAAAATACTGTGACTTAACTGCATCTGTTGTGTGACTGATGGTGCTATAAGGTTTGACATACATTGGCTCACTGTCCTTTATTTCTTCTAATGCCTCATGTATTCTTTAAAATAACATTAACCAATGATAATAACTGGAAGTTCATGGCCCAATATTGTGAAAATACGACTAACGTACGTGCTTATCTTTAAGGAAGGATAATTTTAAGGGGTGTGGATTTGATGGGTGGACCACTCAATGGATAAGAAACTGGTTGAAAGGCCGCAGACAGAGGGTGGTCATCAATGGCTCTATGTCTAGGTGGAGGCCGGTAACGAGCGGCGTCCCCCAGGGGTCTGTCTTGGGACTGGTGCTCTGTAACATCTTTATCAATGACAGCGATGGCGGAATCGAGTGCACCCTCAGCAAGTTTGCTGACGACACCAAGCTGAGTGGTGTGGTTGACACGGTTGAAGGAAGGGATGCCATTCAGAGGGACCTCGAGAGGCTGGAAAGGTGGGCCTGGGTGAACCTGATGAGGTTCAACACGGCAAAGTGCAGAGTTTTGCACTTGGGCCGGAGGAACCCCAGGCATCCATACAGACTGGAAGGAGCGGTCCTTGAGAGCAGCCCTGTGGAGAAGGAACGGGGGGTCTTGATGGATGAAAAACTTAATATGAGCCAGCAGTGTGCCCTTGTGGCTCGGAAGGCAAATGGTATCCTGGGCTCCATCAAAAGAGCGATGGCCAGCAGGGACAGGGAGTTGATTGTTCCCCTCTACTCTGCTCTTGTGAGGCCCCATCTTGAATACTGCGTCCAGGTGTGGAACCCCCAGTACAAAAAAGACAGGGAGCTGTTGGAGAGGGTCCAGAGGAGGGCCATGAAGATGATCAGGGGACTGGAGCACCTCCCCTATGAAGACAGGCTGAGGGAGCTGGGCTTGTTCAGCCTGGAGAAAAGAAGGCTGCGGGGTGACCTCATTGCAGTATTTCAGTACCTAAAGGGAGCCTACAGATGGGAGGGGAATCAACTCTTTGAAAAGGTAGATAACTGCAGGACGAGGGGAAATGGTTTTAAGTTGAGAGAGGGGAGATTTAGGTTGGACATCAGGGGGAAATTCTTTACAGAGAGTGGTGAGGTGCTGGAACAGCTGCCCAGAGAGGTTGTGGATGCCCCGTCCCTGGAAGTGTTCAAGGCCAGGTTGGATGGGGCCCTGGGCAGCCTGGTCTAGCATTAAATGAGGAGGTTGGTGGCCCTGCATGTGGCAGGGGAGTTGGAGTTTCATGATTCTTGAGGTCCCTTCCAACCCTGGCCATTCTGTGATTCTGTGAAAGCTATGGAAAATTTAGAATTCGTTTAGCAGGCTGCTTTGTGTGCCTGTCCCTCCTGCTTTACTGCCCGTGTTGGATGTGAATGATACTATGAGAGAAAAGCATAAACAGCATACACTGAATACTGGGCTTAATGTTATAATGAGTGTTATAATAGCTAGCAGACTACTCAAGGGAGTTTGGACTAGATGTACTCAATAAGCAGAATAATGAGAAAAAGCCTACGATAGAAATGGTGATGTTTCAATGAAATGATCTGGATTGAAAATTACAGATTTGATCCTCAGAGGTGAAAGGATTCAAATACAAATATGATATGTCTCTAGTCCCTTCAATACATATGCCTCCAAAGTGTTCCAGATCACGAGAGAGTCTTGAAGCTTTCATTGACAGCTGGAACCTGGTAACACCAGGAGCAGTCCTGCTGTTCTTTGTGGACACTGCATAGATGGACAGAAAATCTCATCAATTCTACCAGTACATTGCAGTGTGTTTTATTTTGCTGTCTTTCTGTGCTGGTGGAGAACCATTAGGACAAATGAGAAGAGAAAGCTCTGTGAAGACCTGATAGAAGCCTTTCAGTATCTAAAAGGGCTGTAAGAAAGAAGGGGACAGACTCTTTAGCAGGGTCTGTTGTGATAGGACAAGGGGAAATGGTTTCAGACTAAAAGAAAGGAGACTTAGATTGGATATAAGGAAGTTTTTTACAAAAAGACATAGGTTGCCCAGAGAGGTGATGGAAACCCTGTCCTTGGAGACATTCAAGGTCAGGCTGATGGAGCTGTAGTGGCTCTTATCATTGCAGGGGAGTTGGACCAGATGGCCTTTAGGGGTCTCTTCTAACTCAAACGATTCTATGATGCTGTGACATATTTTATCTCAGACATGCTATTTACAAGCTTGTCTAGCATTTCCTATGGCTTTGACCCTTCACTAGAAATAAGTAATACTGGAGTTCTGCCACTGATTTGAGGAGAATTGGGCACCAACAGGAGGTACAATCCATGGGATGGTAGTAAATACAGCAATTCTTGTAGAAATATTTGGCTTCTATTAGTCTCCGTCGGTGCACCAGTCTCTAATGGTGGAAGCCTTGGGAGGCCTGGTTTTGAAGAGTATCTGGAAAGTGACCGTAAAAAAGATATATTCCTCAATTTCACCACTTGCAAAACTTCCATTCTTAGGCTTCAAAAGCACAGTTATTGCCAACATGACAGATATTAGGAGACGAAACCACAGGCATACTGATCTGTAGGAGAGTGAATGCAAAAGGCCCATGAAGAATACTGACCTTGTTTGCAAGTAATGGAAAAGGTTGTTGCCAAAAGCAGCTGGAGTCAGAGTTACAGCTGGAAAAAGCAGGCAAGGAATATGCTAACTCTTGTTTTACACTGCTTAGGTTGAGAAGCTGGGGGTGTTTTATGATCACTTCCCAATGCAACTCCAAGAATAAATGCTACTGCCATGGATGATGATTTAAATTACACATCATTAACAGTAAATTAAGAAACTTTTGCCCAGGCTCTATGCCTGAAAAGCATAAGGATTGAAGAGTGAAGGCTCTACATTTAAGAAGTAAATGAGCACTACTGTGTAGCCACAGGTTCAATACCTGTCTGCTACTGGAGGTCACTTTCAGAATACAGTTTTGGGTTTGTTGTAACAGCAGACATTTCTTTTAGGTGGTTGTCCAAAAATGAGCCAACTTAGACCTGATCTCAGTAGTTTTAACTGAAATGGCTTTGCTAAGTGCAGGTGTGATGTGAATATTCTTTTTTTCTTTTCTTTCTTTTTATTTTTTAATCTGTATTATCACTTCATACAGAACTGCTTTCTAACAGCGAGAGAATGTCATGTATTCCTCACCTTGTAATTGCTGCCATACAGTGAGTAGAAGAGTTTCCTCTTGGCAGGATTTATGTTGCCTAATTTTCAATATCAGTGGTAGAGGTGTCAATATAAGAGCTCATTATCCAAACTCCCCCTGCAATCAGTGGAGAAAAATGGGTACTTTTGAGGCAGAGCTAATCAGTGATTCACCAAAGAGGGTGAGGGAAGATAACTTCTTTCACTTGTGAAGACTGGGGGAATCAGTATATTGCGTGTGAGAGTTTCCGTTCTTTGTGGTACATGCCACAGGTCTTTAATTCTCTTGTTAAATAGTTGCAAGCGTTTCAATCTTGATGTTAAAACTCCTCCCCCAGATTAATAACAATGGCATTTTTCTAGTATAAGCAATAGAATATGTTGTTTATACTTTCACTGCATTTAAAACATTTTCGCAGTAATGTAGATGTAACTCTTACAGGGTGAGTTAGTGGTACTACTTGTAAATATAACTTAGAGCTGTTAAACCATTTTAGAGGCTATGAGTATATATATACCACTATCAAAAAGAAGCAGCGTGGTTAAATAGTGGAGTTAAAGAAGGTTTTTATAAATAAAAAAGCATCTGGCTCAAAGTGGAAGGTGGAAAAAGAGCATAACCATGGCCAGTTAAATATAAAACCAGACTGTATGTAAATATAAAACCATGAGGCAGACTTAAGAAGATTTTGAGGAACAACTTCCTGAAGGCTTAAAACCATTGAAGAAAAATGCCCTTTTCTCCAAAGAAATTCTGCCAGAGAAACTGCTTAGCCAATGGATGTGTAAAATACACATGCGAAAAAATAACATGGCAGAGAAACTCTGTGAATTATTTGCATTGGTGTTTACGCTAGAGGAATATTTGATTTGTTTCTCTATGGTGCCAAGGCTGAAGACATATCTTCAGAGTTCAGGGGGTGGTTGTAGAGATGTTAGAATAAACAGAAATTGAAAACAGATGCAACAGAGCTGGAATAATTTTTCTCATTTTTCATTAGAAAGAGAACTACTGTTGTCCCCTAGACATCTGGATAGGGAATTTGTGCTGTTTAATATGTTCATAATTGACCTAAAGGAATGACCAGGATTTGTGAGTTGATCAGATTTTCTGGTGATTTTTGAAGATCATAGTCAAAGTTTAAGCTGGAAAGAGTGGTTTTAGAATCTCTTATGAATAGTTGCCTGAAAATGTCTCCTGAACATTTTGATCCAGTGGAGAATGCTAACAGACATTGGGAATTATTAGGATGCAAATGGATAATAATAATAAAAATTGCTGTGGGACAGTGTAGTCAGTGGTTCATATACATTTTGAATACGATGTGCACTTTTATCTGTCTGCTCCTAAAACAGTGATGTGGAATTTGAAAAGGCAGTGAAGGTATCAGGAATGGACAAATATGAAGGGCCACAGAAGAGAGACTGACAGCCTAGAGATGCTCAGATGGAAAAGGTGTCCAGAAGTCATGGAACAGAAGTTTTGAATGGCATGATTGAGGTGGAAATCACAGAATCACAGAATGGCCAGGGTTGGAAGAGACGTCAAGGATCATGAATCTCCAACTCCCCTATCACATTCAGGGCCACCAACCTCCCCATATAACACTAGACCAAGCTGCCCAGCACCCCATCCAATCTGGCCTTGAACGCCTCCAGGGACGGGGCATCCACAACCTCTCTGGGCAGCTGTCCCAGTACCTCACCACTCTCTCATAGTAAAGAACTTCCCCCTGACATCCAACCTAAATCTCCCCTCTCTCAACTTAAAACCATTTCCCCTCGTCCTGCAGTTATCTACCCTTTCAAAGAGTTGAGAAATGTTGTTCTTCATTTCTCTGAATGTGGCACCTACAAGGCATCAGACAACATGGCTGCATGGCAGATTTAGAGCAAACAAAAGGAAGTACTCATTTTCACAGCACACAATTAAGTCATGGGATCCATGCTACAGGATGTTTCATATGCCAAAAGTAAATATAGGTTTAAAAAAATCATTAGACAATTCATGAAAGAAAGGTCCATTGGGGGCTCCTAAACAGGAAGATGCTGATGTAACCTTCAGCTCAGGAAGTCCCCAGACTGCAGATTGCCAGGAGTTCTGAAAGTGTCTGAGGGAGTGCTCTTACTTATGCATCTGTTACTGGTCACTGCCCTCTGGGGAGCAGGGAGCAAAATATTTTTTGCTGTGATTGTTGCATGCAGCTGCTGACATACCATGTTTTGGAATCTATGTCTTCAGATATTAAAACTGAAAGAAGAACTGAATTTAATTTTCTTCCTCGTGCAGTTTGTCTGTTTCATGCATTTCACTCAGTTCTGGTGATGAAAATGGACCAGTTGATTCATTTTCAGTTACACTGTGGTAAGTTTCCTGGTTCTCCAGTGCTACCAAAATTACACTGAGTGTGGATGCCTGATGTTCCTGGACAGCGTTGAAAATAAGAAAAAAGAAGCTGTCAAAAAGATATGGAACAGAAGAAAATAGTGGGAGTATTTCTGTTCACACTGAGCTCTGAATTGGTCTTCTCCTAATGGCTATATTTGAAACATCAGTAGTTAATTTTGGTTCATTGCTAGTATTCTAACCCAGTGCCAATTTTAGCCCATTGAGAATGTCCATGGGAATGGCAAACATTAGATGAGATACTTTGAGAGCTTTTTAAGGTTCATATTTCTTCCTGAAGAACAAAAACATGTTCCAAAGGTGAATTTTTGAGGAATTCAGCACCTTTAGAGGAGTTTGATGTCTTTCTACCTTTCTGAAAGGGCTTTTGTACTCTTCAACTATGTTTTCTCATAATAGGTATGATGGGTGATTCCCTGGTGTTGGGAATTGTTCACTGAAAGCAGAGTTAGAACAGGAAACCGCAATTACAAAAATTCTATTTTAGGGAAAATCAATCTAAATATCAGTTGCGCAGAATAAAACAAGTTCTCTTTGATGGCAATAGCCAAATGTAATCTTTCTATCAGATTGAAATGTAATGGGAAATCAATGATTGAACCTCTTCTTGTTCATTCTGTTATGATGCCACGTTAATGGAATCCCTGACTGCACTCAGCCTATCTGCCAGTGGCCATGTCCACAGAGAAGCAATGCAGCCAAGGAAATCTAGCCCTGAGAGAGAAATACCAGATAAAATGCACTGACATTTAGATGATCCATAGTTAAGTTGCAGAGATCTTAGGACTTACTCCAATTAGTAAACACAAGAGCAAAGACTTTTAGTATCAGTTTAGGAAAGACACACTTTAATTGATACAGAAATTTGATAATTTCTTGTTAAAAGACTTCACTGTTTTTTGTGGTTATAACTGTAGGTTTATATCTTGACAACGTTTGATTTCTCCTTAAGATATTCACTTTAAGCTGGCATACAGAACAGTAGATAGCAAGTATTATACTGTACATGGTAATGTATTGCTGTTAACGTTTGTAAGCCCTGTAGTGTGCTGCTAAGGAATGCTGGGATTAGTTGAAAAGTTCCCACTAGCTCAGGTTGGCTGGCAAACTCTTCTTTCCAGTAGATGTTTCTATAATTAGAGAGTTGGAAAAAAGGAAGGATGTTATTTAGTACCATTTCAGTTCAAATTTATGTGATACTGGTCCTTCATTCTGGGGCTTTTTACACTTGAAAGCAGTGGAACTGGAAACATATTCATTGCAAGGATATCTATTCCACATCTGACAAAAATGACTGTGAAGCTCAGGAGAGGTGCTGTGTTTGGTTAGCTTTCTTTTTTCAATTTATTTATTTATTTATTTTTACCTTTTTCCTGTGTTCAAATTAATGATGTATTAATGTTCATTTTGATGAATTAGGTTCTTATTTGTTCGTAGCTTAAGTTGCACTTCGTAATTGCTAAAACTACATTTAAAAGCTAGCTAGGTTTCCCCTTCCCATTGCTACTAATAGATTGTTTGTTTCAAAACATCACTGATTATTAGAAATACTGTATGTCTGGACCCAGTAGGTGCATCTTCTCAGCCTTTGTTCTGCTTGGCCAAAGAAATCACACTCCTTAGAAATACTTCTAAAAATGTGTAAGACAGATCATTTGACTTCGTGACCATAAGAGCAGTTTTCCTTTATACCAATTTGAAATCATTTTTTCTCTTTAAAGCAGATAATGGAATTGTGTAGATAAAGTCTGTTCCACACTGTGTAGCTGGAGATTGGTGTGCTCATCTGACTTCTGTGCAGTGTTTTTCTTCACTTAGGTTTGCAGAAGGGGATTGAAGTTCCTTCTTTGCGTTATTTTCAAAAATGTAGCTGTTTGAGTGCCCAGATAGTTCTGAGTTAACATGTTTCAGCCTTGTAGCAATTATGTAGTGACAATTAGCATTTCAGATATTTCTGTATATTCCATTGACAGTCTCTGAAGTTTCTATGGAAAATGATGATTCTGAACCCATCAAAATGAGCTTGTAATTGCTTCCCGTGATTTTTTTTTTTTTTTAAGAAAAAAAAATTAAAAGCATTAAAAACATGATGATGCATTATTCAACTGTACTTTTTCATTTTCTAAATGCATATTGATGGACTGTGTTCTTGTCATTGCACAAAAAAATGCTTTATCTCCCAAGACTGCCCAGAGGCTCCTCCTGCTCTGCAGAACCAAACAGTAGCCCAATAATCTGCATATCAGTAGTAACGTGATCCTGAGTCCCTTCTGCCATTTCTAGGTCATGCTCAGCTCTCGGTGGCACTGCTTCGTATTGCTGTGAATCAGCCCTTTTTAGTGTAGGGGATCTGGCAGCCAGCACAAGGTTGTGGCGTTTTGCTGCAGCCATGAAAACTAAGAATAATTCTGTGGAAACCAGAGAATATATGTCGATGTCAGGCTAGTCTGCAGCAGTCTCATTCAGGTCTGGGTCCTCAGCCAAGTTTCATGTTGTTTCATTGCTTTTCACTTGTAGTGGATAAGAGCACTGCTGTGACCAATTCTGGTGGTTTTTTGAAGTACAGGCTGAAATTCTGCCACAGGATCAGAAAGGCGGGGTGGGAACAGGGCTGCAGTGTCTCTCTGGGGGAGACCACCAGAATGCAGCAGCTTTAATCTCGATGGAAGACTTGGCAATCCCCAGCCATTCCAGCCATCTTTCCAGGAAGCACTGTGCTGCTTCCCGGAGGCCTCGGGGAGAGAGGCTGTGGGCATCTAGGTCTGAAACACAGCTGGCAGATGGGCTGAACTCTGTTGGGCCACAGGTGTAACATCTGTATTTGGATGTGGAGCCTTCCATTTTATTTGTGGTTAAATTTCCCCCACTTTTCCAGTTGACCTGCACGTGGGGCAGCTTTTGGGGCACCCGCAGGTGGACAGGGCTGTTGTGTAGGAACCAGTGGGAGATGGAGGCTTCCTCCCTGAAAGAATAGATTCTCAGGTCCTTGTATCCAAAGTTGTGGTTTATTACAGAAAATGACTTTTTTTTTTCTCCCTTTGAGTTATTATTATGCTTTTGCCCGATTATCAAGTTGGAAGCAAATGATGGAAGAATTTGCTTTGCATGTAAATGAGAAAGACTGAGACTACTTCTCTTCAGCATGGCACTTTGTATAGTGTTTCCTTAAGCCCAAATGTCTAATCTTTCTTTAATGAACTGGAGTATGGCTTTTCACACTGGTAGTTTCACTGACTTTAGCGAGATTTCATGCATTAATAGGCAAGCGAGATTTTACCTTTGAGAGCACCAAAACCTTTTGGAAAAGTCCTATAATGTTTAAGTAGAAAAGAAACCAAAGAATTTATAGATTAATGGTTCGAATGATTCAAGCTATGGAAACTAAGGGTTATTTTTCAGTGCTTTTTTAAAACATCTGGTAATGTTTTGCATTAATGCTATGTTTACAAGGAGGTAATAAACGGAGTAACAGTAATATGAGCTGTAGGAAGTAATCAGTGTATTGCTGATGGACACGAGGGGAAGGGGCAGTAGAAATCACTCTTATTAGCTGTCTGCTAAGTAGTTGCTGTCAAATGGTTTGTAACACTTTATTAAAGTTTAGTAGACATCTTAGTAATTATTCCTTTTATAACTTACTTAAAAATGGACACCCTGTAAGCATGACATGGGCAAACGTCCTGTACCTTTGACTGCGATGGAGGCAGGCTACCTGCTATGGATTTCTGTGCTTCATCCAAATAATACCAAACTCAGTGATAAGCTGCTAATTCATAAACGTGAATCTCAGGTCAGACCTTTTAAGAGCTGAGTCATATTTCCTTGGAAAATGGGCACTTCAGGATTTGACCTACTTGACCCTCCGTGGTGCCATGAGTGGGTTTCATGCTGGATTTCAAAATGGGCAAACACAAAACAGGAACAACAGATTGTATTTGAGAGGATCGTACTTATATAAGCTTGATGATTGGGGGAAATTCTCTTATGGTGATTTATTATTCTGCTCGTGCAACATATAGCAGGGGACTGCACAAGCCTGTTTGCAAAAGGCGAACAACTGCCGTTGGAAGAGTGGGGCCTTTTGTCCCTTTGTGTTACAAGGAAGAGCAGATGTTAGGCAACACTTCACCTTTTTATGATTGAGCTTTTTAAAGGCTAGCAATATGTATTGAAAAGTGGAAGTGTGTTTTCTGATAGAGACTGATAAAAATAGAATAGTGACATCGGGAATTTTAAAGAAAAGTGAAAATTGCATCATTTGAATCAGCTGCCATAGGACAAAATTAACATGCTGAACATTGATGTCTGGTTCCTGAAAGGATGTATGTGTGGTGGTGTACATGGCTGTCATTGTATGGGAAAAGGAGAACCTGAACTAAAACAATCGAGTAGGGAAACATTACATGAATCATTAGGAAGAAGGGGTGAAGCTAACTGTTTTCCTGAAGTGAGCAATTCAGACTACAATAATGAGAACATTTTTTTGAAGAGTCAAAATTCAAATAACTTACCTTTGATGTTCACTCCTTGAGTAATAATTATGCACCATTTCTACAAAAATGCTCTTCTCATAGTCAGTCTATGAATGTAAGAAACTGTATTACTTTTTTTTCACTCTTTGTAATGTTTCTAATCATCATTAATGGCCTTCATTATTATTCAGTTATTCAGTTTTAGAAAAGCCTGCCAGTTATGGCAAATTGTGTAGGGATATATGAGATTCTGTGGCTGCCTCTTTGCCAGATGCTAGAATGATAAGTGAATATTTGTTCTCCCAATATGAGAAAAGTGAATTGGTACCAATTCAGGACGCTTTATGACTAGCTAGTAATATCCCTGGCTGTACCTGCAAACAAGAGCATTTGAATCACAGAGTAAGAAAATACTGACTCAAAATGATATAAAACATTATTCCTGGGTTTATCATTTTTTCCAACTGTTTGGTGTAGTGCCCAAGCAATCTGTGATAAGCTTTGTCATACAGACTAAATCAGTGGGCTTATTTTTAAAATCTCCTACCGCTTTCTAACCAGCACAGTTGTTGGAATTCCTTTATGGCATTAGTTTTCATTTCCCCCATTTACAAGCTCAAAGCTTGTCAGAATGCTGGCGACCTGATTTAAATGGTTATCAGGGTTGCAGTAACACAGAATCATTTTCTGTTGCCTTTTTTTGCTCACTGGTTAAGGATATGCTGTCCTTATTTGCTTAATAAATGGGCAGTTAAGGATCTTCATTTTTTATGCTTGCTGCACATTGATGTTTTATTATTATTTTATTCTTTCTATTTATAGATTTTATATTAACATTTGATGAATTTTCCACATAAATGGCAATGCTTGATGTAATTCATATCACTCTTAATATGTACAATTTGCATATATTATCCCAAGCAATGACCTAGTAAATGAATTAAATAAGCCTTGGTAATAAGAATGACATATCTGAGCCCATTTAGGCAACAAAAGGCAGTGACTTACCAAAGCAGGACAGAATTGAGAAAACACAGTCACCATCTCAGAATACACTATGTATTGTAATTCATCCCAGCCTTTGTTGCAAAGACACAAACACCTTCAAAGAATGAACCAGTGTCTGGAATATAGTAGTTCAGGCTCATATTTTCAGGTCTAATGGGGAACACAAATAAATATATTCTTGAGAAACAAATCCTCCACCCAGTCATGTGTGGTTTTTTATTAATTTTGAGTGTAAAAACATGAAATTAATTATATCAGGTGTATAAAAGAAACAGTGAAAAAATGGTAATTGCTTGCGCTGTGCAAGCTGCTATCTTTTCCTCCTTGAGGAGCTCTACAAAACAGCAACTTAAGGGAAAGAGAGAAGCAAATGTTCAAAGTGATGGATCAGGAGAACAGACTGTAGGAATGTTCCTGTGTTCTGCTTTACCTGGTACCATCCCTATGGCCGTCTCCTACACCAGGTAATTGTTCCCCAGCTAAGATGTATCTCCTGTAAGCTATAATCAAATCTATTTGGATTGTGTAAATCCCATAGGATTTGCTGAGACAAGGTAATTATTAAAATTTATACTTTTCATACAAGAAACTTATACCATATGACCAAAATATTCAAAAGGAAATGTTTATTCCTTTAGCGATCATTCAGTGTTAATGTTCATTTAAAGTATTATTAAATCCCTCTGTCATGGTCATGCATTTACTTTTTTTTTTTTTTTTTGCCCTGTTTGTACTTGTATTTAGGTTATTGGGCTTGATTCTTTTTTTTCTCACAGATTCTTACAGTGGCTTTATAGGCGCTCTTTGTAATTTACATTAATTTCATGCTATTGGAACTATTCTCAGCAATCTCATTGTGAGTTTTTCCTGTCCTTACAAATGTGCTTTGCTTTCCCTTTGGCAACTATGAAAATACTAGGCTTTGTGTACACAAATTAATTACTTCAAGCTAAACTTCTTTGTCTTGGTGGGAAAGGGGGTTGCTTCTGTACAATGAAGTCATTATACCTGCAGTAAATTGAGAAAATGTTTTTGTACTTTTATCCCAGTGTAATTTTCTTTGGCAAAATAGCTTCAGTGTGATGTTATGTGGTCTATTTTTTTTATTAGACCACTGAACCTTCCAATGCTGCTCTGCACCTTCACAATTAGGGTGGTGACTGGAAAGACGCATTTATTCATTGCGAATTATATTTGACAGATGGGCCAATCTATTTCTCTTGGTGCTCTTGATAAAACTTAAACCAAAATACAATCAAGACAGAGTGAGTAATAACACCCTCCGAATTTCAGGGGATCATCTTGAACACCCTT